>NC_063351.1:1323915-1342396 GCF_021869965.1 Rhincodon typus
GGCGTACAGTATGTTAGGTTTTATTGGTAGAGGGATTGAGTTTCGGAGCCATGAGGTCATGTTGCAGCTGTACAAAACTCTGGTGCAGCCGCACTTGGAGTATTGCGTACAGTTCTGGTCACCGCATTATAGGAAGGATGTGGAAGCATTGGAAAGGGTGCAGAGGAGATTTACCAGGATGTTGCCTGGTATGGAGGGAAGGTCTTATGAGGAAAGGCTGAGGGTCTTGAGGCTGTTTTCATTAGAGAGAAGAAGGTTAAGAGGTGACTTGATAGAGACATACAAGATGATCAGAGGATTAGATAGGGTGGACAGTGGGAGCCTTTTTCCTGGGATGGTGATGGCTAGCACGAGGGGACATAGCTTTAAATTGAGGGGTGATAGATATAGGACAGATGTCAGAGGTAGGTTCTTTACTCAGAGAGTAGTAAGGGCGTGGAATGCTCTGCCTGCAAAAATAGTAGACTCGCCAACTTTAAGGGCATTTAAATGGTCATTGGATAAACGTATGGATGATAATGGAATAGTTTAGGTTAGATGGGCTTCAGATTGGTTTCACAGGTCAACGCAACATCGAGGGCCGAAGGGCCTGTACTGCGCTGTAATGTTCTATGTTCTATGTTCTATGTGTGGAGTTTATACATTCTCCCCGTCTCTGTGTGGGTTTCCACCAAGTGCTCTAAATTCTTCTCATGGTCCAAAGATGTGCAGGCTAGGTGGATTAGCTATGATAGAAGTAGGATGATGGGTTGGTAGGTCTGGGTGGGATGCCCTTCAAAGGTTGTGCAGCCTTGATGGGCCAAATGGCCTCTTTCTGCACTGTAGTGCTGTTAAGCAGCACCTGCTCAGTGATGCCCAGTTTGGGTTCTGCAAGGGCCACTCAGCTCCTGACGTCATTACAGCCTTGGTCCAAACATGGATGAAAGAGCTGAATTCCAGAGATGAGGTGAGAGTGACAGCCCTTGACATCAAGGCTGCATTTGACCAAGCATGGCATTATAGATCCCTGCTAGTTGGAGTGATACTTGGTACATAAGGTCAGTCACCTCTGCAGGAGTTCCTCAGAGTAGGGTCCTCAGCTGCTTCATCAATGACCTTCCCTCCATCATAAGGTCAGGATTGGGGATGTTCGCTGATGATTGCACAATAATCAGCACCAATCATGCCTCCTTAGATACCAAAGCAATTTATGTCCATATACAACAAGATCTGGACAATATTCAGGCTTAGGCTGACAATTGGAAAGTAACGTTCACACCACATAAATGCCTGGCAATGACTATCTCCAATAAGAGACATTCTAATCACTGCCCCTTGCAATTCAATGATGTTGCCATCACTGAATCCCCAAATATCATGAACCTGGGATTACCATTGACTAGAAACTCAACTGGACTTGTCAAATAAACACAGTGGCTTCAAGAATAGATCGGAGGATGGAAATCTTGCAGCGAGTAACTCATCTCCTGACTTCCCAAAGCCTGTCCACCATCTACAAGGCACAATCAGGAGTGTGATGGAATATTCCCCACTTGCCTGGATGAGCTTCAACAACACTAAATACACTCATTCACCCTCAAGACAAAGCAGTCTACTTGATTGACATCACATCCAAAGCATCTACTCCCTCCACCACCGACGCTCAGTAGCATCAGTGTGTACTATCTACAAGATGCACTGCAGAAATTCACTAAAGATCCTCAGACAACACCTTTCAGAACCTTGACCACTTCCATCTAGAAGGACAAGGGCAGCAGATATTTGGGAACACTATCACTAATAAGTTCCCTTCCAATGCACTCACCATCCTGACTTGGAAATCCTGCCTGTTCCTTCACTGTCACTGGATCAAAATCCTGGAATTCTCTCCCTACTGATACTGTGAGTCAACTTACAGCAGGTGGACTGCAGCAGTTCAAGAAAGCAGCTCACCACCACCTTCTCAAGGGCAACTAGGGATGGGTAATAAATGCTGAACCCAGCCAGCGATACACATGTCACATGAGTGAATATATAAAAATAAATTATATTGCTACAAAGTTGAATGTGGGAAAGGAAGAGTGCTCTAGTAAAACCTTAGCGTCTCTAAATCCAAAACAATTGTACCTTGGAGAATACAAGTGATGTAAAAATATCCAATTTATTCCTGGTATAGTTGGAGCATTTTGACCTTAGTCTGTATCTGGAACAGGTGGAAAGGTCGAAACCTGAAATTGGTTGGAGTACTGCAACCAGGATAATTACTCCACCGAATTACAGATGCAATTTCAAGAGATAAAAGGAGACAGAGACATAGAAGCAAAAAAGAGAGAGAGAGGAAATGAATTTTCCAGCAAAAGCTGCTGGAGGTGACACAAGAAATTCAAATGAGATGCAAGGAATTGCCCATGTAACTGGGAAAGTGATTGGTAAGCTTTGTGTGTCGAGAAACCAGACCAATCCAAGGAAATAGGAAAAATAGAAGGAAACCAGAAGGAAGATGATCAGCTCCCAAAAGCTGACGAGGTTGCGTTCCTCTGAACTGGAATGAATAAGTCCGTAAAGTTTGGGAAAATGAAAGAGAAGGCCATGGAAATTTAGGAACGCTAAGTTCCAGCCTGTTTGATTAAAAATGGTCAGGATAGAACTCACAGGAATTGAGAAGCCTAGAAAGCAGACAATTCAGTTTAAAACTGTCAGGGTTGAACCCTATAGACTGTCCAAAATCTGTACAAACTGAACAGTCTCACCAAAGCTCTGCAGAATTGCAGAAAGCTGGCGGAGGCTCAGACACCCTGCAGGGCTGGGGCAACCCATCAGGGATGGGGCACCAGAAGAGGCCTCACCAAAGTCCTGTACAACCTGAACATGACTTCCCGCCCCCTATAGTCAAAGCACTGAGCAATAAAGGCAATTGTAGCTCAAACTTTGAAGAGTTATGTACCTGAGCCACTAGGTCTCTCTGTTCCATAACACTACCCAAGGCCCTACCATTAATTGTATAAGCCCTGCCCCTGTTTGTTGTACCAAAATGCAATACCTCGCATTTATCCAAATTAAACTCCATCTGCTATTTTTCAGCCCATTAGCCCATTTGATCAAGATTCCTTTGTAATCTTAGAAAACCTTCTGCAATGTACAAATTACCACCAATTTTGGTCCACCCATCCCCGGTAACTACATTTGTGAAATCATTACATCATATGTAAGACTGTGCATATAACCAATGGAAAAGCAGTGCATGTGTTGCTGGTAACACCCAGGCACCTAAACTTGGAGAGCAGTCCTTTGTTGAGGAGCCAACAAGGCTGGGTTGAGAACAGTGAAGGTTGAAGGAAATGCAGTCTGAGTATAGCTGGAGGAATCCTTCCTCCACCACCTCCCCCCTGCAAAGGGGAAATAAGGAGGGAGCGCATGCTTCTGCTGAATAAGCAGGAATTCTGGATATTCCAAAATCCTCCTTCTGCATGGAGTGATATACCAGGAAAGTCTTGGAACTGAGATCCCAGAAGCCTGTTAGCCGGGCAGGAAATCTAACTAGCTGAAACTTGCTTTTCAGTTTATAAGGGGCCAAGGGAAGTTCCTAATCTGAGAATCAGTGAGGAAGCTACGTGCTCCAGCTCTGAAACTCCCTTGCTGGGTGAGCAAGAGTATGATGGAATACTCCCCAGTTGTCTGGATGGGTGCAGCTCCAACAACATTCAAGAAGCTTGACACCATTCAGGACAAAGCAGTCTGCTTGATTGGCACGACATCTACAAGCATCTATTTCCACCACCACTGACACTCAGTAGCAGCAGTGAGTACTATCTACAAGATACACTGCAGAAATTCACCAAAGATGCTCAGACAGCACCTTCCAAACCAACGACCACTTCCATCTAGAAGGACAAGGACAGCAGATACATGGGAACACCACCATCTCCAATTTCACCTCCAAGCTACTCACCATGCTGACTTGGAAATATATCACTGTGCCTCCGTTCCTTCACTGTCACTAGATCAAAATCCTGGAATTCCACCCCACCCCCCACTAATGCCATTGTGAGTGGACTGCAGCGGTTCAAGGTGGCAGCTCATCACCACCTTCTCAAGGGCAAGTAGGGATGGGCAACAAAAGCTGGCCCAGCCACAAAAATCAATTTTAAAAAGAAGTAGGTCTGGCTGGGCAACACCATTGTCCCAACCTTGGAGGGAAACAAGGAGCCTTCACGACGAACCCACAGATAGCTAAGGTGATGCCTCACTTGGACGATGAGCTGCAGAGTGGTGCAGCAGGAAAAGGTTAACAACCTGAAGGCAATAGTCTCCTAAAAGGCAACCTTTCCCCAAAATAATGGAGCAGAGTAAGTTAGGAACCCCGAAAATCCCCTGCCCTTGTCCCCTGCTACAACTTGGTCTTTACATTAAGACTGTTCAAACAATAAAGAGCAAGGTCCCAGGTATATATTTAACATTTGTTAGACTAGAGGATGTAAATGAAAGATAGTAATTGAAGGATAAGTTGTGGCAAGGCAGCTCAACCAGGGGGAAATGATCCTCTGAGCAATGTGGGAAAGCAGGGACACTTCAGTGCCCAGGGTGACCATGTGTACAGGAAGCATCACCCGCTGCAGCTACTGGAAATCACATTTCAGAACTGGAAGGGTCTGTCATTGTGGAGATTTCATTCATATCACATACAGCAAGCTGGTCACACGACAAGAGAAGAGCAGGCAGAAAGGGAAACAGGTGACTGCCAGACAGAATAAAAGCAGCAGAAACATGGCACAAGACTCCCCTAGGGTCACCTCACTCTGTAACAAGTTTTCTGTTTTGGATGCTGCTGAGAGAAATGGCGAGAATCCCCCATCACCATCTCTTGTAGTTACAGAGGGCAATAAATGCTGGCTTTGCTGGCAATACCTACAAGCCTCAAGCGAATAAATCCATTCAAATCATGCTTCACTGTTCTTCCCATTGGGTGGCATGGTGACTCCGTGGTTAGCACTGCTGCCTCACAGCACCGTGGACCCGGGTTTGATTCCAGCCTTAGGCGACAGTCTGTGTGGAGTTAGCACATTCTCACCATGTCTGCATGGGTTTATTCCAGGTGCTCCGGTTTCCTCCCACAGTCCAAAGACATGCAGGTTAGGTGGACTGGCCATGCTAAATTGCCCCATAGACTCCAGGGATGTGCAGGCCAGGTGGATTTACCATTGGAAGTGCAGGGTTACAGGGTTTGGGTCTGGGTGGAATTCTCTTCAGAGATTCATTATGCACTGGATGGTCCAAATGACCTGCTTCCACGTTGGATGGATTCTATAATTCCAAGTCTGTGGCACCAGGAGTGATTCAGCTGTACACGAGGAGGAGAGGTGAAATGGGGGAGATGGGGGGTTGTGCGCGAAGGACAGAGCAGGGAGAAAACAACGGTGAAAGAATCCCTTATCATAAGGGAAACAGCCAGACATTTCTGTGGCTGAAGACATGGCACCAAAATGTTGTATTGCCCATCCTGCATTCAAGGATGTCACTGAGCAGCTGCAGGGCATTCTGAAGGGCAAGAAGAACAGCCAGAGACTACACCAGTGACATCATCAATGAGAGGGATGAAGTCTTGTGAGCACGAGAAAGACGCTGAGAAATAAATGAAGATCAGGCCTCAAAAGTAGTAATCTCTGGATAACCCCCAGTGTCCCATGTTAGAAAAATGAGAAAGAGGAGAATTGGATGTCTGAATGTGAGGCTGGAAGGAGGGTTTTTGGTTCTTGATGCGTTGTGATCGATTCCGGACAGGTTGCATCAAAGAAAGACTGGGACCAATATTCTTGCAGGGGTGTTGGTTAGTACTGTAGGAGAGGGTTTAATCTAGAGTGGCGGTGGGACAGGAACCTAACTGGGGAGACAGGAGTGAGGGCAACTAAGATGGAAAGGAAAGATAGAAAAGTAGAAAGTAAAACATATAAACTTAGAAGATAGGAGCAGGATGAGGCCATTCAGCCCTTCGAGCATGCTCTGCCATTCATCATGATCATGGCTGATTGTCCAATTCAATAGCCTATATTCTACTTTTTCCCCGTAACCTTTGATCCCATTCACCCAAAATTCTATATCTAGTTGCCTCTTGTATACATTCAATGTTGTGGCATCAACTACTTCCAGTGGTAATGAATTCCACAGGATCATCACTCTTTGGGTGAAGAAATTCCCCTGATCTCCGTCCTAAATCATCTACCCCGAATCCTCATACTGTAACCCCTGGTACTGGACACACCCACCTCTGGAACACCCTCCCTGTATCTACCCTGTCCAGTCCTGTTAGAATTTTATAAGTATCTATGAGATCCACCCTCATTTATCAGAACTCCAGCGAAAACCATTGTAACCTAGGTGATCTCTCCTCATACGTCAGTCCCACCATCCCCAGTATCAGCCTGGTAAACCTTTGCTGCACTTCCTCAAGAGCAAAAGCATCCTTCCTCAGAAAAGGAGAACAAAACTGCAAACAATATTCCAGGTGTGGCCTCACCGAGGCCCTGTATGACTGCAGCAACACATCCCTGCTCCTGTACTCGAAACCTCTCACAATGAAGGCCAACATACCATTTGCCTTCTTTACCACCTGCTGCACCTGCATACTTACTTTCAGCGACTGGTGCACAAGGACACCCAGGTCCTGCTCCACACTCCCCTCTCCCAATTTATAGCCACTTAGGTAGTAATCTGCCTTCTTGTTTTTGCTTCCAAAGTGAATAACCTCACATTTATCCAAATTATACTGCATCTGTCATTGATTTGCCCACTCACCCAACCTATCTGGGTCATGGTGAAGGATCTCTGCATCCTCATCACAATTCACCCTCCCACCCAACTTGGTATCATCTGCAAACTTGGAGATGTTACATTTTGTTCCCTCATCCAAATCATTAATATATATTGTGAATAGCTGGGGTCCCAGCACTGTTCCCTGTGGCATCCCAGTTGTCACTGCCTGCCAATTTGAAAAGAACCCATTAATTCCTACTGTTTGTTTCCTCTCTGCCAACCAGTTTCCTATCCATCTCAATACGCTTTTGCCAATCCCATGCACTTTAATCTTGTACAATAATCACTTATGTGGGACTTTGTCAAATGCTTTCTGAAAATCCAAATATACTACATCAACTGACTCCCCCTTGTCAACTCTACTAGTTACATCTCCATTGAATTCTAATAGATTTGTCAAGCATGATTTCCCCTTCATAAATCCATCTTCTGTCTGATCCTGCCACTTCTTTCTAAATGCTCTGCTCTAGAGTCCTTGGTAATGGATTCTAAAATTTTCCCTACTACCAATGTTAGGCTTACTGGTCTATAATTCCCCACTTTCTCTCAACCTCATTTTTTGTATAAAGACCGAAAGAACTGCGGATGCTGTTGTCCTTTTTTGAATATTGGAGTGACATTCGCCACCCTCCAATCTGCAGGGACTGTTCCAGAGTCTATAGCATCCTGGAAGATGGCTACCAATGCACCCAGTATTTCTAGAGCTACTTCCTTAAGTACTCTGGGGTATAGATTATCAGGCCCTGGGAGTTTATCCGCCTTCAATCCCATCAATTTTCCCAGCACCATTTCACTACTAATATTGATCTCCCTCAATTCCGCCCTCTCACTAAATCTTGCATCCTCCAACAATTCTTATTTGTGTCCTTTTTTGTGAAAACAGAACCAAATTATGTATTCAGTTGCTCAGCCATTTCTTTGTCCCCTATTATACATTCCCCGGTTTCTGTCTATATGGGACCTACATTTGTCTTCGCCAATCTCTTTCTCTATAGAAACTCTTAGTGTCAGTCTTTATGTTTACTGCAAGCTTACTTTCGTACTGTATTTTCTCCTTCTTAATCAATCCCTTGGTCCTTTTTTGCTGAATTCTAAACTACTTCCAATCTTCAGACATATTAAGTGGAACGAACAAGTGGAAGTAGAACAAAATAAAGAAGTGCGGATCCTGGAGATCTGAAACCCAAACAGAAGTTGCTGGAGAAGATCAGCAGGTCTGGCAGCCCCTGTAGAGAGAAACAATTAATATTTTGAATCCAGTGATCCTTCCTCAGAACTGATGGTAGCTTGGAAAATGTGGTATTTATGCTGAAGACAGTTGACAAGTCTATATGAGAAACAGGAAGGAGCAAGCAGTTACACAAAGATGGAACCCAGAGAGAGAATGACAATTAGGGAGAAAGGGATTGGATGATGGTATGCTAGGGAGAAATAAAAGCTGATAATGGGGACCACGAGGAGGCAAAAATGTGTTCGCTGTGCTGAAAGCAGCTCATGTCATGACAGGCCTTCGATGTGAGATTGGGTAAAGGACATCAAGCGAGCAAGACATAGAAAATTATTGAACTCAATACTGATTCCCAAAGGCTGCAGGGTCCCCACGTGGAAAATGAGATGCTGTTCTTCCAGCTTGCACTGAGTTTTGCTGGAGCACTGCAGCAAGCCTGAGACAGGAATATTGGCCAGGGAACACAGTGGTGAGTTGAAGTGGCAGGCAACTGGAAACTCAGACAGAACGTAGGTTTTCTGCAAAGCATTCACCCAGGCTGCATTTCGTACCCACAATGTAGAGCAGACCACATTGTGAGCAGCAAATACAGTAGACTAGATATAGTGAGGTGCAGGTAAATCACCGTTTCACCTGGAAGGTATGTTTGAGGCCTTGGATGGTGAGGAGGGAGGAAGTAAGTGGCCAGATATTACATAGAAACATATCAAACAGGTGCAGGAGTAAGCCATTCGGCCGTATGAGCCCTCACCACCATTCAATATGATCATGGCTGACACTACCTTCTCAAGGGCAGCTCAGGATTGCCCAGACAGTGACACCCACATCCCATAAATGAATTTTTAAAAATTAGCAATAATACTGGGTGAATTTCTGGACTGCCTACAATATGGATTTTCAGACCAGTACATTGAGGAACCATCCAGAGAACAGGCCATTCTGGATTAGGTTTTGTTCAATGAGGAGTCGTTAATTAATAATCTTGCTGCAAGGGGTCCTTTAGGAAAATGTGTCCATGACATGATAGAATTCTTTACCAGGATTGAAGTTAAAGTAGTCCAATTTGAAACTAAGATTTATATCTAAGCAAAGAAAACGATGGAGATATGAGTGGTGCGTTGGCTGCAATAGACTGGGTAACTTCATTAAAAAGCATGACAGTGGCTGGGAATGCTGAATATTTAAGGAATGAATGCAAAACACTGCAGCAGTTATACATTCCTTTTGGGCAAAAGAACACAACAGCAAAAATGGTCAAACTGTGACTTTTGGGTAATGTTCTGGGGGCCTGGGTTTGAATCCCACCATGGCAGACAGTGGAATTTGAATCAATAATAATCCAGAAATAAGAGTCTAATTCATTGTCAATTGTTGAAAAAACCCATCTGGTTCATCCTTTAGGGAAGGAAATCTGCCATCTTTGCCTGGTCTATGACTCCAGACCCATAGCAATGTGGTTGACTCTTAGCTGCCCTCTGGGCAATTAGGATCAGGCAATAAATCTTGGCCAAACTATTGAAGCCCACATTCTACAATGAACAAAACAAAAGGAATTTAGGGATAGTATTACATCCAAAGGAAAGTAATATAAAGTTGTTAGAAAAAGGTAAAAAACTTGAAGGTAGGGCTTTCTTAAAATTGGTGATATATCATGGACTTTAACAAACTGTAAGTTTATTTGGGGAGACCTGGATCAGTTTAGATAGCCGTGGGCAAAATCCACAGTGAGGTAAAGAACAGAAAATCCAATGGTTGCCCAGGTTTCAAAACAGTCCAGTTCTAGATGCAGCCGTCAATGTAATGGAATGATTGCAGCAGACAGATTCATCATTAAAAAAAGTGTGTATGATCAATCCAGCAAAACAGAAGACAGAATTGGAAAAGTAATAATGGGCATGCAATACCCTGGAATAAGAGACAATTAAGAGGATGGAAGTGCTATTATTTGATGAACTGCCCAATGCATAGAGGTGAGTAAGAAGAAGATGAGGTTGAAGAAACTGTAAATCTGAGCAAATTATACTGATTTGATTTATTGTTGTCACGTGTACCTGAGCACACTGAAAAGTTTTGTTTTGTAAGCAATACAGGCAGATCATAAAGTACAAGGACATACAGATCATAGGGTGTTTAGACAAAGCGAGCCGTACAAGGTTACGGCTGCACAGGAGGTGCACAGAAGCAAGATCAACATTAGATTTGAAATTAGAGAGATCCAGTCAGAAGTCTAATAACAGCAGGAAGGGAGCTGTTCTTGGACCTGTTGGCACATGTGTTTAATCTTCTGTATCTTCTGCCTGGCAGAAGAGGTTGGAAGAGAGTATTACTGGGATGTGATGGGTCTTTGATGATGTTGGCAAAGTTTCCATGGCGACGAGAAGTATAAATGGAGTCCATGGATGGGAGGTTGGCTTTCGGAATGGTCTGGGCTGCGAAAAACAGCTTTCTGTAGTTTCTTCCGATTCTGGACAGAGCAGTTGCCATACCAGGCTGTTATGCACCCAGGTAGAATGCTTTCTATGGTGCATCTATAAAAGTCGGTGAGGGTATTTTAATGACACACTGAATTTCCTAAGCCACCCGAGGAAGAAGAGGCATTGTTGTGCCTTCTTGATTGTCACATTTAACGTGGGAGGTTCAGGACAGGTTGTTGGTTCTCTTCACTTCCTAGGAACTTGACGCTTTCAACCCTCTCCACCTCAGCGCCACTGATGTAGATAGGATTATGTCTTCCTCCTCCTTACTTCCTGAAGTCAATGATCAGCTTTTTCGTTTTGCTGACATTGAGACAGAGATTGTTGTCATTGCACCATGACACTTAGCACTCTATCTCCTTCGTGTATTCTGACACATCATCTCTAGTCTACAATGGTGGAGTTGTCAGCGAACTTGCAGATGAAATTTGGCCACACAGCCGAGGTGTCTACAGGAAGTACAACAGAGGGCTCAGAATGCAAATTACTGGTCACATGGAATTTTAATCCTATGATTAATATATTAGTCCTTTAACCCTTTTAATTGTGCAGGCTTATTTTGTGCATGTATTTCATGGTATTTGTGATAGATTGGTTAAAGTGTGATTCTAATTCACCAAGTAGTGCTGATTAACTCAAGACTAAAACATGTAAAAGTATGAAGCACAAACAGAAATTGCTGGGGAAGCTCAGCAGGTCTGGCAGCATCTGTAGAGACAAAGCAGAGTTAATGTTTCAGGTCCAGTGACCCTTCATCAGAAGAATCATTCTGAACCATTTTGTTTCAGATTTCCAGCATTCACAGTTCATAGTTTTTAGTTAGCACGTAAAAATGTTACTTGTTAATCTTGTGTCTAGTGAGATACCTACAATGATGAATGAAAAACATACTGGACACGGAACATGCTAAAGCAACATTCCCTGGAAAGTCATTGAATCTGTTATTTAACCAGTCAGGGGCATCAGAGTGTTAGACAGCAATTATTGACATTGGATAATAAGAATCAGAGTAGGGAGAAAAGCGAATTGCTTTAAGATTATATGCAAGTTGCCTACTTCCCAACAGTTTAAAATCCTGACAAAAATCCAGGTATGGTTGATGAAGTGAATATGAACATCAGAAGAGATGAGAGAGAATTGTAATATTTGTAAAAGTACCTTCTGTTGTCATCTGACTTTTAACACAGTTAAGATTGTGTTGCCATAGATAGTTACTATGGGTTTACATTTTCCACATCTTTCATCCTACATTTCAAAAATCTGGCACCAGGCTTAATCTTTGTACAATAATATTTAATAAGGACAGTGGTTTATTACAGCCAAAGTCATGGAGAAATGGCTGGAGGCCAGACGTGGGAAACCAGAAAAGTTTTTGATTGATCAAGAAGGAGAGTTTGCCAATGACAGGTTCAGCTTCATGTGTGAAAACGTGAGCATCCTGATGATGAATGACACAATTGAAAGCTTTTTACCAGCAGATTCTGTGAAGGGAATTATATGGGCATTGATGGAAATACTATAAAATTTGAGTTCATCCAAAGATCAACCACATTTGAGATCAACCAAACTACAATTAACAACTGTCCTTGTATAAGCAGTTCACCTAAGATATTACAGTCCCCATTGATGAGCATCGAGATAAAATCCCCAGCTGCCTCCTGTGCTGTGCTGATCTTCCTATTTGAGAGGGGAACACAGTTATTTCCATCTTTCCTGCACATTTGAAAGCTTTGCTAAGAAGTGGCCTTTTAGCAGGGCCAAGATCTCAGAGAAAATTCTGGAAAGCGCTGAGTCATTACATAAGGTTGTATAAGATGGAATTTAATTATCACACAGATTCACAGAATTATGACCATGCAGAAGGAGGCCATTCAGCCCATCATGTCCCTGCTGGCTCTGTTATCTAGTCTTGCTGTATTCTAATAGAAAGGGATGTAGGGCATGGCAAGGCTCAGAAGAGATAACTTGCAATGATAGTTTAGTGCTGATCAATAATGCCAATCAAACTGTTAAGGTTCATTTTTCCCAGTTAATTGGAATTCCAAAATCACAAACTCTGAGCATCTGAAAGAAGTGATCAGAGACTTTGTACCTTAGGTATCCATAGGTTGAATGTTCTGGGGAAGAGAATGCAGTTGGTCAAGATCTGGTAGGGATAATGTGATTGATTGTGATGTATAGGGTAGGCTTATCACATCTAAAGGCTAATTGTTCCCAGTGGTACATAATTGAGCATTATTCCAGCGGGAATGGAAGCATCAGCACGTGTGGGACATGGAAGAAAAGCAACAGGCCTGTTTAAAAATTGATTAAACATTCAGGGTGATGGAGAAGAAACAAGATTGAAGTACAGGCAGTTGGGAATGAAGAAGATAGTGGGTGTAGTGGTAACACAGTACACAGTAACCTAGCATTTCTGACGAAGGGTATAGGCCCGAAACATCAGCTTTCCTGCTCCTCTGATGCTGCTTGACCTGCTGTGTTCATCCAGCTCTACGTGTTGTTAACACAGTAACCTAGACTCCCAGGCTGTGGGGGTCATGGATTTGAATCCTATTCCCACAGCTGGTGGAATTTCAATTCAATTCATTTAAACAAATCTAGATTATAAAGTTTGTCTCAATAACAGTGACCATGACAACAACTATCAATTGTTGTAAAAACCCATCTGGTTCATGAATGTCCTTTAGGGAAGGAAACCTGCCATCGTTTCCTTGGTCTGGTTCACGAATGAGACCACAACAAAGCAGTGAACTTTTAATTGGCCACAGGGTCAATTGAGGATTGGCACAATTGACTAGCCACCAACGCCCACATCTCATTGAAGAATAAACCAGAAAATATAAAAAAAAACAAAGTGTAAGCATTGATAGAAGGTCAAGAATTGACTCTGGTATCAGAAAATGGCCACAAGGAAAACAGAGATGCTACCATAGACAAACAGGAAGATCCCACAGCAGTATCCTCACAGACATAAAAGTAGAAGAAGAGTTTGTGGCTGGAATTGATTCATTGACATTCCTGAGTTGATCAAGCTGGCTCTTTGTGCATTCATCCATGCTCTTCCAGCTCACATAGTCATTGGTCAGTCAGGGTCACTGATCCACATCTTGAAGCAAGTGTGTGCTGACATCATATTTCCTGGGCTGTGTCACTTTTCCAGCCATGCTCTCCCATGATCCCAATATCTTAACAATTTCACACTCCTCCCAAAGGTTTCAAATTTGGACAATGTTGAGTGTTGAGTGTCTTTAATCATTCATCTACAGTTACTTTATTGGAACAGTTGGAGAAACTGTGCAGCAGCACAGTGGCTCAGTGGTCAGCACTACTGCCTTATAGTGTCAGGAACCTGGGTTCAATACCAGCCTTGGGCAACTGACTATGTGGAGTTTGCACATTCTCTCCGTGTCTGTGTGGTTTTCTGTCAGGTGCTTCAGTTTCCTCCTGATGTGCAAGTTAGGTGGATTGGCCATGCTAAATTGCCCATAGTGTTCAGGGATGTGCAGGCTAGATGGATTAGCCATGGGAAATGCAGGGTTACAGGGATAGGGTAGGGGGATGGGTCTGGGTGGGATGCTCTTCAGAGGTTTAGTTGGTGTGGACCCATTGGACCAAATGGCCTGTTTCCACACTGTAGGGGTTCTATGGTAGGGTGATAGGTCTGGGGTGCTCTTCTTTGGGCCAAGTTTCCACACTGTAGGGAATTCTACAATGAAATGGTGTGTTCTTAGAGAAGGTTCATGGCTCCTTTGCTATGAATCTGAGTTCATGTCCACCCATTCCTCTGATTCACTTTACTCTCTCCCTCACCTTGCCCTTCCCATTCTCCAATCTCCTCACTCTCACCTTACCATCTCTAATCTGGTGAGGGTCTCCCTTGAGGCTAAGTGCTTGCATGGACTGGGTCAGAAAGACTGATATTTTGAACATTTTACTTTATTATTTTTCTCATTTATTCCTATGACCTATAATGCTGCGCTATTTATTTCTTTACTTTTCTAATTTTATTTTTGTTTCATAGGAATTTGATTTTAAGTATCTGTACCTAGATACCTTTGTATCTAAGATGGTGCTGTAATGCAGCGACTGTAAACTTTTCACTTTACTCTACGTGCAACAATAAAGGGTGGCACAGTGTCTCAGTGTTTAGCACTGCTGCCTCACAGCACCAGGGACCCGGGTTCAATTCCACCCTCAGGCAACTGTCTGTGTGGAGTTTGCACATTGTCCCCATGTCTGCATGGGTTTCCTCTGGGTACTCCAGTTTCCTCCCACAGTCCAAAGATGTGCAGGTTAGGTGGATTGGCTAAGCTAAATTGCCCATAGTGTTCAGGGATCTGTAGATTAGGTGGGTAAAAGAGGGATGGGTCTGGGTGGGATGCACCAAGGGTCGGTGTGGGCTTGTTGGGCTGAAGGGCCTGTTTCCACACTGTAGGAGTTCAATGGTTCTAAAGCTAATTCAATTCAATCTCCTCTCCCTCAACTTGCCCTCCCCAATCTCCTCTTTGCCTTTCTTCAAGACTGCTGTCTTTAATTATTTGTGTATGTTAGCCACGTTCAGTGTTTTAGTTTTGCTTTAGCCTGACATGTTTAGATATTATTCATTGCAGACTATCTGCCAACCATTTACCTTCCCACAGTCTGTCTCACCATCAGAATTCCCTCTTCCCTCTGCTCTGCTCTGTGACCCTCATTCTCCTGAGCTCACATTGATCATCAATTCTGCATCAGGTTTTCCACTCACTGTCCTCAAATACCTCTGTCTCCCTTCACATCATAAGATCATAAGAGAAAGGAATAGGCCATTCAGTCCCTTGAGTCTGCATAGCTATTTGAAAAGATCATGGCGGATCTGATTGTGGCCTCAACTTCTCTTTCCTGTCTGGCTCCACACAACACCGCCCCCCAACATCCACATCCCCCCACCCCCACCCATCCACCACACCTCACAACCAACTCCAACCCTGGGGCACAGGTGTAAATCTAACCCTTTATTTCCTCTTTTCAACAGACAGGACTCATGTTTCTTTTTATCAGTGCATTCATGCATGCAAAACACATTAAGAAAATGTCATATATGTCAAATCTTCATCAGAAGTTTGATACTACTCTTACAGGTAAGAAGCTACCAATTCATTCTTTCTTCAAGTGATACCTTCAATTTAAAGATTTGTACACTTTTCAATTGTTATCTCTGTGTATAACTCTCATTCCAAGGTAGTCCACATGGCTATATTATTCAAACATGTTCAAACTCAGACACATTATCTAATCATAGTCCAACTAAAACATGTGATTATGTTATCCAATCATAATAGAAGTCCACAACTCAAACAGGTATTACATACTTGTTGTTACAGGAAACCTATACTGCTTATTTAACTCCCTATCAGCCCATCCTATTGCCTACGCTGTCTATTTTCCCTGAGACTGTGACTCCCTTGTCAATCAGAAAATCTGTCTTACCCAGGCTTGAACATCTCCAATGAGCCACCCTGCACTGGTCTCTGAGGAAGAAAGTTCCAAATATTAATGACTCTCTGAAAGAACAAGTTCATTCTCAATCAGTCATCTTCACTGTGAGACCCCTTTATTCTGATAATGTGCCTCCTGGTTCTGGACTCCTGCACAAGGGGAAACATCTTCTGTCAGACTCCTTTACATTTCAATTGGAACACCTCCAGTGACCCCTAGGAATTGACCTAGACATCCTTCTCTGAACTGCTTCCAATGTTACATTGGGAGATCCTAACTGAACACAGTGCTGCAGGCACAGGGTGATTGGAATGAACAATGCTCCTTTCTGATTAGAGTCCCCCCAGGTACAGGATCACAGTGATTGCTCCCATGGAACCTGGGTGTTAGAAACTGTTCAGGATTATGATATTAATGTGCTGAGAAAGTTCAGCCCAATGCCAGGATCCTCTCAAGATTCATTCAGACTGATACAGCCCAACATCACAGCCAATCTCATTCCAGGAAGCAGATGGAGTCAGAGACTGGCTCGGAGTCTATAGCTGGGAGGTGGCTGTCACCGCAAGCTGATTGGGAGCGGATGTGGTGGTAAAAGTTGAGCAAGACAGAGAGATGGATAAAATAATGATTTATTAATGATTACTGGGGTGGCACGGTGACTCAGTGGTGGTTGGCACTGCTGCCTCACTGTACCAGGTACCCAGGTTCAATTCCAGCCTTGGGCGACAGTGTAGAGTTTGCACATTCTCCCCAGATCTTGAGTGGGTTTCCTCCAGGTGCTCCAGTTTCCTCCCACAGTCCAAAGATGTGCAGGTTAAGTGGATTGGCCATGCTGAGTTGCCCATAGTGTTTGGGGATGTGCAGGCTAGGTGGATTAGTTACGGAAATGCAGAGTTGCAGGGATACTGTGGGTCTGGGTTGGATGCTGTTCAGATGGTCACTGTGGATTCGATGGGTCAATCTGCTTCCATGCTGTAGGGATTCTATGATTAATTCATGGGATGAGGCTATCGCTGACTGGACTGTTTATTGTCTATCCCTAAATACTTGGCGAAGAACATGGTGAGCTGCATTTTTGAACCACTGCAGTCCCTGTCCTATAGGAATACCCACAATGCCATTAGGGAGGGAATTCCAGGAACAGCAATGTATTTCCAAGTCAGCATAGTGAGTGGCTTGGAGGGGAACTCATAGGTGGTTCTGTTCCCATGAGTCTGCTACCCTTGTCCTTCAAGATGGATGTGGTTGTGGGTTTAGAAGGTACTGCCTGAGGATCTTTGGTGAACTGCTGCTGTGTATCTTGTAGCTAATAAACACTGCTGCTACTAAGCATCGGCGGTGGAGGCAATGGATGTTTGTAGATGTAGTGCCTATCAAGCAGGCTGCTTTGTCCTAAATGGTGTTAAGCTTCTTGAGTGTTGTTGGAGTTGCATCCATCCAGGCAATTGGAGAGTATTCCATCACACTCCTGACTTCTGCCTTGTAGATGGGGGACAGGCTTTGGGGAATCGGGAGGTGAGTTACTTGCTGCAGTATTCGTAGTGTCTGACCTGCTGTTGTAGGCGTTATGTTTATGTGGTAAGTCCAGCTGAGTTGTTGTCAATGGTAACCCCAAGGATGTTGATAGTGAGGTTTCAGTGATGGTAACATCATTGGATGTCAAGGGGTGATAATTAGATTGTCCTATTTTGGATAAAAACTGAAAGAGCTGTGGGTGCTGTAAATTGGGAACAAAAACAAAGTTGCTGGAAAAGCTCAGCAGGTCTGGCAGCATCTGTGAAGGAAAAAACAGAGTTAACATTTCAGGTCCGGTGACCATTCCTCAGAACTCCTGCAGAGATGTCCTGGAGCTGAAATGACTAACCTTCAACAACTACAACCATCTTCCCATGTGCCAGGTATGACTCCAACGAGCAGAGAGTTTTTTCTGAGATAGTAGGAACTGCAGATGCTGGAAAATCTGAGATAACAAGGTGTAGAGCTGGATGAACATAGCAGGCCAAACATCATCATAGGAGCAGGAAGGCTAACGTTTCGGGCCTAGACCCTTCAGCAGAAATGGGGGAGGGGGAGGGGAAGGGGGTTCTGAAATAAATAGGGAGAGAGGGGGAGGCGGATGATGGATAGAGGAGAAGATAGGTGGAGAGGAAACAGACAGGTCAAAGAGGCGGGGATGGAGCCAGTAAAGGTGAGTGTAGGTGGGGAGGTAGGGAGGAGATAGGTCAGTCCAGGGAGGACGGACAGGTCAAGGGGGCGGGATGAGGTTAGTAGGTAGGAAATGGGGGTGGGGCTTGAGGTGGGAGGAGGGGATAGGTGGGAGGAAGAACAGGTTAGGGAGGTGGGGACGAGCTGGGCTGGTTTTGGGATGCGGTAGGGGGAGGGGAGATTTTGAAGCTTGTGAAATCCACATTGATATCATTGGGCTGCAGGGTTCCCAAGCGGAATATGAGGTGCTGTTCCTGCAACCTTCGGGTGGCATCGTTGTGGCACTGCAGGAGGCCCAGGATGGACATGT
>NC_063351.1:1342796-1360379 GCF_021869965.1 Rhincodon typus
TGTGGAAAGTCTTCTTGGGGCTTGGGATGGGGGTGAGGGAGGAGGTGAGGGGGCAGGTGTAGCACTTCCTGCGGTTGCAGGGAAAAGTGCCGGGTGTGGTGGGGCTGGAGGGGAGTGTGGAGCAGACAAGGGAGTCATGGAGAGAGTGGTCCCTCCGGAAAGCAGATAAGGGTGGGGAGGGAAAAATGTCTTTGGTGGTGGGGTCGGATTGCAGATGGCGGAAGTGTCGGAGGATGATGCATTGGATCCGGAGGTTGGTGGGGTGGTACGTGAGGACGAGGGGGATTCTTTTTTGGTTGTTATTGCAGGGACGGGTTGTGAGGGATGAGTTGCGGGAAATGCAGGAGACACGGTCGAGGGCGTTCTCAACCACTGAGGGGGGGAAGTTGCGGTCCTTGAAAAATGAGGACATCTGAGATGTACTGGAGTGGAATGCCTCATCCTGGGAGCAGATGCGGTGGAGGCGAAGGAATTGGGAATAGGGGATGGCATTTTTGCAGGAAGGTGGGTGGGAGGAGGTGGGCTTGAAATGGATATCGGTTTCTAGGTGGTTGCCCGAGATGGAGACAGAGAGGTCCAGGAAGGTGAGAGAGGTGTCAGAGATGGTCCAGGTGAACTTAAGGTTGGGGTGGAAGATGTTGGTGAATTGGATGAACTGTTCGAGCTCCTCGTGGGAGCACGAGGCGGAGCCGATACAGTCATCAATGTAACGGAGGAAGAGGTGGGGTTTAGGGCCAGTGTGGGTACGGAAAAGGGATTGTTCCACGTAATCTACAAAGAGGCAGGCATAGCTTGGGCCCATGTGGGTACCCATGGTCACCTCCTTTGTCTGTAGGAAGTGGGAGGAATTGAAAGAGAAGTTGTTGAGGGTGAGGACGAGTTCAGCTAAGCGGATGAGGGTGTCAGTGGAGGCGGACTAGTCAGGCCTGCGGGACAGGAAGAAGCGGAGGGCCTTTAGGCCATCTGTATGGGGAATGCAGGTGTATAGGGACTGGACGTCCATGGTAAAGATGAGGTGTTGGGGACCGGGGAATTAGAAGTTCTGGAGGAGGTAGAGGGCGTGGGTGGTAGGGCGTAGGTAGGGAGTTCCTGGACCAAGGGGGAGAAAATGGAGTCAAGATAGGTGGAGATAAGTTCGGTGGGGCAGGAGCAGGCAGAGACAATGGATCGACCAGGGCAGTCAGGTTTGTGGATTTTGGAAAGGAGACAGAAGCGGGCGGTGCGGGGTTGGGGAACGATGAGGTTGGAGGCCGTGGGTGGGAGATCACCTGAGGTGATGAGGTTGTGGATGGTTTGGGAGATGATGGTTTGGTGCTCGGGGGTGGGGTCATGATCAAGGGGGCGGTAGGAGGAGGTGTCGGAGAGTTGGCGTCTGGCCTGGTACCCATTGATTCTAGTTTTGCTAGGGCTCCTTGATGGCACACGGTTGAATGTGGCCTTGAAGTCAAGAGCTGTCACTCTCACCTCACCTCTGGAATTCAGCTCTTTTGTCCATGTTTGAACCAAGGCTGTAATGAGGTCAAGAGCTGAGTGGCCCTGGCGGAACCCAAACTGGGTGTCTCTGAGCAGGTTATTGCTGAGCAGGTGCTGCTTGATAGCACTGTTACTGACACCTTCCATCACTTTACTGATGATTGAGAATAAACTGATGGGGCGGTAATTGGCCGGATTGGAGCTGTCCTGCTTTTTGTGCATATGACATACTTGGGCAATTTTCCACATTGTCAGGTAGATGCCAGTGTTGTAACTGTGCTGAAAGAGCTTGACTAGGGGATTGGCAAGTTCTGGAGCATAAGTCTTCAATACTGTTGTCATAATGTTGTCAGGGCCTATAGCCTTTGCAGTATTTAGTGGCTCCAACCATTGGTGAACAGAATTGGCTGAAGACTGGCATCTTTGATGCTGGGGACCACTGGTGGAGTCTGAGATGGATCATCCATTTAGGACTTCTGGCTGAAAATTGCTGCAAATGCATCAGCCTTATCTTTTGTACCGATGCACTGGACTCTTCCATCATTGAGGATGGGGTGATTTGTGGAATGTAATCACGGGATGTAGGTGAACCAACAAACATACTCACCGTCCCTTACCTGCTTTGTTCATTAAACTGCATCCTCCTGTATGTTCCCATGGCCTGTGTGCCACATGGGAGCTGATCATCTCCATTGCCCCCTCCAACCCTACCTTCTTGGTCAGTGCCTCAGGCTTCTTCCCCCATATCTGTGGAGATCTGTCCCTCCTTCTCCTGTCCACATCCACCAACAATCCCATTGATGCCATCACTCAGCCTGGACACTGACCTGGCCTCCTGTCTCACCCAATGTCCTATTTTTGCACGGTCCCTTTAAATAAAGATGTGTGTCACATGCCCTTTGACCTACTGTGTTTTCCCCAGATCCTGATGATCTGCAGAAAGTTGGGATTGAAGAAAGGCAGAAAGGCCCAGACTGCCTTTATTCTGGCAATTCTTGGTGTCCAGATTCGTCAATGCAGTACTTTAGTCTCGGTTATTCTGAAACCTTCTGAAGTGACTGTGGACCGTCCTCGCTCTCACTTCATTACTGTGCTGTTACTTGAAAAGGATCTTAATCTTCTTGTCTTGATCTAAGTGAAGATTTTTGCTGTTCATGGAACAAGTTCGCACAGCTCCTCTCCCCAGTAACATTGTCATTTTTTTGACAATTTGTTGATAGATTGTATATTGGAGATTGAGGAAAGGGATATTTGATATACTGTAATGGGGGTTTTACAAGGGGTTAGTGTTTTATCTTGTAGGTTGTATGTTGAAGGTCAGTAATTGTTTACCTGTAGCTGGAATCTATTTATTTGTGATGAACAATAATCCTTGTGAAGTACAGAATCTTTGTCTGGGCTTTCTGTCAACCTATGTCTAATTTGATAACTTTCTGTACTTTTAGAAAATCTTTCTTTTCTGTGACAACAATTGGACTTTCAGTGTGGCACCCCAGTGAGGCCTAACTAGACCTTGTCAGTACTTGCCTACCCCTGTAGGCTACCTACACTCTGTATGTGAGGAGTGGGCCCAATTGTAGCCCAGGCCTAAGTCACAGAGCAAAGATCATGAGATTCAGGGCTATTTTTGTGAGGCAGGTCTGATGAACTGGGAATTGTCCTCTCACCTGGTTGGACCTGGGCAGGGAGGGAGGGTGTGGGTGTGCACCTCAGGCTCAGTGCCATACTGCTCCATCTCATGAAGGCACATTGGTTTTGGAACACAAATGTGACTGACATCACTTTGCAGTTGTCAGAATAATACAATTTACAATTCCTTGCTTAGAGATGACGAATCCCAGTGAGGTGAGATAGTCAAGATGAAATATAGCCAAAGGCTGACAAGAAGAATTGTAAAGGAACAATTGTTAATATTTAAAAGGTACCACTGCCTACCAGATCCCCCTCCAGCTACTCACCACCCTGACTTGGAAACATATCACCTGTTTCTTCAGTGTCATTGGGTCAAAATCCTGGAATTCCCTCCCTAACATTGTGGGTCTACCTGCAACACATGGACTGCAGTGGTTCAAGAAGGCAGCTCAGTACCACCTTCCCAAGGGCAACCAGGGATAGACAATAAATGCTGGACCAGCCAACAACATCCATGTGCCACAAATGAATAAAACAAGAGATGCTTCAGGTGCATGCTGGGTACATTCCTACAAGGGTGAAAGGTAGAGTAGCCAAAATCAGGGCTCTCTGGATGATGAGGCAATTAAGATTAAGATAAAATCAAAAGAGTTCAGGAAAAGGATATTTCACATATTTGAAAGAGGGTGTATGATGTAGATTCAGGTGAATTCTTCAAGTGGAAAATAGGACAGGGGAAGTGAAGAGGAAATAAGACTGAACAAGAAAGAATATAGGAATAGAAGAGTGACTCAACATAAATGGGAACCAAAACATCATTTACTGGCCTGTAAATAATAAATGGTTAGTGAGGTAGGGTGAGCCTATCAGAGACAATGAAGGTGATGTGTTCTGAGAGGCGCAAGGCTAGAATACTTAATGAGCTCTTTGTATCATGTTTACTAATAGAGACTGTTAGAATCTGGCGCTATTAGTAAAAGTGGAAACAGTGAAGGCATCGATAATGTGAAGATTGAGGGAGTGGGAGGCTCTGGAAAGCTGCCAAATCCCATGTTGTTCAGGAAGATAACACTACCTCCTCTCTTGTTCTCTCTCCTACCCCTATCCCCTCTTTCTTCTGCACTAGTCCTTGCCTTACTCTACTACTCTCCCACTTCCCTCCTTCATCCCTTTCCTATTCCACTTACTATCACCTTCTCACATCCTACTGTTTCTCATTGCACCACTACACTATACCCTTGTACCCATCCACTCCCTCTCTATTTCCAACTCCTATCCAACAACTCCCCTACTTTGTATCAGAGATAGTAGGAACTGCAGATGCTGGAAAATCTGAGATAACAAGGTGTAGAGCTGGATGAACACAGCAGGCCAAGCAGCATCATAGGAGCAGGAAGGCTGACGTTTCGGGCCTAGACCCTTGTTAACTCCCCTACTTTCACCTCTTTCCCCTACCCCTCACATTTTACAACCTACTTCATTTTACCTACATACCATTTCCCTATCCATACATTCCTACCAGCTTCCCCCTTTCCTCATTCCTTGACCCTCTTCCTACAACCCCACAAGCAAACTACCCATCCAGCCACCACTCCCTTTCCCATCCCTCTCCCAAATCCTCTTCGTCATCCCTTCTACCAACCATTTACTTTTCAATTCTCCTCCCTTCCCCTCCCAACTGTTCCCCTTTACCCACCCACCACTTAAGCCCACTCCTTCCACTCAATTCACGCTGTGTTCGAGACTGTGGTTTCACATGTGTACGTGCATATGTGTATGACTGTGTGTCTATGAGACCAGATGTGGACTGTGTGTAAGTGCGTGTCTGTATGTGACTGTGACTATGTCGGTATGGGAGTGTCCATGAGCGTGTATATCTGTGTGTATGCACACATGTTTCTGTCTGTCTGTGTCTGTGGTGGTTCATGTGTGTGTCTGTGAGTGATGATGCCTGTGAAAGTATTTGTATGTGTGCCGAGTGGCTGTGCCTATGTGTATGTGCATGTGTCAATGAATAGGTCTGCGTGTAAAAAGTTGTTTGTGTGTGAATGTGCGTCCAGGAGAGTGTGTGTGAAATGGTGCATGCACGAATGTTTAAGTGCACCTATTACAGAGGACCTCCCATTCCCTCAATCTTCACATTATTGATTGCCTTCACAATCTCTACTTTTAGTAGTACTAATAGTGTCAGATCCATCTCACACATTGGCATGTACACCATCCCACACACACTGTCCTGTAGGAGTGTGCCTGTACGTGATAGAATCTGTACTGGAGTATATCCATGAGAGTGTGTCTCAGTGTGTGCTTCTGGGTGTGTGTATCTCTGTGATAGTACTTATCTGTGTGTGTGTGTGTGTGTGTGTATTTGTCCATGAGAGTGTATGTATGTCTGTAGGAGTGTCTGTGTGCCTATGTATGCGTGTGCCTGTGTGAGAGAGAGAGAGAGAGAGTCCATAAGTATATATGTGATATGTGTGCCCAGGCCTGTGTGTGTTCTTGCATGAGTATGTATATGTCTGTGTGTGTGTGTGTGTGTGTGTGTGTGAGATTGCATGTGTGTGAATGCATATCTGTTTGTGTGTGTCTGTGATTGTGTGAGTGCATCTGTTCGTTTGTGTGACTGTGCGTCTGTATGTGCGTGTGCATGAGTGTGTGCATATGTATGAGTGAATGTCTGTGTGTATGAGTATGTATGAGCACAATAGTGTGTCCGTAGTGGCTGAGAAGGATGCCAACTAATTATTATTTGATTGTGGACTGAAATGGGAAAAGAACTGTTTTAAAAACCAAGGATTGTTGAAGGATTACTGCATTTTTTTAGAGCAAGGAACCAGATACTCATTGTAAGTAATGTTTACACTGTTGCTGGTTCAATCACTATGGAAGTCTGGTTACAGATAAGCTGGGATTGTGTACAAATGAAGATTTGGCCAGCAACAAACAGCCGATTGGTCTGCAGAATATTTACCAGTTGTGAATGAAAGACTTCCTGCCTGCCAACCAACAATTATGTGATTTGCTCCCAGGTACCTGAACAGCTTAGGTGTGTAAATATTTGAATGAGAAGCATTTGGACATCTGGAAAGGAAGAAGTGGTGTTTTTGCTCTGCATCAACATCCATCTTCAACCTGAAGAAAGCCAGTTTATATTTTCCCCCAGTAATCGCTGTCTCTCTTAACCAGTAAGCCAGAGACTTTCCAAATGTGAACCAGCCAAATGGACTGTCTCAGTGAACCCTGTGGTCAGGGAGAACTGAACTGCCTTCCCAGTTTTTCTCTTTGCCCATCACACCCATTTTTTCCCTGCCCCAATGTATGTCTGTGGTGAGATCCAGTTTTAATTGGTATAGTTTATGTCAACAGTTCATAATTGTTTATCTGTAGCTAGAATCTATTTGTAATAAATAGTGTAGGTAGTGGAATGTCCCTTCTGAATAAAATAACGCTCTTTTCGGGCAGTGAAAGCAGCATTGGCCAACCGAACAGCATGCAAGGATAATTGGCCAACTGAACAGCATGCTGGGAAGAGAACTGAGATAGGAAGCCAAGAAATCTGCAGAATTCACTGTCAAATTGGGTCAAGCCAGACAGATATGCGAGCCATTTCCCTTGATTGACTATATTGAATAGGTGTTGATGAAATAATGCTGTGCAGTTTTGAATGAAACAATAAATCAGAGTTTTGATAGAAATGCTTTTGAGACAGGGCCTGGCTCCTAGGGTCAGTTCAATTAATAGGGAAATTACAATATCCATTACTGTCTTTTGTAACAACTTTTCCTGTGACAGGAAAGTCATTTACATGGGGGAACTGAATTATGTAAATAACATCGCTGGAACTATGCAGCAGGAATCTGCAATTTGAATTCCAAGCCGACATAGTAAACTATATTTAGCCACTGTACTTGGAGATAACCTGGAGAAGTGTATTTAAAGACGCCACTCAAATCAGAGGGACTGACACTGCGGAGACAACGTCAGCCCAAGAAACAGGATCCCTGGGAGCAAGGAGAACAGACTCAGCCTCAGTTTGGCTGCTGTAACCAGGGTAGTATCAACTTCTTTACCATCTTGAACTTACAAAGCAGATTTTAAACCAGTGTAAGAACATAGTGATTTAAGAATTGCAAGGTTACTCAGGAAATCAGAGGTAAAGACAAGTTTCATAGAATTGCATGTATACATCTTGTGTTTCAATGACAATAAACCACATCTCATGATAAACAATGTCTCATTATTAGTGGAAAATGATTCCCAGTAACTAAGCAAGTAAATCAGGGACATAATAGTAATTCTTGTTTAGGTGCAGAATTTCTGTCTGCCAACCAACTCTAAAAGAGAGGTACATTGGAGAATTCTGCGTACTTTTGTTAAATATTTAACTTTTGTGATGACTCTGAGATTAGAGGATCTTGATTTTCAGTGCAGCATCTCATTGAGGCATAACATTTCGTCAATTTCTTTACTTCAGCTCAGCTTTTAAACATCAGGACTGCCCTACAGATGTGGCACAGTCCTGACAGCACATTTCACAAACTGTGCAAGAGACCAAGTGAGTGACAGCAAAGAGATCATTTGTGTGCTGCGGGGGGGAGAAATGTAACACTGGACAATAGTGCATCCTGTTATCACTGTGGTCATGTGACTTCTACCATCAGGCACTGACTGGGGGCATCTGGATTACTACAATATTGCCACAAGACTACCATAGGCTCTTGGAGTGAAAATAGCAAGAGAACTAGCATAGGCACACTGAGCAATGGAGCATTATGAATTGTGAACAAGATGAAACTTGACCCTAAAGGAAGGAATGAGGGCAAGACAAAAGGAAGGCATAATATTTGAGACTAAAGGTCTAATTGTTGAGTTGTAGTTCCATTCTTGTACGTTGTCCTTTCCCACTGCTGTTTCTGGAGTGGTTTGGCCCCATTTGACTAGTTTACCCTGAATCTTGGCATTATTTCATAAGACCCAACTTGTTTAATTAAGATTATTATCACATTCCTTCTCCAGAGGCTAATGAACCAAGCAATTTACAGATATTGGTCAACATTGATTCACAGAGCACAATCTAAGCCTACCATTCTCCTGAGATCCACCCTAAAGAATTCACTTTTATCAATTTGACCTTGTGCCCCAGTTCCCTTTTCTTTTTTGACTAATTACAGCCCATCCTAACTGCCCTTGAGAAGGTGGTGTTGAGCTGCCTTCTGCTTGCTGATAATATTGAAGTCTAAGGCTATGAGTTGCTCACCCAAGTGAATTGTACAGTTTCCCAGTTGAAATCAGAGTGTCCCCTGACTCCTGTGTTCTGAGAGTATCAGGAGGTTATGTTCCCAGAGTGATGGTCCATCTACATGAGTTACATGAATTCTCAAGGGCCTTTAAGCTTTGTTTACTGAAGAACAGTGGGGAAGTTTGGAAGTTGCCATATCAGCCTATCCCTCATCATCATGTCTTGGAAGCAGAGTCTGATTTGCAAATCACCACCAAAATTAGTCACATCAATATTAGGAGGTTCACTGAGGGAATGACTTTCCGGTTTTAAAACATAATTACAGGCCACCGGAGGCCTGTCTCAATTCTATGATGGTAAAACCTGACAAGGTTACAGACAACGAGCTGAAGGATACAGGAAAAAGCACCTCAGGAAGGTGAAATAAACAAGTCGGGCAAAAAGCAGCAGATTGATATTAAAAAAGTCATGCATTTGTATAGTGCCTTTCATAATACTAGACATCTCAAAGTGCTCTATAGCTACTGAAGTTTGAAGTATTGTTACTGTTGTAAAGTAGGAATTTGCTCATAGCAGGCTCACACAGACAGCAACATGATAATATCCTTGCTCTTACAATTTAGAGATAAGTATTAGCCAAGGCTGGGCCTGCACTTCTTCAAGCAGTACCACAAGGTTTTCTACATTCATCTGACTGATGTTAACTTCTAATCTTTGTGCTGAAACCCTAGAGAGTGGGTCTTGAATCAAGAACCTCCTAATCCAGAGGCAAGAGAGCCCAGAGTCACCTCTGGCATATATAGGGTCACTGGTAGTACGTAACCTCCTGAGGCTCACCAAACACAGGAGTCAGGGAATACTCTGGTATCAACTGGGAAACGGTACAACTTCCTCAAACCAGAAACAGCCCATAGATCAGTTTCCTGTGCAGTCCCCAGTTATTCGGATTGTCTTCCATCCTTGTGTATTATTTAAAACAGAACCTTGTCTCTCAGCTGCAATGTGGTGATGTTATCGTGGATACTTTGCATTAGATAGGTAATCTAGTCAAATAATTACCCAGCAAACAGGCTTTCAGAGCCTACTGTGGCTTCTGAAATTGTGGTTCTAGAGACAGCAAGAGGCTACTGGTGCTGGCTGTCTGGAAATCCTGAATTCCCAGGCTCATGTTTCTGTCCTGCATTTGCTGCAATGTTCCAGCAAAGCCCAGTATAAGCTGCAGAAACAGTGCTTTATGTTCTGTTTAAGTGCTTCAGGACAACTCAACAACATCAAACTATGAACACTTTCCTGCATTGTGATACTTCAACCTCCTCCCATCCCTGGTGTCTGTAATTTACAGTTTTTCATTGTTTTGCTTTCAATCAGAATTCAGTTTTATTCTGTTCCTACTCTGGATCTACTCCAAGTCTTCTGTACAAACATTCCCACTCCTTTTGTTATGTGACACCTCTGATCTCTAATCTCCCCTCACCTTTTTCTGAACTTCCTTTATGTTTCACTTGCTCCTCCTCCATTTCCAACAGTGTGAAGACTGCCTGTTGATTTACTACCAGTGTTGCAGGGTGGCAAAGATTCTGTAAAATGCTCAGAAAGAGCTCAAAGTGGTAGTAGTATCCAGGGGAGATGCGAATGGAGAGGTGGAGGGGTAAGGCAATAGGTCAGAGCAGAGGCAGGGGGTCTTGTAGAAGGCTGTCATGTCATTGTTGCCATCTGCACAGTCAAGTGGTAGCCATCTTGGCCGTTGACCACTTGCGTTCCTCAGCATGATGCCCATCACTTTTCCGCCCCTTTCTTCAGTTTTTATAAAGAGTCATTAGACTCGAAATGTTGCCTTGGTTTTTCTCCACATATGCTGTCAGAACAGAGTTCTCCAGCATTTTCTGCTCTCAATCTCTGCAAAAGCAAGTGAGTCAACACTTTTCTCGAAAACCCTCAAATATGTTTTGTTTTACTCCTGCTTGATTGCTAATGCAATCCTTCTATAAGCCCTGATTGTACCTGCCTGCACCACACTCTCAGGTACTGTATTCCATGTCCTAAACACTCCTTATTCTAAACAATCTTTCTCATGTCACTATTTTGCCGACCTGTGCAACTAGTTTATGACACCTTCACCTATGGGAACGTTTCTCCCTACCATGTCTCCACATCACTCCTAATTTTGAACAAACCTCGTCATACTCTTCTCCAAGGAAAACAGTCTCAACTTCTCCAAATAATCCATGTGCCTAAAGTTCCTCATCCTTGGAGTCATCTTTCCTTCTTTGATGTCCTCATGTCCTCCCTAAAGTTTGGGGCAGAATCAGATTCTGTAGCTGGGCCAGAGTTTTAGCCATCAGTCCCTCATTGTTTACTTCATCACTGGGATTTAACAGAGAAGAACAAAACAGTAAAACTACTGTCCTGTCTTGTACATTTCAAAATGGAGCTTTTGTGTGCCCAGTGCAAACATTTCCAAAGTATTACTGGTTACCTTCCTGGGTTTTTTCCTCTGGCTCAGTGGGGTTCTGAGGGCAGATGTATTTTGTGAAGGCCCTCCTCTTTAATCCATTGTCATTGCGCTTATCTCAACTATGTGGATGATGCCCTCTGGCAGAGTACTGAGCCTTTTCCGACACTGCACCCAGGATCTGGGAGTGATCTTTTCCCTATTGACCTCACCTGCAATCTCCATCCGAGCTGCCTCATTGGGGACAGGAAGAGGCACTTTTCTTGGGAAGAGAAACTCTGGCATTGCCCTGCAGGGAAGCACTATTGTCTCCTCTCCAGCATGTTGGCAGCACCTTGGCACACATTTGAACCATAGGCTGTGTGGGGTTGGGAATGGTGGCTCAACTGCAGCATTGCAGACTGCCCTGCAAAAATGTCTTATTTTTAAATTCAAAAGAATTTAAATAAAAAGCACTGACACCAAGTTTGGCATTGCATTTGGCTCAAATTTCATTTGACGAAGAACACTCCCAACTTTTCCAACCTATCCAAGTAACCAAGCGCCTCATCCCTGGAACTGTTCTCATGAATCTTTTCCACATCCCTCTCTGATGAGTTCTCACTCTTCCTGAAATGTATCACCCAGAGCTGGACCCATTCCTCCAGCTCAGGTTGAACCAGTGTTTCTAAAGATTGAACAGAACTTCTTTGCTATGGTACTCAATGCCTCTGTTTACAAGATCACGCACACTGTTGCAATTGTACTCACCCGAGCACCTGCCAAAAAGATTCTGCAGTACTTTATGGAGCTTTGCTGCAGTTAATCTAAATGATCATAGTTACACAGTGCTGGGCCCTTCTTAAAGCTGAGTACATAGTGTTTGGCGAGTGATAAGCGAAGAGTAATTTGAATGGATAATGTGGTCCAAGTAGAACATCAAATCTACAGGTCAGACTAAATGACAGCAATGGTTCTCAGCACACAGTGATTGCCTTCACAAACATTATTCCCAGCACATGGCATTGTCCAGGAGATGCTCCATTCCCAGAATAGGGCAATGTGTAGAGAACACCCCAGCAGGAACAGCATTCCCGAAGGAGCTAAGGTGTAGCGGTAATGTCCCCGAGTTCACGGACTCAAATACCACCTAAGTGGAACTTGAATTAATGAACACATAACTGAAAAGCTAGTCTCAGTAACAATGGCCATGACAGTTATCATCGATTATTGTTCAAAACTTTCCTGTTTCACTAATGCTCTTTAGGCGAGGAAATTTGCTGTCCTTATCCGGTTTGGTCTACATACAACTCCAGACTCTCAGCCACGTGAGCCACTCAGGTCCACAGCATTAAGGGATGAGCCTTGTCAGTGATGCTTACATCCCATTCAAGCATAAGAAAGCTGCCACTGACCAGTGAATGCCCTTTCAAGCATGGGGCATTCAGGATGTTTTGGCACAGTGCCCCAATGGTTCCCCAACAGTTTCAACACTGGGCGTTAATCTGTAGATGGAGGGCTGTTTAGAATTTGAAAAGAATCAATAGCTGGGAAGTGAGATTAAGGCGAAATTAATAGCAATTTCATTGTCTTGTATTCTTTTATTGTGATTAGGTTCAGGTTACAAACAGTTTCCATTTCAATTCCATGTCAGAATCTCACTCCTGACCAACTCTGTAAATATCAGGCCACGAGCCAATAGCTTTAGGATCAGACCCTCATTAATACAGTGCAGGTCAGCGACACAGAGCAGCCCCAAGACAGACAGGGTAGAGTTCTAGGGGCTAGTGAGGTAGGTTTGGGGGCAGAGAGATATGGTTCAGGGGTAGAGAGGCAGCGTTCTGGGGTGGGGTGGGGTGGGGGAGCAGAGAGGTGTGGTTCAGGGAGAGAAAGGCAGGATTTGAGTGCAGAGTGGCAGGGTTCATGTAGGGGACAGGATTTGGGTGGGGCTGGGGGGTGGGATTCTAGGGAGTCAGGAGTACAGTTTGGATGTGGGGGAAGAGGGAGAGGGAGAGGGATCAGTGGAGCAGTGGTTGGGGATCCAGCGCTGTGCAGTGATTACTTGATACTGAACAGGAGTTTCACTGTGCCATTTCTTTTTGATTTCTCAGTTTCTGGCAGTCTATTTTTCAGTGACTCTCAGAGGCCTGATCTTCCTGGCTGCTTCAAGGACAGAGCGGATATCAACAGCGTCACCAAACTCCTTCTCACGGTGCTCCAGGAGGACTCCCTGTGTGAATACAATAGCAGCTGAGACCAAGGCCAAGAGCAGGAGACAATCTGGTTCCTCCCCCTACTCCTCTCCTCTTCCCAACCCCTTCCCCTCACCTCTCTATCAAACGCCTCCTTCCTCACATCTCTGACCAACCCACTCCCCTCATCTATCACCCTTCCTCGTTCATTGCCCTCTCCCACTCCCCATCATTTCCCTCACTCCCACAAACCCTCCTCTCACCATCTTCCCTCATATTCACCCACTGTCCTCAACAAAGGATAGAACACAGATACAGTAAAGCACTTAGCAAGACAGGGAGGAGGCGATGGCCTAGTGGTATTATCGCTGGACTATTAATCCAGAGACCCAGATAATGTTCTGGGGACCCGGGTTCAAATCCCACTACGGCTGATGGTGGAATTTGAATGCAATAAATATCTGGAATTAAGAATCTAATGATGACCGTGAATCCATTGTCGATTGTTGGAAAAACCATCTGGTTCACTAATGCCCTTTAGGAAAGGAAACTGCCATCCTTACCTGGTCTGGGTCTACATGTGCTTCCAGACCCACAGCAATGCAGTGGACTCTTAACTGTCCTCTGGGCAATTAGGGATGGGCAATAAATGACACTAGCCAGTGACACCCTCATCCCGTGAATGAATAAAGAAAACAAAATGGAACACGTGCCGTAATTGCAAGGTGATAGTGTATACAGGAGAGAAGATTTGCTACAATTGTACAGGGTGCTTCATAGAAGGTTCACGACATTTATTCCCGGGATGAAGAGATGGCCTTATGAGAAAGGGTTGAGCAGTTTGGGCCAACGCTGATTGCCTTTTAGAAAGGTGATCTTATTAAAACCATTAAGAAACTGATAAGGGGGGAATGACAGGATATCTACCTAGAGGGAATAACCTCATGGGATATCTACAATGAAAGGGAACAGTTTAAAAATAAGGGGTCTTCCACTGAAGATGAATGATTGGGGACAAATTTGTCCTCTCAGTGGGTCATTAATTTTTGAACTTCTCTTCCTCAGAGAGCAGTGGAGGACTGATTATTGAAGATGTTCAACGCTGAGTGAGACAGATTTCTCATCAACAACGGAGCCAAAGGTAATGGGGACCCTGCAGAAGTGGAGTTCAGGTCACATTCGCATCAGCTGTGAACTTATTGAGTAGTGGTACAGGTTGAAGGGGCTGAATGGCCTACTCCTGCTCTTTAGAATCTTACACGATCGCCCTTGAATTTGGAAGCTGAGAGAAGAGCTGTATTGGTGGGGGTTAGGGAAATGTCCATGGACAATGACATCAATAGTTTGTATTGCGATAGAGGACTTCCTTCACAGATAACTCTGAGCCAGGCAACTGTCTTCGGGGCAACTCACTATTCATCTCTAACCCTGTCCATCCACCGTCATCCTTCTCTCTTTCTCACTTCTCATCATTGACACTGTTTATATTCCCCTGGCTCCAAACCAGATGCATTTTAGTCAAAACTAAAGGCTTTTAAACTGTTAGCTTAAAATTAATTGGGCCAACTGCCAAAAATGCTTTCTTTTCTTTGATTTTGATTTCATCAAACTCTCAATCTTTGCTCAAATTTGGCTTTCAAATTTCTGGATTTGTCTGGGAATCAAGCTTATGTTTCTGCACTGGACTGCACTCAACTTCATTGGAATGCACAGGGCTACAATGGGTTGCATTGAATAACACGGAACTGCACATGCCTACATGGGACTAGACTAAGTTGCACTGAAATACATTAGTCTGCGTTGGGTTTTACTGGGGCCTCACTAGGCTCAGCTGCTCTATTGCTTATATTTTAAAGTGATTTAAATTAGCCCCATCCATCGACACTCCTGTCATCTGTTGGGTCTACGACTTTGTTAACCATGTTTTCCAGATCAGCTGTCCTCAGATTCCTGCTAGGACATCACGTTTCTCAATATTTGTCTCCAGTCTCTGAATTTTGTAATGCTGGGCAACCTTCCACTATTTTCTGCCCCCTGACCATTGCTGCACACTCCTAGACCCACATTCCAACAGCAATATGTCCCTCCTTGTGTCATATGGCTTCTAGCAACCTTGCCCTCTACACCCAAATACAAACCTGGATGAGAGTTCTTGATAGTTCATGCCAATTTCATACTCCATCAGCTGTGATCTCTGACCTTATCACTGATGTCCTGCTTTTATCTCCTCTCTATTCTATCTTTATTACAGGGTCATACCATCCTTATCTTGATACATAATTTGAATTTGCTTCAGGTTATTCCAGTCGGCAGTTGGCAGAGACAAACCTGTCACTTCAGTTCCCACTTTCCTTCTTTGCCCCTTATCAGCCCCAGCTGCCTCGCCCCCTGGGTGAAGGGGGCAATAACATTTAGTCAGGCAGAATGATGCGATCTTTATGCCTCAGCCGTGGCGGGCGGTGGGGGATGTAGTGAGCAATGACAAGTTAACCCTTTGGAGCACCCCTGCCCCCACCCTAGCCCTTCTGCCAATTCCACAATCCTCCCAACTCTGTCTCTTGTCAGTGGCATTCCAGGTCAGAAAGGTCACAGTGCGAGCGAGGTTGAGAATTAAAATGACAGGTCACAGAGGGCTCAGATACATGCTTATGGACTGAATGGATGTGTTCCTCAAAGCAGTCACCCAGTCTGCGAATGGCCTTCCTAATGTAGAGGGAACCACATCATGAGCAGAGAATACAGCATACAACATACAACATTGAAAGAAATAGAAATAAATTTCTGTTTCACTGGAAAATATGTTTGAAGCATTGCATTGTGAGAAGGGAGGAGGTGGAAGAGAGGTCTTGCATGTCCTGCACTCCATAGAGAAAGAAATGGCAGCATTGGGTTGACTGAGAAGAGAACCAGTGAATCAGGGAGGCAACAGTCCTTTCAGAATTCTGGGAGAGGATGGGAAGATGTGTTTGGGAGTGGATAGGATAAAGCTCCTGGAATTGATGGGAAGGTTGAGAACAGAAGAGCATTAAAACAGAGTGGGCACAGTAGGGTACCCTGTTAACCATGGTGGACGGATTCTTTTGTTGCGGGCAAAGAAAGAAAGACATTGTGGAAATGTGAATATGGAAGGCTGCATCGTCCAAACAAACGTAACAGAGACTTGAGTAACTGGTTAAAAGTGAAGAGAGGTTTTCAGAAAGTGTATTGAAGGTAACTGTGGATGCACTGGGCTTATGATGCCTACCATCAGAAATGGAGGAAGAAATGGACTATGCATTCAGTGAAGGAGTGCTGAGCTCTCCTGAGGGGGAATGGAGGTGTAGAGGGATGAGACATCCATAGTGACTGATAGCATAGGCACGATAGGCTGAATGGTCTCTTTCCTGTTTGTAACTTTTCTATGGTTAGAGTCCGGAAACTGTGGCAAGTGACACAGATGCAATAACAAGGGGAGAAAGAAACAGAGGTGAGATAAGAAACTAGTTCAGTGGGGCAGAAACAGTGGGTCCTGTTTGTGAAGCTTGAGAAGGAGGCATTGCATTTCCTGACCTGATCTCCAGCTCCTAAAACAAATACTCCTCCGAGGATGAATCCTTCTCCGTCTGTATTCCCGCTGAATCCCTTTTGCCAGGCTCGCAAAAAATTCCTCCAAACACCCAGACGGAAAAGGCCAAGGAGTCCCATGGTGCGTTTGTTTGGTCCATAGAAGCGTTTCTAAAGATGGAGTGAGCCAGGCAGACATTAACTGAATGGCAAACTGATGCTGGCAACAAATGAACTCTACAAAACATTCACTCCCATTCAATCCATAGAACACATTCCATTGCTGGCCTGATACCATCAACACACAAATTAACCCTTCCAATGAACACCTTCCATGTAAACAACACCCTGTGAACACACGCACACCCCAACCCACACATAGTTAAGACACACACTGACAGGCACAGGCGTGGGCGCGCGTACACACACACGCGCTCTCTCTCTCACACACACACACACACACACACACACACACACAGCAGCAGTAGCAGATTAAATATTTACATCTCATCACTCATGCTCTTACAGGCCACAACTTGGCACCTACCTCTTCATCTAGAAAAATCTCGCCTTTGAAAAAAGGTTGAAAGCTCTTTAATTCATTATTGATATCTTCTTTGACGACTCCATACAGAGGGACCCCTAACTCATCAAGCTGGGGTTTCAGAGAGGAGATATCGGCGGCCTCCTGCAGCAGAAGGAGGAAACATCAATTCAAGTATCATGTTTCCTGAATGTATCAACCTCTCTAAGGGAAGATTAGAAAAAGAGGCCAGGAATTGCGGTGTACCATCAATCACACCTACTCTACCTGGCAATTAGCACACAAACTTTATTCTGTTTGTTAATTTACAGCTAGTTGTATGTAGTCCAGCCCAAAACCAGCTGGTAAATTTGAGTGAGGCTAGCAACATTTAAAGCTAGAGATAATAGGAACTGCAGATGCTGGAGAATCTGAGGTAACAAGGTGTAGAGCTGGATGAACACAGCAGGCCAAGCAGCATCAGAGGAGCAGGAAAGCTGACATTTCGGGCCTAGACCCTTCTTCAGAAAAGGGTCTAGGCCCGAAACGC
>NC_063351.1:1390379-1415357 GCF_021869965.1 Rhincodon typus
ATTTTCTGAAGAAGGGTGTAGGCCCGAAACGTCAGCCTTCCTGCTCCTCTGATGCTGCTTGGCCTGCTATGTTCATCCAGCTCTATACCTTGTTATCGAGGAATATGGCATGCTTGCCTTTGTTGATCAGAGCATAGAGTATGGCAAGTCATGTTCCAGCTGTATAGAACTTTAGTCAGGCCACATTTGGAACATTGTGTACAGTTCTGGTCACCACACTACCAGAAGGATATGGAGGCTTTGGAGGCAGTACAGAAAAGGTTTAGCAGGATGTTACCTGGTGGAGGGTATTAGCTATGAGGAGAGATTGGACAAACTTGAGGTTTGTTTTCACTGAAACATCAGAGGCTGAAGGGCGACCTAATAGAAGTTTACAAAATTACGACAGGCACAGATAGAATGGATAGTCAGAATCTTTTTTCCAGGGTAGAAATGTCAACAGCCAGTGGACACAGATTTAAAGTAAAAGGGAAAAGGTTTAAAAGAGATGAGAGAGGCAGGTTTTTTCACACAGTGTGTGGGCGCTGCCAGAGGAGGTGGCAGAAGAAGACATAATAACATTTAAGAGGCATCTCGACCAATACATGAATAGACAGGGAATAGACATATACAGACTGTGTGGAGGCCAAAGGTTTTTCATTTAGAAAGGCTTGATGGACCAAAAGGCCTGTCCTTGTGCTGTAGTCTTCTTTCTTCTTTGAGGTAATGGAACAATTTGAAAATAGGGATGTGAAGTCTAAAATCAGAACGTTAGTGAGCAAGAAATCAATAGTCAGAAAGTACAAGGATGATAGGGGAACAGGACTTAATGCAATTTAAAACATGGGCAGCAGAGCTTTGGGTGACCTCAAGTTTACAGATGGTAGAATGTGGGACACCATCCAAGGCTGTTTTGCATTGTCAAGTCAAGAGGTAACAAAGGCATGTGAGTTTAAGAAACAAATGAGCTCAGACTGAGGTGAAATTGGACTGTTATGGAGGTGAGAACAGGCAGTTTTAGTGATTGCACCATTAGAAGGACTCATGGTCATCTCAAATTGGATGTGACATCAAGGTTGCAAATAGACCTGCTTAAACTCAGACTGTAAGAATATTGGAGTCAGTAGCTAGGGAATAGAGTTGTAGCAGAAACAATGGTTTTAGTCTTCCAAATATTCAAATGATGTAAATATCTTCTCATTCAGCACCAGATTTCAGATTAGCAATTTGATAATTCAGATACAATGGAGGAGTTGAGAGAGATGATGGTGAGGTAAAGCTGGGTGTCATCAGAGCATGTGTGAAAACTGACATTGTGCTTTTGGATAAACTAACCATCGCTAACCAAGGAAGTTAAAGTTGAAAGAAAAAACAAGTAAGAAGGCAAGAGTTGGTGTTGGCCCCAAAGACTGGGATAAATTCTGAATCCAGCAAAGGAAGGCTAAAAAGATAATAGAGTGAAAATAAACTACTAGAACAAACAAACGAGGAATATAAATATTGTCAAAGTAGTTTCTTTAAATATATACAAAGAAAGAAAAGAAAGGAGGTCAAAGTGAATATAGGCCCTCAGAAGTTGAATTGGTGAGATAATTACGGGGAACAAGGCAGAGGAGTTAGACTGATATTTTGCATCAATCTTTAAGGTGAAAGATACATCGAACATCCCATTAGCACTAAAGAATATGGGGGAGGAAGTAAGTACCGTCACCATCATTAGCGAAGTAGCATTAGACAAATTAATGGGGCTAAAGGCAGATAAATCCCCTCGCCATGATGGCTTGCATTCAATGATGTCAAAAGAAGTAGCTACAGAGATAGTGGATGCATTGGTTGTAATTTTCCAAAAATCCTTCGATTCTGGAGAAGTCCCAGAGGATTGGAAAACTGGCAATTCAAAAAGGGAGGCAACAGTGGATAATTATAGGCTGATTAGCCCAAACTCTATTGTTGGAATTAATTATTAAAGAACTAATAGCAACACATTTGGAAAATCATAATCGAATTAAACTGAGTCAGCTTAGCTTCATGAAAGGAAAATTGTGTTTAACTAATTTATTAGAGTGTTTCGAGGAAATCTCAACCAGAGTGAATAGAGGGAAAACAATAGATGTATCAGGATTTCCAGAGTGTGTTCGACAAGGAACCTCAAAAAAGGCATGTCATAAGAGTCCATGAAGTTGGTGGTGATATACTGGTATAGATAGAAATTGAATAATGGGCTGGAAACAACAAGTGGGGATAAGGAGACAGAAAGGGGGTTTTTAAAAGTTGGGAAATAGAGTATAATGTAGGAAAGTGTGAAGTTCTTCATTTTGTAAGGGAGAACAAAAGAACAGTACATATTTAAATGGAGAAAAACTGCAGAAAGCTGCAACACAAAGGGACATGGGAGTACTTGTGCACAAAACACAAAGCAGGTGCCACAGGTAATCAGGAAGGCCAATGGAATGTTGGCCCTTAGTTTAAGTTGGAGTATGAGAGTAGGTAAGTCTTACTGCAACAGTACAAGGTCCTGGTGAGACCATATCTAAAATAGTGTGAGAAGTTATTTAAGGAACGATATCATTTCATTTTAGGCAATTCAGAGAAGGTTCACTAAGATAATCTCCAATATGGCAGGATTGTTTTATGAGCAAAGATTAAACAGTTTGGGACTCTACTCATTGGAATTTAGAAGAATGGGAGGTCATCTCATTGAAACATGTTGGGATTCTTAGGGGGTTGATAGTTCCCTTCATGAAAGAGTTCAAGACCAGAGGGCATAGTCTTAGAATAAAGGGGTGCAAATTTAAGACTGAGATGAGGAGGAATTCTTCTCTTAGACAGTCGTGAGTCTTTAGATCTCCTTGCCACAGAGAGCTGTGGGGACAGAGTTCTTGTGTATATTTAAGGCTGTGATAGATAGATTCTTGATCAGGAGAGGAATCGCGGGTTATGCAGAAAAAGCACTGAAAGTAGACGTCAGGAATGTCGGATCAGCCATGATTTCAAATTGGCACATTTATTCTGAGTCTATGCCCTCTGGTCCTAGATGCTTCCATAAGGGGAAGCATCAGCTCCTTATGAATCCAACATGATTTTGTTTAATTGGAATAAAGCAAATTTTAATGGCATGAGACAAGAACTTTCAAAAGTTGATTGGGGTAGACTGTTCACGGGTAAAAGGACATCTGATAAGTGGGAGGCTTTCAAAAGTGTGACGACGAGACTTGAGAGTCATTATGTTAGAGTGTTAGGTAAAGCTCGTAGGATTAAGAGAATAATGGTTGAATAAAAATATTGAGTTTCTAGTCAGGAATAAAAGAGAATCATACATAGATTTAGACAACTGGGTCCAAATGAATCTCTTGAACAGTTTGAAGAGTGTAGGGGCATTCTTAAGAGGGAGATCAGTAAGGCAAAGCGAGGATATGAGATAGCCTTGGCAAATAAGGTTAAGGATTATCCAAAGAGATTCTACAAATATATTAAGAGCAAGAGAGCAACGAGAGAGAGAGTAGGCCCCTTAAAGATCAAAGAGGTCATTTTCGTATTGAACCTCAGGAGTTAGGAGAGAATTAAATTAATATTCTGCATCTGTTTTTACTGTGGAGGAAGAAACAGAGGCTATAGAACTCAGGGAAATAAATATAGGTGTTTTGAAAACAGCTCACATTACAGAAGAGGATGTGCTGGAGATCTTAGAAAATATAAGGGTGGATAAATCTCCAGGACTTTATCCAGTGTATCCCAAGATGTTGTGGGAAGTTAGGGAGTAAATTGCGGGATCTCTTCCAGAAATATTTGTATCATCTATAACTACAGGTGAGATGCTGGATGACTGGAGAGTGGCTAATATTGTTTGTTTAAGGGACGTCATGACAAGCCTGGGAACTACAGACCTGTGAGTCTGACTTTGGTGATGGGTAAGTTGTTGGAGATGATTCTGAAAGATAGGATTTATATGCATTTGGAGAGGCAAGGTGTGATTAGGGATAATCAGCATAGTTTTGTGAGAGGGACATTATGTCTCAGAAACTTGATTGAGTTTTTTTTGAGGAAGTAACCAAGCAGGTTTGAGGGCAGAGCGGTAGACATTGTTTACTTGGATAACACCCTTCTTCAGAAGGGTCTCGACCCGAAACGTCAGCTTTCCTGCTCCTCTGATGCTGCTTGGCCTGCTGTGTTCATCCAGCTCTACACCGTGTTATCTCAGATTCTCCAGCATCGGCAGTTCCTACTATCTCTGTAACATTGTTTACTTGGACTTTAGTAAAGCCTTTGACAAGGTTCTGAATGGTATAGATCACATGGGGTTCAGGGTGAGTTCACCAGTTGGATACAAAATTGGCTTAACAGCAAGAGATAGAATGATGTCGAAGGGTTGTTTTTTGGACTGGAGGCCTGCGGCCAGCAATGTTTCAAAGGGATCGGTGTTGAGTCCACTTTTGCTAGTTATTTATATAAATGATTTATATAAGAATATTGAAGGCATGGGTAGTAAGTTTGCAGATGACACCAAAATTGATGATATAGGGGACAGTGAAGAAGGTTTTCTATGATTACAAAGAGATCTTGATCAATTGGGTCAATAGGCTGAGGAGCAGCAGATGGAGTTTAATTTGAATAAAGGTGATATATTGCATTTTGGTAAAACAAACAAGGGCAGGACTTATGCAATTAAAAGTTGGGCCTTGGGTAGTATTGTAGATCAGAGGGACCTAGTGGTCCAATTACATTATTCTTTGAAGTTTGCATCACACATAGGGGGTTGAGAAGATGTTTTAGGATGTTTGCCTTCATTACTCAGACCTTTGAGTTTACGAGTTGGGATATTAAGTTGAGGTTATACAGGATTATTGGTAAGGTCTGTTTTGGAGTACTGTGTCCAGTTCTGGTCACCCTGTTATAGGAAGGATATCATTAGGCTGGAAAGGGTTCTGAAGAAATTTACTATGATGTTGCCGGGAATGGAGGGTTTGAGTTATAAGGAGAGGTTGGATAGGCTGGGATTTTTTTAATTGGAGTGTAGGAGGTTGAGAGGTGACCTTATAGAGGTTTATGAAATCATAAGGGGTATAGATAAGGTAAATGGCAGATGTCTTTTCCCTAGGGTGGGGGATTTCAAGACAAGGAGGCATTTTTTTAAGGTGAAAGGAGAAAGATTTTAAAAAGACATGAGGGACAATTTTTTTTATACCAAGTGGTTTGTGTGTGGAATGAACTTCTAGGGGAAGTGGTGAACGAGGGTACAGTTACAATGTTTAAAAGTCATTTGGATAAGTACATGAATAAGAAATCTTTGGAGGGATTTGGGCCAAGTTCAAGCAGGTGGGACTAGTTTAGTTTGGGATTATGGTCAACATGGACTGGTTGGACCAAAGGGCCTGTTTCTATGCGGTATGATTCTATGTTTCAATGAGGCGACCTCCATTCTTCTAAATTCCATTAAGCAGAGTCCCAAATTGTTTAATCTTTGCTCATAAGACAATAATCTTACTGAATGGCAGAGCAGGCTTGAGGGACTGAATGTCTAATCCTGTTCTTATTTCTTATGGTCGTCACTATTAACAGTTCCAGACTGCAACATGCATATAAAAAGTGCATGTTGCCAGAGCAATTCAGACACTTAGTCAGTGTTATGTGAATTGCGTCAAATCTGGTCAGTAGATTTGGGGCTGCATGGTGGCTCATTGAGGTGGGGGGGCGGGGGGGAGCGCAGCACAGTGGCTCAGTGGTTAGCACTGTTGCCTCACAGCACCAGGGACCCAGGTTCAATTCCACCCTTGGGCGACTGTCTGTGTGGAGTTTGCATATTCTCCCTGTGTCTGCGTGGGTTTCCTCCAGGTGCTCCTGTTTCCTCTCAGTCCAAAGATGAGCAGGCTAGGTGGATAGGCCATGCCAAATTGCCTGTAGTGTTCAGGGATGTGTAGATTAGGTGGGTTATAGGGGATGGGTCTGGGTAGGATGCTCCAAGGGTCGGTGTGGACTTGTTGGGCTGAAGGGCCTGTTTCCACACTGTAGGGATTCTATGATTCTAGATGATTGACTGAACCAGCACTCAGCCACATTCTTTGAAATATGACTCCCTTGAGCTCAAGAGAACAGGGATAAGGGGCAAAGCAAGGAGTGGCCAGTGTGAGACAGACTGCCATGGTTTTGATGGGAGAAGGATATCAAAAGTGGCAATGAAGGCAGTTTAATAAATCAGTAGGTACTGAAATATTACTGGTGAATGGAGGTCTAGAAGCTAGAGAACTGAGATTTTGGAAGTGCAGTTGTTAGCAAATTACAGGATATGTTTTTTCAGGGTAAAATGTAGAAGTAGGTCAAGTTGGGGCTTAGAAAGTGTGTTGTTGGAGAATGATACCAAGGAATAATCAGTGATGGCTTTACCTGTGATTAAAACTATGGGGACTAGGAGGACCACGAGATGGTAAATTTAAACGGATGTTCAGGCCATCCTTAATAAGCCATCCTTACCCTGTCTGATTACAGTATGAAAGGAGAACTGTAGCGAATAAAAATTAGAACAGAAATGCTCTTGATAATTCAGTCAATTTAAGGAGGAGATAGATAGATTTTTTAATTAGTAATGTGTTAAAGGATTATGGGGAGGTGGCAGGAAAGTGGAGTTGAAGCCAAGATGAGATCAGCCTTTTTTTTGAAGTACTTTGTCAAACAGCCAATCAATTCAACATCATTGGTGTTATAATCCAAAAATTAACTACATTTAAACAGAATTCAAGTCCACACTTTTAGGTGAGAGCTTTATTTCAGTTACTCTCGATGAAATTCACACCCTACTGATTATTAGCTCCCTATATTTATACAACTAAGTCAAACCCAATTAACTCAATGAACATATCCATCATCTGCTCCCTCCTATGCTTCGTCTAACTTTTCAGACTGCTTCATGGACCTCCAAATTTCCATCAGTAATGTTAAGAGAATGCTAATTGCATAAAGTTTCAGGCATTTCTTCAGACAATATTGCATGATAACAGATTTATCTTTTTCTTTTTAGACAAATCAAACAATAATTAAAGTTCCAAGTTTTTTTTTTCCAGCATGTTCAACAGTTTCTTAGAACGTACTGCATTTTTTTTGTAAAACAGCTGACTACTGCTATCCACCCTTTTCAATTCGGAGATCTCCCTGTTCTCCACCATCAGTTTTAAAACTACAATATCAATCCTCAATCTTTTCTCATTCACACTTTTCATTGAGTGTATGATATGTCATAGTGACTTTCTAATCGATGTAGCACTCAGTAGGTTTTACTGTTGAAAACCTTTTTAAGATTTCTCCAAGTATTTTCACTAAGAATCGTGCCACCTCATCAAGAATGACAGTCTATGCCACTAAAGTATTTTTTTACCACTCTTCTCATCTTTTCAGCTTCTGAAGCTGAAGCACAATAGTGACGTCCCTTTCCCACAAGATAAAATATACGCTGTTCTGCACTTAAGAACCATCAGAGATTTGCATAAGAAGCATCATGTTCCTGGCATTTCCCAATGAGGGAAATTTCAAATCACAATGTTCCATTTTCAATGTTTTCAATAATTAGTTTGCCCAAATAATATCTTGCATCATGGGATTTTTCATATTGTGTTCATCTCTAATATTTCAAAACATGAATCTGGCCTTGTTTAGATGCTTTGCTAATTCAGCTGTCCTATTAGACTTCACAATACCTCCAATTCAGTTTTGAATCAGTTTGAGCGGCCCAACTTTGACTAATAACAATGAGGTTAACACCTTCCAAATAAGATTATTGATGCAAAAGTGCCACTTGATCCATTCTGCCTGATATTCAATCCAGCATGCTTAAAAGCATCAGAAGCCTAAATTCCAATTTTGACTTCTGGTTTAAGTCCATTTATGACAAGGTTTTCAAATTCACTGCTCCCACCACACGAAAAGTCTTTACATGCATCATAAAGATGCTTGAAAGCTGCTCTTTATGATACCAGAAAAAACATGGCAGTGTTTCCTATCAACTGAAAATAACTCAACTTTAAAATTGCAGACCTTGCTGAGAAATACCAAACGCTAGAAGCATCCTTTAAGTCATATACACATTTATTTAGCGTCCAGACTGTCCCCACTGCATTTGGTGCCTCTTTTGAGGGACAAAGATTTGCCTCTGTCGTAAGTTGATCTTGCAGAAACGCAGTTTTAATATCAATTGATCTAAACAGCCAAGCATTTGTTGCTAACAAAGCTAAATGAAAATTTACAGAATTGCTTTTCCTGCCATCAGTGATACCCCATTTTACCGTGATACCCCAGTTTTACTTCAAAATCTTGTGCCACTAGCCTTGCTTTAGCATTATAAGTCCCATCAGGAGACACCTTTTCAGTGCATATGCACTTATATGAAAAGGCTAGATGTTCCTATCAGGCACCTCCATGCACATCCCAAGTTCTACTCATCCATGTAGTTCTTGCTGTTTCGCATCTTTTATTAACTTCTAGTTTGTTCATGGCCACTAAGATGTCACCATCGTATTGGCTTCAGCTATAGGTGATATTCCTGCTGTTTGTCATATTTCTTGTCCTTTTTAAACCTACCCCTCCTATTAATAGGAATTTTTTTCAATAGTTTGTGATCACTTTGCAGGGGCATTATGGTTCAGGGACTGAGAGAATTTAGCCCCGAGGTTAGGATGGAAAAGCTGAGGTTATTCTCCTTGGAGCAAAGGAGATTGCACGGCAATTTAATAGAGGGAAAAAAGATTATGACAGGTTTGGATAAGGTAAACCAGGAAAATCTGTTCCCATTAGCTGGTATTGCCAGGACAAGGGATGTAGGACAATGGAGTGAGGAGTAATGAACTGAAACTGTTTCCTTTCCTCTTTACAGAAACTCGACGTAGCGAATCTTGAGCTTGAGAAGCAGCAGCTTCAGATTCTGGCTGCTCTTGATACACTGAAGGAAAAGCAAGAAAGGGTCTTGCAGGAACTGGACAAGCAGGTCAATGCTATGTCAGCACTTTACTCACTGCCTGTGTTTGTTCACTGAGAGTGTGTGGGATGACAAGAGTCACATGACCATGTAATCAACCCCCAGCAATTCTTGTTACATTTGACTCCAGCCTCAGTGAAACGCAATGTGCCCTCATTTCTCGATACAAGGGGACAATCATGACAAGACAATTTGAGAATTTGAACTTTGCTTTAAATAGCTGGGATCTGTACTGGTGACCATATTGATTATTGTAAAAAGGCCCATTGGTTCACTTCTATTGTTTAGGAAGGAGAACCTGCCATCCTTACCGAGACTAGGCCAAATTTAACTCTGGACCCACATTGTTGTGAGCAACGAAAATGGTATAGATACAACTGGGGTTGATCATAACAGGGGTCTTCTGGTTGGGATGATCTGCTGGCTAGAAATGGGAATCTCAGCAAACCGCACTGACCTTTTGCTTTATTGACTCATACTTTCTCCTGTCTATCTTCAGTTTCTCTCTTTTTAACCTTCTCTCTCAATCTCTTTTCTCACTAGTTCCTGTCTCTTTCTTCCTATTCTCCTATGACCTAGGTCACTGTCTGACTCTTTGCTGTCTCTCAGGATGTCTTCCCTCTCTCTCTCTCTCCATGCTTCTATCATTACCACATTTTCTCTCTCTATCTCTGTGATTCTCCTGTTCCAGCCCTCCTTCAGAATCCAACTTTGCCACGCTTTCACTAGACTTCCCATCTTTCTCTCTCATGCCCTCTCTTTAACCCTATCTTCCTATATTCAATCTCCTCTCTCATTTTGTCCTTTTTCCCTCCTTTCACTCCGACTCCATTCTTTTTCTGATTGTTTACTGCCATTTTAATTCCCTCTTTTCCTAAAAATTTGCTGCCTCTTTCACATTCTTTTTCTGAACTATCTCTTTTGCCGCCATATTTGTTTGCGACCCATTTTGATTTTTCACCTCCCTTTCCATTTTTCCTGTCACCTATGCTCTTTCACATTTTCCCCTGACATTTTTCATTCTGAACTCAACAAATCACAGCAAGGAATCTAAACACAAATCTGCTCAATTACTGGCTTCCATTTCAACATGTGACAGGTAGCACACTGACCACGCCGATCATGCAAACAATTCTGACCACATCAAACACACCGACTGTGCTAAATGCGCCAACTATGCAAACAATCTGACAGCATTGACCACACTGGCTACAGAAAAGGGACTGACAGTTTGAAATGCCCCAAACACAATGACTATAATGACCAACCTAAAAGCACCAATTGTGATAACTGTGCTGAATGCACCAAAAGCACTAACTGAACTGGCCACAGTAAGCACACTGCCCACGACAAATGCACTGTTAACACCAGAGGCATCAGCCAAACTAACAAACTCGTGTGTGTGACTCTCTCTTTCTCACACCCATACACTCTATCACATGTTCTTATGCAGAGAGTGATTAGGATCTGGAAAGTAATACCCGAGTGTGGTAGAGGCAGATTCAACGGAGATCGACAATTGGGAATTGGATCTTTATCTGAAAAGAAGAATGGCAATGCTTCTGGGAAAATGCAAGACTTCAGGTCTAACTCAGTTTTTCTTGCACAGTGCTGGCACAGACACCATACATCAAATGGTGTGATATTCTGTCATTGTGATTCTTTGATCTCTAGCCAATCTTTTATCTGTCGTTCTTTTCACTGTCTTGGTTATTTATCTCTCCTCTTTGTGTTCCTCCCATCTCTTATAGCATTCAAATATGCATTTTCTGTTTCTCTATCTGCTTTACTTTGACTTTCTCCTTTGCCTTTTTTTAATATCTCATCTTTTCTCATTTCTTTATTCATTCCCTTTTTCTCAGGTTTATTTCTCTCTTTATTTGACTATCACTCTCACTCTCTTTTGCATTTCCTTCATATATCTCATATATCTTCATATACATCTTCCTCTGACTCTATCATTTCTCCTTACTTTCTTTCCTTTTCAACGTTCTGTTCTGTCTCCTCCCTTGTTCTCTTTTTCTCACACCTTTCTTTTTTGTTTCACTCTGGTTTGTCTTGTTCACTTTATCCTTGTTCACTCTTGTCTCCTTTTTCCTTCTTTTTCATTGTTATCTCATCATGGCCTCTGCCTTTCCATTTTTTTTCTCCCTTGTCCCACTCAGGGTCTTTCTCAAGTGTTCATTCTCTGTGGTACATCTCTCTCTGTCATCCCTCGCTACATGATTCCTCTCTCTCTCTTTCTCTCGGTTCTCCCTGATCAGGAACTGTCTTGTTTTATTAGACTTCTGAGCATGCTATTATGGCAAGTGCATCTTCATTAGTGCCACCTGAATGGTTTGGGGAACCTGAACTTGAAACTGTGGAAGAGAAAGATGAATTAAATGTTGCAGTGGAGGTGAGTAACCTATTCAGCTTCATATTCTGAACTTAATTTAACCTCACTCAACTTCCCTTTCTGATCACGTGTTAACCTACCTTTACCCTTTTAAGACCAAAAATGCCAGGAAAAGGTCAAGAAGGTATTTGAGCTTACCTGTAGACAAGGAGACTTGTAAAGTCCTGAAGGGTAAAAGAAAAGCAATTAATGGTAGGATTGTTTCCTGGTTCTGGAAACATGGGGTAAGTGAACGGAGACTGGAAATGTTAGGGAGCAGTGGGTAGCAACTCTAGTGTGTTGAATGGTTGAGGACTGTGCCAGCCATAGCTTGAAAATACAAATGATTATTCAAGAGCATTGTCTCAGCTGGGTGGGATTGTTCTCACCTGGTTCCATTGTTATCTAACTAATTGTAGTCAGTGAATCACTTTGTAATAGCCCCGCTTCCTGCTTCTGCATCGTTGCCTCTGGTGACTCCCAAGGATCTTTCTTTCATAATCTCTCTTGACCACTGCTGTATCTCTAATTGGTCATGATGCTGGTCCAACGTCCAATACGAGATAAGCAACTAAACATTAAGAAGATTAAAAACTTCTTCAGTCCCAACTACAAACTCTTTTACATAACCAATGACTCCATCCCTCTTCCTAGCAACTGTCTGAGACTGAACCAGATTATTCACAATCTTGGTTTCCTGTCAAGCGTGGAGATGAGCTTCTCACCATGACCAAGATGGCTTGCTTCTACTTCTCTAAAACTATCTAGACCTCATTAAAACCACCACGCACAATCTTTGGTCACCTGTGAACACATGGACATACATATTAGGAACAGGAATAAGCCACTCAGTCTTTCAAGCCTGCTCTGTTGCTCAATAAGATTGTGACGGATCTGATAACTCTACAATCCTGCCTACCCCTGATAATCTTTCAACTCCTTGCTTAAGAATTTATCCACTACTGCCTTAAAAATATTCAGGAACTCTGCTTCCACCATCTTTCGAGGAAGAGAATTCCAAAGACTCACTGCCTTCTGAAAGAAAAATAAATCTCCTCATTTCTATCTTAAAAGGGCGACCACCAGTTCTAGATCCTCCCACAAGAGGAAACAAGCTATCTGCATCTACCCTGTCAAGACGACTCAGGATTTTGCAAGTGTCAATCAAGTCATTTCTTATCTAAACTTCAGTGGTTACAAACCCAGTGTGTCCAACCTTTTGTCATAAGACAATCTGTCCATTCCAGGTACTAGGCTGGTAAATCTCTGAACTGCTTCCAAAACATTTACATCCTTACTTTGGTAATATCTCCTTCCATGGTCAAATTTTATTTCCAATATTGGGCTGTTAAGTGGCAAGTAATATTTACACCATACCAAGTCCCAGGCAATAATCTAAATGATTCAAAGAGAATATTAACATTTGCCCTGTGACATTCAATTGATCTGAATCACCAGGGCACATCGGCTCTTACAATCAATCAGCTCCTACAAAATAGATTATGCCAAATCGTTTACCGTCTGGCATTGATGAACCTACAGGAGCAGCACTGTGCTACATCCTACATCAAGATAGGATGTATCTTAGTTTCACAAAGTCCCAAAAAATCTACAGACAAAATTCATAACTTCATCCTCTCCTGATCAATTGATTGATCCCCTCCTCAGTGACTGATATTTTCATCACTATTGACTCTCTGTGCACCGATCGATCCTCTCTTTACAGATTGATTGATTTTATCTTTGCTCAGTAATCGATCCTCTCTTTACTGATAAATCCACACTTTAATGATTGAGTGATCCTCTCCTCACTGATCGCCCTTCATGAATTGATCACTGTTCTCACTGTTCAATCTTCTCTTCACTGATCAATCGATCCTCTCCTTGCAGCGCAATCAATGCATTCCTTATGTTTGATCTTCTCCTTAATGATTTGTCATTTGTTTCCTTACTAGTCGATCCGCCCCTCATTGATTATCTCTTCACTGATTGGTCCATCCTCTCCTCTGATTGACCTTCTCTTCTCTGATTAACTGATTCTCTCCTTATTGATTGATCGATCAATCCTCTTGCCACCAATCGATCCCCTCCTCACTAGTTGGTCCACTCCTCACCGATTGATTCTGTCTTTACTGATCAATCATTGAGGAGAGGATCAATCCTCTCCTTAATTATTGATCATTCGTCTTCTCACTAATTAATCAATCCTGTCTCCACTGGCTGATCTTTTTTATAATTGGATTTTATAGAATCTCCACAGCATGGGAACAGGCCATTTTTACCGACAACCAACCCTCCGAAGAGCATTCCACCCAGACCTATCCCCTATCCTATCCACGTAACTGTGCATTCCCCATGGCTAACACACCTAACCTACATATCCCTGAACACTACGGGCAATTTAGCATGGCCAATCCACCTAACTTGCACATCATTGAACTGTGGAAGGAAACTGGAGCACTGGTAGACGTGGGGACAATGTGTAAACTCCACACAGACAGTTGCCTGAGGCTGGAATTGAACCAGGGTCCCTGACACTGTGAAGCAGCATGCTAACTACTGAGCCACAGTGCCACCCTGGTCGATCACCTCTTCACTGATCATCTCCACTGATTGATGAACACTCTCGTTACTGATTAATTGATCAACCCTCTTGTTACTGATCACTTGATCCTCTACTCACTAATCAATCCTCTTTACTGATCACCCGATCCACTCATCACTGTTCAATCAATCCTGTCTTCACTGTTCATCGATCCTTTCATCACTGATCAATTGATCCTCTCTTTACCAATCAATCAACTCTTGCTGATCAATTGATGCTCTCCTCACTGATCGATTCTCTCATCATTGATTTGGTACCTGATTTTCTCCCACTGCCCAATCCTCTCCCCATGAATCGATTGCTCCTCTCCTCTCTTCACTGATACCTGATCCTCTCCTCGCTGTTAAATTGATCATCTTTTCATTGCTAGCTTGATCATCATCTCACCTACTAATCTTCTGACTGAACAATTGATCCTCTCCTCACTGACTGAGCAATCATCTCCAAATTGATTGATCCTCCTCACTGATCTTCTCGTAATTGATCAATTAATCCTCTCTCCTACTCCTCTAACCTACTCCTTTTGAATGGTCATAAATTCATTCAGTTGCTATGTCCCTCCCTAACTTCTACCTTCCAATGTGGACTGGAGAAATTCCAGCAATCGCCATATTGTTCAACGCGATCAGAAGAAAATAACTGGCAGACAGCTGGGTCAGAAATAATAACAATGATGTACAGTTTGCTGATATTTCACAGGGCAATTACTTGGTGATATGATTTCTTCTAGGTTCAAAATGAGGATACATTGCCAACTGAGGAAGAATCCAAACATGCAGAAGAACCCATAGAAGAAGCTGAGGAGAAATCCTGAAAAATTAACTGGTCCAACTCAACTCTGACTTGGGACTAAACTGAGATGGGACTAAACTGTTCATCATCTGATTTACTATTAAATTTATACATTCTCATTCAGTTATGTGAGTTTCATTATTTGAGATGTTGATTCGGTGAATTTTCATAATTTTTGAAGACCTGACACTAGTGTTAGAATTTAATACTGAGTAAAGTGCCCTCGACACTGTCCCCATCAAACAGTCCCTGGACAGGGGCAGCACAGGGTTAGATACAGAGTAAAGCGCTCTCTACTCTTTTAAACTGAAAGTAAACTAAAAATAAAGCTGAGATAACAAGGTGTAGGGCTGGATGAACACAGCAGGCCAAGCAGCATCATAGGAGCAGGAAGGCTGACATTTCGGGCCTTCAGACCTTCTGCTCCTATGATGCTGCTTGGCCTGCTGTGTTCATCCAGCTCTACACCTCGTTATCTCAGATTTTCCAGCATCTACAGTTCCTACTGTCTCTAAAAATAAAGCTTCCTTGACACTGTCCCCATCCAATGCCCTCCAGAACAGGTAGAGCATAGGATTAAATAAAAAGTAAAGCTTTCCCCTAATCTTTTAAACTGGAATCCTTAAGCTGCTTCTACACTGTTCCCATCAAATAGTCCCAGGACAGGTACATCAGGAGTTTGGATAGAGAATATATCTCATTGGACCCTGTGTTATGACAGTAGATCATAATCCTGAATTACTTATGGACCTGCAAAGGTATTCTTTTGAGGACAGCTACTAGACACCCTTGCGCTGTAAAGGTAAAGAAAAATTCTCTCTCTGATTGTTAAAAGCAGGCCAGCCAGTGAAGTCACCATCAAAAATGAAACAGGAAAAAGACCTGTCAACTAATCTGTAGAGTCAAGAGTCTCAAAATCAACTACTTCACGACAAACAGCAGCATTTACCGCTATCTGTGTTCTATCAACCAACTTAATAGCCACAACGTTCTGCCATCCACTCTTCCCGGAACCCAGGATTGATGTATATATCCTTTTAACTTATCTCTTGACTCAATTCACATTTCTAATCTGTGTGTATGTATGTCATGTTTTATTATCATTTCTCACATTGAGTAGCTAATAACCTCATTCTTTGACTCAAGAAAGTCTGGTAAAATTAGCTCCTTTTAAACTATTAGGACGTTTTAATTGGGAAAAAATAAACACAAGGGAAGGCATCCATTTTAAATTGACCTTGCAGCAACAAACCAAGAGAGTGGTTTAATTTGGAGGTCTCCCACCTGGAATTGTAATAAATTTGGGACCTTTGCTCAGGAAACAGTCATAACAATTGCCCATCAAGCACTCCTAGGACAGGTACAATATGGGGTTACATATAGACAGAAAAACTCCCTCTAAACTGTCCCCATTTAACACTCCCAGGACAGATACAGTGTAAGGTTAGATACAGAGTAAAGCTCCCTTGACTTTGTCCCCAGTAAACAATCACAGGGCATGTACGACCTTCATTTGACATTGAATAAAGCTTCCTCTTAACTAATATAAAAATATAAGCAATTGGGGCTGGAGTAGACTAAACTGTCCTTGATCCTGGTCCTCCATTCAATATATTCATCCCTCAACTACATATTCCGAGCCACTCCTCTGATTCCCTGAGAGACCAAAAAATTTGTCAATCTCAGCCTTAAATAGACTCAACATTGCAGCATTCACAACTATCTAGGGTGGAAATTTCCAAAGATTCAAAATCCTCAGTGAAGAAAGTTCTTCCCATCCCAGTCCTAAATGATGGATGCCTTTTCCTGAGACTGTGTTCCCATCTTCCAGACTCCCCAGGCAGGGTGAAAACAACCTCAAGGGCAGGGACGACTCAGACAAGGTGCAGAGTTTTTTTATTCATTCACAGGATGAGGGCGTCGCTGGCTAGGCCAGCATTTATTGCCCATCCCTAATTGCCTAGAGGGCAGTTAAGAGTGACCACATTGCTGTTTGTCTGGAGTCACGTGTAGGCCAGACCAGGTAAGGAAGGCAGTTTCCTTCCTTAAAGGTCGTTAGTGAACTAGATGGGTTTTTCCGACAATCGACAATGGATTCACGGTCATCATTGGATTCTTAATTCCAGATATTTGTTGAATTCAGATTCCACCTTCTGCCATGGCAGGATTCGAATCCGGGCCCCCAAACGTTATCTGGCTCTCCGGATTAACAGTTCAGCAATAATACTACCAGGCCGTTACCTTCCCAATAAAGTTCTCCAAACCAATAAATCAAGCATTTCCAAAATGGGTACATCAATACCAAAATAAAACTCTTTTGACAATATCTCATCAGACAGTGACAGGAATTGGTCCAGTATGGGTTAGATGCATACTAAACCTCTGCATTCCAGAAACTGGTGAGTGATGGAACTGGAGTCTATCTTTCTCCAATTATATATTTATTTAGAGTTGTGCCTTTCGAGTATGGTAATTCAATGGTAAAGATGTTAATCTTTATTTATAGCAGTTCAAATGAATTGATTTTTTTCAGATCAACGTATTCAGAGATGTTATGACACCACTTGTTGAGAAGGTGGGACTTGAACCCAGACCCAGGTAGGGATACTACCACAGTGCTATAAAAGCCATCAAGCTCAAGAGATTTTTTTTATTTTCTGGAAGGTGCTATTACATACTACTGAACATTTTTTTTCCCCACCACCAAATCAACAGTATTAATTTTGTAATCACAGAATCCCTACTGTGTGGGAGTGGGCCATTTGGCCCATTGAGTCCACACCAACCCTCTGAATAGCCTCCCAGCCAGACCAATGCTATCCTTGTAACCCTGCATTTCCCATGGCTAATCCACCTAACCTGCACAGCTTTGGATTGTGAGAGGAAACTGGTGCACCCGGAGGAAACCCATGCAGACATGGGGAGAATGTGCAAACTCCACATAGACTGTCACCGGAGGCTGGAATTGAACCCAGGTCCTTGTTGCTGTGAGGCAGCAGTGCTAACCACTGAGCCATGTGCCACCTCTTTTCTCCTTCATCCTCAACAACTAAATCACCTGTGTTTCTGAAGTAATTACCAATGGAAAGTAAGCTTGTTTTTTTAACATCCGGAAGTGTTATCACATACAACTGACTGGCTTTTCTTCCCACCATCAAATCACGCATGGTATTTTTCATCTATTCACCACCGCCAGTGAATTACCTATGTTTTCCAGCTCAAGTGAATCTTTTTTCTATTTTCTAATCAGCCTGTTCAGAGATGGCAGCACTCACCGCTGGAGCAGGTGGGACTTGAATCCAGGTCTCCTAGCTCAGAGGCAGGGATACTACCAGCGCACCCCAAGAGCCCTCCAACTTGTGAATTTTTTTCTTATTTGTATAGTCTAGTTCAAGTGAGTCCCTGTCCCAGATTGATGATCACCATCTGCACACAATTTGTATACAATTAATAGATTAAGAGGTCTCTTGCAGTGGTAGCATCCTTACCTGTGTTGTGAAGTTGGGTAGAGTATTTATGGATTGGGAGGCAGGACTTTGGAATTTGGTGTTTGAAAATATTGGTGTTTGTATAATGTTGGGGGAGGGGGGAGCATTCAGTGGTCCCTTTAAAAGATTGTGCTTTTTCTGTGCTTGGAGATGTCTGTGAGCAGCTTGAAAATTTGCATCAACAGAGAGCATCTGAATTGAAACATTTGTATCAAAAGGCCATATCATTAACAGGCCAAGCAGCATTTTTACGAAGACAACAGGTTTTTGAATTTAGCCAATCAATTTGAACCAGGTACTTAGATACCAAAAACCTATCGAATTTGAATCTGATTGTTTTGACAACCTAGGACCAATCTGATTGTCAGAAATTGACATGTCATCAGGGGTATCAAAGAAGGGGGGCTATTGGAAAATTGGTAGAGTTAACTGTCATTTTCTAGAGATAACAGCTCTCAACTCTTAGAGAAAGGACTATCTATCACAACTGTACTATGGGACTCTTAACTAAGATTCCTGACAGAAGGATTGACAGAGAAAGCATTCTTGACAGAAGAATCAACGGAGAAGACACAGAACATTCCAGAAGACGTAACCTGGCTGTAATTTTGAAAGATTAAATTCTATTGTTCTGTTATTTAAGTGGGACTTGTATTTATTGGAACATCATACCATTAGAATCTTGCATTATTCGGGAATTGTTAGTAGTTAGAAGGGATTTGTTCGCTTTGTTAATAGTTTAGTTAATTTGTTCACTGTTAGAGTTAGATAAATAAATTGTTATTTGTTGATTGTAAAGTGAGTGTCAGGCATTTATTTGATTTAACCACTACAAGTTGCTGAAAGACAGGTTACACCCCTTTTCAGAGACAGCATGAACTGCAGATACTGGAGTCAGAGACAATGCAGTATGGAGCTGGAGGAAACAGCAGGCCATGCAGCATCAGAGGAGCAGGAAAGTTGATGTTTCGGGTCAAGACCCTTCTTCTGAAGAAGGGTCCCAACCCAAAACGTCAACTTTCCTGCTCCTCTGATGCTGCCTGGCCTGCTGTGTTCCTCCAGCTCCATACTGTGTTGTCTCTTATACCCCTTTTCACACTCCTTTTAACAGATTATAGGACGAGGTGCTCCTCTTTGAGTGTTTTAGTTTTGGTTCTCAGAGGAGGGGGGTCAACTTCCGCTTTGTAACACCCATAAGCCAAGACACCTGAGTTTGTCCCACCTACTCAAGACTTCTCTCAACAGGTTGATATAAAACTATAAGTAAGATTCCTTCCTCCCCCATTAAATAAAAAAAAGTTCATATGTACAGCCAAAATGTTCAAATATATTAAATGCAAAACTTTCATTTTCTGAACAAAATATTACATCACAAGATGCCTCTACTCTAGAAGCCTTCTTCATTCATGCACTTACTTTTGTAAAACAGGCAATTGATGACTTACATGCATTCATTTAATTTTAGAGATTTCCTTTCTTTCCAGCATTTGTTGTCAGGCCAGCAAGGTCAATCTGTAGCCTGTCTCGTCTACAGTTTTTGTAAAGTGTACATCATCAAACAAAGAACTATCATCTACATAGTATTCAATGGGTGTACTATCTTCAGTATGTCCACTGTACAGAATCTCACTTAAAATAATTAACCAATAGAATCTCATATCCAGTACCTCCAGAAAAATCTGATCTTCTGCAACAAAAATACTTTTAATTTGCCTTTTACTAGCTCACCTTCGCAGGCTAGGGAGATAAGAATGACTGCTCTAAACATCACATTTAACTGAGTGTGACATCAAGGAGCTCCATCAAAACTGGAGTCAATGGGAATTGGGGAAAAAACTCTCAGCCGGTTGGAATCATGCCTAGTACAAAGGAAGATTGTTGAAGGTCAGTCACCTCAGCTCCTTCTCTGCAGGAATCCTTAGGGTTATGTCCTTGGCCCAACCATCTTCTGCTTATTCATCAATGAACTTCCCTCATAAGGTCAGTAGTGGGGATATTTGCCAATGACTGCACAATACTCAGCATCATTCACAACTCCTCAGATACCGAAGCAGTCAATGTATAAAAGCAGCAAGACCTAACCATAGCCTTGCTTGGGCTGACAAGTGGCAAGTAGTATTCACACCAAACAAAGTCCAGAAAATGACCACCTCCAACAAGAAAGAATCTAACTATCACCCCTTGATATTCAATTGCATCACCGAATTCCAAACTCATGACCAGTACCATTGAGAAGGGCAAAGGTAGAGATAGATTGGAGCACCACCTGATGTATGTTCCCTGCCGAGTCACTCACCATCAAGAGTTGGAAATATATCACCACTCCTAGTGTTGATGGGTCAACATCCTGAAAATCTCTCCGTGACAACACCGTGGGTCAACCTACACCAAATGGACTTCAGCAGTTCAAGAAGGCTTTTCACCAGATCCGTCTCAGTGGCAGCTGGGATGGGCAGTAAATACTGGCACTGCCAGTGTTGTGCACATCCCATGAATTCATTTTTAAAAATGGGCAGAATTCTCCATTCACTGGAGTCATACCTAGCACAAAGACAGATGATTGTGGTTATTGGATGCCAATCATCTCAGTCCCAGGAAATCAATGTGGGAGTTCCTCAGGATAGTGCCCTAGGCCCAAACACCTTTATCAAAGATCTTCCCTCCATCATAAAAAGTGGGGTTGTTTGCTGATGACTGCACAAAGTTCAGCAGAATTGGCAACTCATCAGATACTGAAGCAGTCTGTGTTGATATGTAGAAGACTGTGTTGATATGTAGCAAGACTTGGACAACAATCAGGTTGATAAGAGGCAAGTAACATTTGCACCACACAAGTGTCAGGCAATAACCATCTTCCTCTGACATTTAAAGGCATTACCATTGTTGAAATCCTCCCTATCAACATCCTGGAATTCCTATTCTCCAGAAATTGATCTAGAACAGTTATATAAATACTATAGCTATAAAAGCAGATCAGAAGCAATGAATCCTTCAGTGAATAACTCAACTGCTGACTCTCTGAAGCCTGTTCACCATCTCAAAGCACACATCAGGATAGTCTGGAGAGTCCTGCTCCAACACAGCAAGGTCTGCTGATTGACACCCTATTCAACATTTGCTCCCTTCACCACTGCCGCACTGTGGCAGCAGTGTACACCATCTACAAAATGCACTGCGCAACTCATCAAGGGTCCTTCAACAGTACCTTGCAATCTTGAGACCTCTCCCACGTAGAAGGACAATGTCAACAGATACTGAGGACACCACCATCTGCAATTTCTCCTCCAAGCATACATCATTGTAATTTGAAACAATACCTCGGTTCCTTCATTGTTGTAGTGTCAAAATAAAAAGCTATTTTTACTAAGATATAATTTGGCCCAAGTGGACTGGCAGCAGCTATTTGCATATAAAAATATATTAAAGACATACAAGGAGGAAATAGTGAGTGTAAAGGGAAAATTCCTCCCATTAAGAGAAAGGGTGGGTCCAAGACCAGAAAACCTTGATGACATGTGACATAAGGGATAGGATTAAGAAAAAAAGAGATGATGGCAGAGTCCCTAGAAGGGCATAATGTGCCTGGGGGAGCTTAAAAAGGAAATCAGGAGATCAAAGGAAGTGCATGAGAAAGCACTGGTAAGTGGAATAAAGGAGATCCCAAACGGGCCGTTTAGATGTATAGAGAGCTAGAGAATAACAAGAGAAAGAGTAGGGCTCATTAAGAGACCATCAAAGTAATGTGTGTGTGCAGCCAGAAGGCAGGGGCACAGTCCTCACTGAATATTCTGCATTGATCTTCTCAATAGAAAAGGACTATGCAGATATAGACATCAGGTTGGAGGACTGTGACATAGCAGAAGAAATTAACATACAGAAATGAGATGCTAGCTGCTTCTGCAGCCTTAAAAGTGGATAAATCCACAGACCTGGATGAGATCTACCAAGGCTGTTAACGGAGGCAAGGGGAGAGATATCAGGGCACCTGGCAGTAAATTTCAAATCCTTTATGGCTACAGATGAGCTGCAAGGGGACTGGAAGACAGCTAACATAGTCCTATTCTTTAAAAAAAAGGGATAGACCTGGAATTTACAGGCCGGTCTGTCTAACCCCAGCAGTGAGTATATTATTAGAAAGAATTCTAAGCTACACAATAGATGTGCACTTTGAGAAACATAGGTTAATCAGGGATACTCAGCATGAATTTAAGGGAAGGCTGTGTTTAATCAAAGTTTCTGAGGTAGTAACCAAAAGGATTGAAGTGGATTTGATGTGGTCCGTGTGGAATTTAGCACGGCTTTGATAAGGACCCTCATGGCAGATTAGTCAAGGCAGGAACAGCCCCTGGGATCTGAGGCAAAGTGATACACTAGATCCAAAATTGACTAAGAGGCAAGAAGTAGAAGTGATTGGAGAGAATTGTTTCTGTGACTGGAAGCCCTTCTGTTAATGTTGTACATTAATGATTTGGACTTAAATGTAGGGGACATGATCAATAACTTTTAGGATGACATGAAAATTGGTACAGTGGTACATAATGAGGAGGATAGGCTTAAACTGCAGAACAGCAGACTGGTCAGCTGGACAGAGCAGTAGCAAATGGAATTCAACCCAAAAAAGTGTGAAGTAATGCACATGGGGAGGGCTAATAAGGAACAGTGTTACACTATGTATAGTAGGATCTGGAGATCAGAGGACATTGATGTGCATGTCAACAGATCCCTGAAGGTAGCAGGACAGATAGATAAGGTGATTATGTACGCATATGGGATACTTGACCTTATTAGCTGAGCTTCAGAATACAGGTTGAGGTTGTGCTGGAACTGTTCAAAATGCTGGTTACGTTACAACTAGCGTAACTACATGCAATTCTGGTCACCACATACAGGAAGGATCTGATCGCACTGAGAGTGTGCAGAGGAGATTAACGAGGATGCTGCCTGGAGTATCTGAGCTACGAGGAAATACTGGATGGTATGGTGTTGCTTTCCTTGGAGCAGGAAAGGTTGAGAGGGGTAATTGATAGGGGTGTATAAGATTATGAGCGAATGGACCAGGGTGAATAGGAAGGCATATTCTCTTGTAACATTTAAGCACTATTCACTTGTGTTACTATAGTCTCCAGGGCTATGGGCTAAAATTTGAGATTAGTCTGGTCAGATCCTTATTGTCTTGTGGACATGATGAGCTGAATGGCCTTCTTCTGTGCTGTAAACATTTTTTCAGTCTGAAATTCAGCCATTCAAAAACTGGAATTGTCCAAAAACCAAAGGCCTTTCTTTGGGCACTGCTCCTGGAACAGAATAAACATGGGAATGACAGATTGAATTTGAAACCACTATATGAGAGCAGAGGAATGGGCCTGATTGGATTGCTCCAGAGTGTCAGCATGGCGACAATGGGCTGATCAGCCTCTTGCAATGCTGCTCTCACTGTACTATAAAGACCATAAGAAATAGGAACAAAAGTAGGCCATTCAGCCCTTTGAATCTGCTGTGCCATTTTAAAGGATCATGGCTGATCACATCCATTTTCCTGGATTTTCTTGTAACTCTTGATCCTCTACTGGTCAATGCCCTCTGGTCCCAGGCTCTCTCATGAGGGGAAACATCCTCTCAGCATTTACCCTGTGAAGCCCCTTAAGAATCCAACATATTTCAAGGCGATCACGTCCCATTCTTATAAACTCAAGTGAGCAGAGTCCCAATCTGTTTAGCCTTTGCTCACAAGTCAAATCTGTCCATACCAGGGATCAGTCTAATAAACCTTTTCCGAACTACATCTAATGAAATGATAGTTTTCCTTAAATAAGGGAACCAAAACTGCTCACAGCACTCTGGATGAGGTCTGACCAGCATGTTGAACTACTGCAGTTAAGACTTTCCTATTCTTATAATCCAAGCCCCTTGAAATAAGGGACAACATTCCATTAGCCTTCCTGATTAGCTGCTGCACCTATGTACTAGCTTTCGGCTTTTGTGCACATGCATTGCCTCCCCCAACCCGAGCCCCCTTGTATTGCAGCTTTCTCCAGTTTTTCTCAATTTAGATAATACTTTGCTCTTTTGTTCTCCCTTCCAAAATAAGCAACTTCACATTTTCCTATATCGTACACTATTTGCCAACCTCTTGCCCACTTACTTAACCTATCAATAACTCTCTGTAAACTGTGTCCCTCTGTCAACCTGCCTTTCCACCTTTTTTTTGCATTGCAGCTTTTCTCCATCAACCTCCGGGCTGCACGCCCCACACCGATGTAGACTATGGCCTGGCTGATTAACCCTTCATCGTAACGCTAGTCTGCAAACATACCGCACGCAGATTATTTCTACAGGCCAAAACAACTACTTCTCTCGATGAAGTCACCATCTTTCCACAGAACGCTACCCCTCACCAGCCCCTACCAAAACCAAGATGGCCGTTACTGCGTATTACGTCATGACGGTGCACGCTCGAGAGGCCGGCGGGCGCGACGCAACGCGAGATGGCGATCCCGCAGTTGGGGGTGGGGAGATGTCACGGCGTCATGACGTCACGACGTTAGGCCGCACGGAGGTGTGTCCGTGACGTGGCCATGAGCGGGCAGGGCAGTGCTCCCGGAGGGGTGTGTCACTGACGTAGAGGAGGCGGGTTCAGGGTCCGTGCAGCGATGGCGGGGTATTGTAGGCAAGAGCGTGGCCGGGAGCACAGCGGGACCTACCGCTTGTTTCTGAGTGAGTGAGAGCACGGTGGGGAGGTGTGGGAGTGGGAGGGGTGGGGAAAGGGTCGAGAGTGGGGGGG
>NC_063351.1:1415457-1475836 GCF_021869965.1 Rhincodon typus
GGGGTCGGGGTCGGGGTCGGGGGGATCGAGAGTGTGGTGGTGGTGGTGTTGGTGGTGGTGTCGGGTGGGGTGGGGATGTCATCTCTGAGTGAGTGAGGAAGCTGAAAGTAGAGGATTCCATTTGTTCCTGAGTGAGGGAGGGGATACTGTGTGTTCCTGACAGGGTGGTTTGGAGAGTACCTGTTCTGGAGGTGCGAGCGGGGAAAAGACTGAGATTGCAAGGTGGGACAGCGGTATCAGGATTTGAGGGGTTGACTGGGCTATTTGAGGGTGTTGGAGTTGGTCTTTCAGGAGGTTAGGGTTTGATTGGGGTATTTGATGGTGGGAGATGGCTGGTAAGAGAGAGGTTGGCTATTTGGGTGAGCGCGTGCGGCGCTGTGGCAGTGGGGTATTTGTGGAGATTTCTCGTGGACTGACTGCTTCTAGTGTCTTTTTGACTGCTGTGTTTCTGTTGCAGGCAATGCCCAGGGTCAGTTCCTATCTCCATTCCATGACATCCCACTGTATGCAGCAAAGACTGAGGTAATTATGTGCAAGGCTGTGCTCCCTGCCCTCCGCATCATTTAATATGCTTTGATTGATCAGACAGCCCAGGGCCTTATGATCAGAGGTTTATGTTGTACAAACGACAATGTCCATTGATTTAAAAACTAAAAGAACTGTGGATGCTGTAAATCAGGAACAAAAACAAAGTTGCTGGCCATTGATTCCTTTGTGCCTCTAACCTGGATCCTGACTGATGAAGATCATTTGCTTGCAATCTGGCCATGAATTGGTTTTACAAAACATTGGCTATCGTAAAGGGATGCTATGTATTTTGCCAGAACTTTTGACGTTTGTGCTTCATATGTGATGTGAGCTGAGACTCAAATGCAGAATCCTGATGAAATCACAGCCCATAACAGATTGCTTTGGTTATTTTCCACATGACTAAGACCTATGCTATTTCATATCCCTTTGTCCCCTTTCCTTTAGCTGCCAATATAACTGAAATGGTCTTTGCTTCAATCACAATCTACGGTCATAACATCCACTGTCTTCCAATCCAGCCTCTGTCTTCACCTTATTACAGCATTCTTCTCATCTGGACTTTTAATCAATGTTTCTATCTGCCCTGTCCAATCCATTCATAAATTTAGCTTTTGTTTCATTTCTTTGAACCAATACAGCTCTGATTCCAAGTCTATCTTCATTTTAATCTTATGCTTGGTACTGCCCAGCAAATCTGTGCTGTATCTTTATCGGGTCAACATTCTGTATACAGTGAGAGATCTATACTGGGCAACATATTCCAACTGTTGTCTTACTGAGGCTGACATGAATTTGCCATTACATCTTTACTCTTACATTCTATATCTCTTCTCATAAAACTCAGAATTTAATGTTTTTTTTTATAGTTTTATCCACTTGAGTTGGGGTTTTAATGTCTGAAGCTCCCAGACCTCTCCCAGCTCTTGTTCTATAATATACTTCTTACATTCAGTCTGCCTCCTCATGTCTTTGGAACTATCTGATTTACTACATGGATGCAGGCAACTCAGAATCATAGAATCCCTACAGTGTGGGAGGAGGCTATTTGGCCCAATTATGTCTGCACCAACTCTCCGAAGAGCATCCCACCCACACCCAGCCCCCTACAGTAGCTCTTAGCTCCACACCTAGACTACACATCCCTAAACACTATGGGACAATTTCAGACCCTAACTTGCACATCTTTGGACTGTGGAGGAAAACAGAGCACCCAGAGAAAACCCACACAGACAAGGGCAAACTCCACACAGTTACCCTTTGCTGGAATTGAACATGTGTCCCTAGTGCTGACAGGCAGTAGTGCTAACCACTGTACCACCCACCTTGGCACTACCTGATGTGTTTTGGAAAGAACAAGGAGGTCACATACTCCTTGGGAATTAAGTGTTGTAAAAAGGGTAAAGGGGCAAAGGAAATTTGAAATAGCAAAATACCTGGCTGAGGTAAGTGATTCTATCTTTATTGATAAGACAAGTCTTGAACTACCTTCAATAAAGCATTTGATTCATTATTCCCTTCCAATTGCTAATACAGTTAAGTCCTTGTTATCCGGATCCTAAGCATTTGAATTCCCCTTTTTAATCTCGGATGGTGGTTGCGTGAGAAATCCAGATAACGGGGAATTTACTGTACTGTGCAGATTAATAAAGCCATATCAATTGCAAATCAGTGTGATTCACTTTTTTAGAACACTAATATTAAAAAGTAGAAGTTAGGTTAAGTGCACAGTTTTGGTCTCCATCATACAAAAGGGGTTATAGAGAGACTAGGCAAAAAGGTTTAAAATGATGATGCCAGAATTGAGGGGATTGGTTGTGATTCCCCATTAATCGAGGACTTCAAAAATATTATGTGAGTTTGATAGACTAGACATGGTGATAATGTACTTCAAACCTTCTCTTTAATCTATTTGCTATCCTTATAATTTTGTACCCCTTCATCTGTCCAAAATACTCAATTTTTCTGCGAACAAGCCCACTGGCCTCTGTTTGGCGCCTGCACTCATCGCCACTCTTAAAATTGGTATAATTGAGGATCAAAGTCAAAACCCATTTGGTCAGAATTAAGGAAATGGCAAGAACAAGGGGCCATACACATGATACACAATAAATCTAAAACGGAATTGAGGAGAAACCTCATTATTCCAAGTGGTTAGTATGTGGTACTTGCCACCACAAGGGGTGGTTGAGATAAATAACATTGACATATTTAAGGGGAAGCTAGCTAAACCCATGAACGAGAACAGAACAAAATTATTGATGAAAGAGTAAGGTCGCTTATTTGGAACCTAAACACCAGATGGGCTGAGTTTTTGTGCTGTAATTTCTGTGAAATCTCGGCTTACCCTATGGTGCTGAAACCTTCCACCTCTCAGTAAATGACATTCATCACCTTAGCCATACTTGTCTGCAACTTCTGTAATCCTCAAGTATTGACCATTATAATAGTGTTTCTTTCAACTCAATGTCCAAAGTATTCACAGTGAACAGACTGGCCTCCGAACAGTTTCTGTGGGGAGCCACTATCTACTTCAAATAACTCTGGAATGAATTTCTAAACCACTCTATGTTGCTTCATTCCAGCCAGTTTATAATCTGTATTGACATCCACCCTGTAATTCCATATTCTGTTATTTTCTCTTGATCTTAAATTAACTATCACAAAATGTTCCACCATTTTGAGAATGGGCCTGTTCCATCTCCCACCGCATGTGTCCCCACCCCCAATGCCTTGCAGTGTTATCCACTCTTGATACTAGTGCTGTTGAGGAAAAAAGATGAGGTGCGTTTGATAGAGGCATTCAAACTAAAGCAGAGTCTGGAATGTCCTGCCTGAGTGTGGTGGAGGCAGATGCAGTCTAAGCATTCATTGGATCAATATCTGGGCACAAACTTTCAGGGCCACAGGGGAAGGTTAGATTGAGTTTTTCAGGGAGCTGGCACAGATCTGAATGCAGGAAGGTATGCCAGGAGCAGCACCAGGTGCATATGAAAATGAGGTACCAACCTTTCAAGCTACAACACCGGACCATATGCATGTTGAATAGTGGGAGTAACGTGTCAGATAGCTAAATAATCTCAACAATCCCATATGCTTTCCTCCTAACTGAAAAGGAAAAGGCAGCCAGCAGTGAAAGAATGAGCTTACAGGATGGCAGTCAACACCAGCTGAATAGGGTTGCAAATGCATCAGCTTCATCTTTTGCACTGATACGTTGTGCTCCTCCTTTATTGAGGACAGCAGTACCTTTCTCCTGTTTAACTGTCCACCATCATTTGCAAATGGATGTAGCACAGCTCAAATCTAATCTGTTGGTTGTGTCTTAGAGGAATAGAGTACAAAACTAAGGAAGTTAAACTTTGTAAAGTACTGGTCACACTACAGCTGCGTGACCAGGAATAAGGGAACATCCGAAAGAGCTGGAGTTATCCCTGAAGCACAGAAGTTTAAGACAATGTTTGATAGAAATGTTCAGAGCTATTAATGATTTTGTTAGGGTAAGTATGGAAAACTGTTTTTCAAGGCAGATGAATCAGTAACCAGAGGCTATAGATTGTAGGTGTTTGGCAGAGAAAAAAATTAGTGTCAAGACAGCACATTGTTTCATGCAGTGAATAATTGTGACCTAAAATGCACAACCTGAAATAGTAATGAAGCAGATCAATTGAATTGTCTATTGAAAAAAAAGTGAAGAAAATATTTACAGGGTTATAGGAACTGAGAAAGGTAATGCAACTAATTAGATAATCCTCCCAGTGGTTAGCAGCGGCATAATGGGTTTAATGGCTTCATCCTGTGTTGAATCATTCTATTAACCTTAGATTTATCTGTCAGACCCTGGTGCTATGTTCTCCTTTAACATGTCTTATTTCTTGTAGCTCACATTTTGCTTTCTAACAAATTCAGTATTTATCCCCTATCCAGTATCCTTTCTATTTTATAAACTGATGCAGAGTACTATCAGCCATCTCCATAAGTTCCTAATTGATGTCTAATTTCATCAAATTCCTGACCATCATTTCCCAGAGCTCTGTATTTAATCCCTGCAAGCAGTTTTTCATTCCAGCTACAGTACCAAAATAGCTCTCATCCGAGTTACAAATTATATATCTTGTGACTGTGGTAGTAGTATTTTCTCTGTCATCCTCACTGCTTACATCCCTCATTCTCTGCATTGTGACTCAGTTTTTGATATCGAAATGCAACATGTTCTCTGCCCTCCTGTTTCCCTTTAATCTCTAGCTCCATGTAAACTAAACCAGATTCACTGACCTGACATTGTGGACTGGCCTAATTTCATTGCAAGTCAAAATCAGATAAGACCGTCTCTGATCACTTCAGTGTTTTGCCCTCCTTAACCTCAATCCCAAACTTATGTACTTATGTGTCTAACATTAGGACTTTGGGGAGGAGCAGATCTCAGTTGTAACGGTATTTTGAAAATCTCAATGCTTAGTCTTTTCCTTCTCTGGTGTCTTGCTTCTTCTCAAAGGCTTCCAACTTAGTTATAGGGAGAGGCTGAATAGGCTGAGGCATTTTCCCATGGCATGCTGGAGGCTGAGGGGTGACCTTATAAAGGTTTACAAAATCATGAGGGGCATGGATAGGTGAATAGCCAAAGGTCTAGGGTGCGGGAGTTCAAAACTAGAGGACATAGTTTTAAGATGAGTGGGGAAAGATTTTAAAAAAAGAGCTGAGGGATAATTTTTTCATGCAGAGAGTGGTGCGTGTATGGAGTGAGCTACCAGAGGAAGTGGTGGAGGCTGGTACAATTACAACATTTTAAAGGCATCTACATGGATGTATGAATAGGAAAAGCTTAGAGGGACACGGGCCAAATGCTGGAAAATGGAACTAAATCAGATCGAGATGTCTGGTCAGCGCGGACGAGTTGGACTGAAGGGCCTGTTTCCGTGCTGTATGATTTTACCTAAAAGTGTCATACCAAAGTCAGCACTTTGGATTGGATTCACTCATGTAAAGCCTGTTCACCTGCTTTTTCAATGGTCTCAGGAATGGATCTTGGTACGCGATGGATAGGGCTTAATTGTCCTATAAAGTGACCAAAGGTACATCTAATTCTTTTTTTTAAACCATGGGGCAACAGACCACCCTAATGTCCTCTTCCACCTACTGTGTATCTCAGTGGGTCATTTCTTGTGATATCCTCAGACTGCTTTCATCATCTTTTCCAGTACATTTCTCAATCAATTTCATAATTCACTTGAATACCATATCTGGCTTTCAAACCTAATTTCAGCAGCCTTATTCTTGCTAAAACCCTAAGACAGTTCTTGGAGTTTGGATTATTTGTTTTAAGTATCCATCCAGTGTGCTGCAGCTGCTGCAGTGTGTCATTTGGGTATTGCCTCTTTCAGGCTAGCTATAGCGATCATCACCTGTGAAAAATTTTCTGAAGAAGGGTCCAGGCCCGAAACGTCAGCCTTCCTGCTCCTCTGATGCTGCTTGGCCTGCTGTGTTCATCCAGTTCTGCACCTTGTTATTACAGCACTACTCTCATCCTTTTATCTGTTCAAACTGATTAACATACATTCTAAGCAACTTGTATACCTGGATGAACACAGCAGGCCAAGTAGTATCAGAGGAGCAGGAAAGCTGACGTTTCGGGTTGAGACCCTTCTTCAGAAAATTTTCTGAAGGGTCTCAACCCGAAAAGTCAGCTTTCCTGCTCCTCTGATGCTGCTTGGCTTGCTGTGTTCATCTAGCTCTACACCTTGTTATCTTAGATTCTCCAGCATCGGCAGTTCCTACTATCTCTTCTAAGCAACTTGTTGGTTTTGAACAATAGTTTCTGTTTTGCTAGCTATCAATGGAAGGTATTATCCTTACCACTGTCACGACTCTGTCTCCCTAACAGTAATTTATTCTGGATGTGCCTATTCTACCCTGACTATCGTCCCTCTCATTGACTTCTTCATTATTTAGATTTTGTTTGAGCTAATCTATTCCTCAACTTTGACTGATTTGTTAAACTCCTGGTTAGGAAATACACTTCCCAATCTAATCTGTCAAAAATCAAAATGCTGGAAAGCTGAAAATAAATCTGAAAATGATAGAAACACTTGAATCAATCCACGGTGGAGAAGACCAGACAGTGGTTTGTCTTCTGGAGTGGAATCCTTGAGAGATCTCTTGAGTTCTCACAGCCCCTGATCGACTCGTACTGGTTGTTAAAACTGCTTCTTTGTTTTAATCAATCAGTGTTAATATTATTATATTATACATGAAGCTGGGAAATTTGTATAACAAATTTCTGTAGAGTTTTTGGCGTTTTGGTATGACTTTCTAAAGTCTAATTATTGTATCTCTTAATTATTACAAGGAACATTATTGTGGTATATGCAGCAGAAAGCATCAATGTTCATGGCAGCCATTGTATACTGCATGTTGAGCTATTCTTAGCTGCACCTCCCTGGATATTATAGTTTGGAGTATTCATTGACATACTTGTCAAACTTGGTTGGCAGTGTTGAGGAATTAAATGTCAATACATGTACGGAAAGCAAACTACGTATCAGTTGTATAATGGGGTACTTTATCCCGTACCCTTCAATGTGTACCTTGGTACATTTCTTTGTACAGTAAAACCAGTATATAGATGTAAGTTATTTTTGCTCAAGTCCCACTCCGGAAGCTTGAATGCATAATCTAGAAGGATACTCCAATACAGTAGAGCAGGAGTGCTGTTTTGTCTGAAATGCAATCTTTTAGATTAAGCATTAATCCAAGGTCCTGTCTCGGTCTTGATGTAGACAATTACATGGCACAATTTCAAAGAGGAGGGGAGTTCTCCTTGGTGTGCTAGTCAATATTTATTCCTTAACATCTCAAAAACAAATTATATGTTCACTATATAAATGCAGCTCTTATATTAAAGATGAGAAAATTTGAAGAGAACTTTGAATGAAAGAACAGAACAATATTTGGCCTGTCAAGCCTTCAGTTCACCGAAGCAATGTAAACATAACTGCTGGCTGAGCTGTACTGGTAACTTTTTAACTATATTCTTTGATGATACACTGTCTTAGAAATAAATAAAGAGAATATACAGAGGTGGTGAGCTGCAGCATCAGCGCTAGCTAATGATACCTTGTGTTATGACCTGCCCCTGGGCAAGTTGGCCCAGCTCCAAATGAGTGTCCCAAAATGTTACCCCTGAGTAAGGAGGGGTGAACTGGCTCCACTTCTTTATTCCTCACTCCTTTGATTAGTCACAACAAAGTTAATTTAAAATAATCCCTTCCCTTGTAGATACCTTGCATCAAGACAATGACCAAATGAATTTGTTTTAAAAACAACCAATTTAATTGGGCTTTGAATTTAAAAAGAGTTGAGTTTGTTAGCTACTGGGTGCAAGAGGAAATAATAATACAATGCAAATTCAGATTAGAAATGAGAGATGACTCCAAAAAACAGTTTGAAAAAGACATATACAGTTCCATGAAGAGTAGATGTTGGGGCATTGTGGCTATTATGTTGGTGATCCCAGTAGCAATGATGCTGGTAGGTGAGCAGTTGAATTTAATGTGCTTAACCTCGGAGTCATCTGAAAGGCCTTTTCCTGTTTGCTTTAAACTGTGGCTTTGTTTTTCTGTTTTTCCGCAACAAAGAGAGAGACTTGCTTTTTACCTGCAGAGCAGGGGTGACTAAAGGTTTTCTCACCCACTAACACATAGAACAAGGTTGAAATTGATTTTAAAACTGTGTTCTTAAGTATTCACGAAAGGGGAAAACAAACCTGTCTTACCTAGACTGTTCTCTTTTCTTCCATCACGTTTACAGTAACTTGAGATTGCAGTTCAGTTTGCAGTACATTTATTCCTTTTGATGACCCCTTTGAAGCTTTCTTTTCATTTGTCAGATGATACATTCCAATATCCCCCTCTAGACTGAGGATAATCCACACAATTCTTCCAGATGGTCACTGAATTATATTGCTCAGAATTTACATTCTGTCATTTCTGACTGTAGATCCTCTTTATGAAAACATGTATCTAAAATGGATATACCTGCATATTGTCTGGGCTCATGATCTGCTGTCATGACACTTGTGAATTTTTCTTGCAGGATGTGTTTAACATGATTGTGGAAGTTCCTCGCTGGACCAACGCAAAGATGGAGGTAATTTTTATTAACAACTTAGACAGCCTTGTGCATTAAAATGTATTAAACTAGCTTCTTTTTCCAAAATTTAGTGACTTATTTACAATGCTAAAAGAAATTGATTTTATTAGCCATTAAGGGCCATTTTGAATTTGTTTTCAAACTAATGTTCATCTGTTGTGGTGTGGAAGACCATGTTCTTCATCTGAGATGTTTGTAAAAGTTTAGAGGGTATAAAGATGACTGTTAAGGCCACTTTGTGCTGACTCCCAACGTTAACACCTGTGACTGTGTCCAGAGTGTCAAATACAGTCACTAATTGCGAAATCATAGTTTCCCCTTTAGCAGCTGCTCCCACAGCCTTTGACACAAGCTCTCCTACCTTCCTGTTCTCCAGTTTTTACTCCTTTGCCCTATCTTGGTGTGCTGTCTTCATTCTGCTGTGAGGCCACCTACTTCCGATATCCAAGCTACTTGTTTGTTTCACAACGATCCCATGGCTACAACTGCCCAATTCCTCTCCCAGTAACCTTCCAGTTTATTCTGGTACCATTGCTGACTTCCACTGATACCCATCCTTTGGGCCAGGCGTCTGGGCACAGATTTGGTTTCCCTCAACCATTCACAGTATTGAACCTACTGCTGGCTTTAACCCTGTGAGGAGCTGGGCAGGTTCTAAGAGTTAAACTATCACATCTCACAGGCCCTAAAGAGACCAGGAATCAAACGATCTGTTGACTGCGGTTGCTGCTTGTATAGTAAATATGAAGAACCAAGGCAGAGACAGTGATGGCTATGCATTTTCAAAAGGAATTTTAACTGAGTAGTGTTTCCATGTTTTCAGATTGCAACAAAGGAGCCATTGAACCCAATCAAGCAGGATGTTAAGAAAGGGAATATGCGATTTGTGGCGAACGTTTTCCCTCATAAGGGATACATTTGGAACTATGGGGCCCTTCCACAGGTGAGTGGTAAAATTGTTTATAGTCATGCAACTCTTTACTGATTCTCGCGACACATAATGAAAACAATGGCTGCTTTTCATCTCTTGGAAACTACAACTCCAGAGCTAGGCACCTTAAGCAGAGCCTGTGATACTGTTAGCTTGAAGCAAATAACTGGGTTTCTATTTTTGAATCAGAGATAGTAGGAACTGCAGATGCTGGAGAATCCGAGACAACAAGGTGCAGGGCTGGATGAACACAGCAGGCCAAGCAGCATCATAGGAGCAGAGAGGCTGACGTTTCGGGCCTAGACCCTTCATCTATTTTTGAGTCAGCTCAATATAAAACAGACTCATTGAACAGGAGAGCGATTCGGTAACATGGAGCTGCCTGAATGGTCATATTAAAATATCCACACCAATCAAGATTGGATGTTATAATGATAACAAAACGACTAAAGGCTTTAGCTCCAGAAGTGTGAAATAACGTCACTGAACAGATCAATTAGTAAATATCTGAAGGGAAGGAGTAACATCTGCTGTGGATAAAAGGGATGCTGAAAATGTACTATTCTTATTTAACGTGGCGCCACACGAAAGGTTATTGCAGAAAATAGAAGCTCATGGCGTAGAGGGATAACATTAGCATGGATAGCAGAGGGGCCAACTGTTTCTAGCCAGACTATACACAAATGAGTCTGTGTCTGATTGGCAGGATGTGACAGGTGAAATTTTACAGGGGTTTATGGTGGGGCCTCAATTTCTTACAATTTACATCAATGACTTGGATGAGTGGAGCGAATGCATGGGAACAATTCACAGATGGCTCCAAAATTGGAAAGTATGCTATGAAGGAGGCATAAGGAAGTTGCAGAAGGATAGAGATGTGTTGGTTAATGGGCAAAAATCTGACTGATGAAGATGGAGTAAGTTCGTGATGTTGATCCAAAAGAGGAATTGTACTGCCACTTTCTGAAATATTTATTGTCTCTCAACTGCTCTTCTCAGTTAGAATTTTCAATCTTGCAGAACATGTTTGCTTTCACCTGCACCCCACCCACCGTGCCCCCTCATCCCACTCGTACATTTCCTCTAGACCACAACATGAAGCCAGATTCCACAAAATTTGTCGAATTCTTTGAAGGAGTAGCATGCTGTGGATAAAGGGCAGTCTGTAGATGTATTATACTTGGATTTGATATGAAACTGGATCCCACCAAAAGGTTGATTAAGTCCAATTCTGCTTGTCTGACTTCTGGTCCTGTGTGAGCTGCAGTTATGAGCAATACCTTTGCTTTCAGGTGCTGTCACAAACTCTAATCTCAGCCATTGACACCATCCTGCCCAACTGTCTTGAAATGGAATCTGACTAATAGCAACCCTGGAGTCATATTTACCATCGGATGGGCTTCTGAACACACATCTCTACAATGAGTATTTTCCTCTAGAATCTATTTGGAGGATAGAATTTTTGCACACTTTTTCATAAACTTATTTATTGGAATACACACATTACAAATATCCATCTCCCCACACAACTACCACTGTTTCAGTCTCTTATCAATTCCCTAGCGCACAAGTGAAATCCCAATTGATGATCCCCACCTGCTTATAACTAAACATAATTATTATAGAATTAGCAACTGTGACTTCTATTTCTGGTTCCTGGGCTCTTGTGCAGTGGTAGTGTCTGTGTCTCTGAGCCAGGAGACTTGGGTTCAAGTCCCACCTGCTCCAGAGGTATGTAATAACATCTCTGATCAAATTAAATGGAAAATATCCTGATTTCTAGTTCTGTGGCATTGTCCTTCTCCACCTGTATCTCATTTCATCTATTGTTGTAACCTCCAATTATTTCAATGTCCTTCTGGACTAGCATTCAATTCCAGAATTTTTTTCATTGGATTTAAATTCAACAGCTGCTATCAATGTTTCCAGAGCATTAGCTTTCCAATCTCTATTTTATCTCCACAATTCCAGCCCTTGCCTGTCCCTTATACCCTGAACGCCAATAACCCTTTGCTTGGTTATTGTTTGCATTTCTAACACCCAGCAAGGGCCCACGCTCTCTGTTTATCTCCTCAACTACCTCACCTCCCACTCTTCCTTAGATCCTTTTAAAAAGCCATTTTGACCAAATTTTGGTTATTGCTTCTTTCCTTTGGCTCGACACCCACTTCCCTCAAGTCTGTGTGAAGTACTCTGGGTTCCTTGCTTTGATGTTAAAGACCAAACAGACAAGTTTTAATTGCACCAAGGCTTATCAATGGACTTTGTCCCATATCAAAAGCAGTTTACTTTTATTGAAGGTTGGTAATACATTGAACTGTGTGACATGGAAGTTGTGTAAGGTGGATCTCTGCTGAAATTCTTTTCTGAGCAGCCTAGGAAACACATTCACCCACAGCTCATGAAACAATCTGCACTGGAAGATTTGCCTCACGTGCTTGTACCTTTTGAAGTAACTAATAGACTGTTTATTGGTTCATTGCCTTACCAGGAATTGCTCTTTTAGAAACTGTACCACCGTGAGGGGGGGAGATGGTGCTGCCATGTAATGTGGAGTGGCAATCCAGAGCCCCAAGCTAATATTTTGGAAACATGGGTTTGCCTCTGTCCTAACTGGGGACAGATTAGGGGAGAGGGGGCATTCCTGTCCTGACTAGGGGCGTGTCAAAAGGAGTATGGGGTGGAACAAGGAATCTGTGGTTTGAGATCAGGTGGACTTCATACCAAATAACAGGCTTCAAGCATATTGGACAAGTATCAAAGGGATGCAATGGATAGGGTTTAGGTTCACCAAAGTGTGTACAGCAGATTGCAGGCATTCAGTAGGTCTCAGAAAATACAGTCGATGGGCGCTCAATTGGTCAATGTTCTCTGCCTTTAACACTAATTGTGCTCTTGTTTTTACAGACTTGGGAAGACCCAAGTCACACGGATGAGTCAACTAAATGCCGTGGTGACAATGATCCTATTGATGTTTGTGAAATTGGAACCAAGGTATTTCTTATAGATGCCTACTAATGTTCAAGCAATGCTGATGTTCAGTTAGTACATTTCAAAGCAGCTATTTCTTCTGTTTTATTGTGGGGAAAATGCTGTATTTATAATTTCATCTTTGAAGGTGTTGATTTGCAGGTTAGAGATTGTTCTTGTCCCTGTCATTTTTAAAGGTCCTCCCATTTGGTGTGCATCAACTTACAGTTTAGAGACAGAAGATAAACACTCATCAGCCAATCATCTACCTCTCCTCCCTACAGTGAGACTGTTGTTTTGTTGAGTTGTGAATCCACTCGGCTCCTGGGTGTTATTCTCCCACTGGACTTGCTCAATCCACATTACTCTGCAGGTTTAGTTCCTCTGTGTCCAACCTGGTTCCTTTGTAAAATCTTTGGTTGTTTCCACTTTCACAGCCTTGTTACACAGAAATAGTCTGTCTTCATCTCCTCTTCACATCACTTGCTTAAAACTTTAAGACTGTGTTGTAGTACTTGTACGATTACCCAATAACTAATTAGTTATCAACTAAATGAAACAGCGCATCCTCGTGTGCCTTATCATAATCTTTTGCATTTGTCAAATCACCCTCATCTTTTTTCCAAGGAGAACAGCCCCAAATTTTGCAAATCTAATCAGGTAAAATCTCCACCCTGGAACCATCTTGTATACCTCCTCTGTGCCCTATTAAGGGCCCTCATATCCTTCCTCAAGGAAGGTGACCAGTAATGGACCAGTACTGTAGTTAGGCCCCAACTAAAGCTTTTTAAAGGTTCAGCATATGACCACTCTGCTTTTCTAACTTGATGTCACTGTTTGCAAGCCCTTATCTGTCAACTGACCACTCTGTTTTCCCAGTAACCTTCAAAGACTGATCCACATATTCTTGCTGGTCCTTTTGTTTCTGGCGAAGCTTCAGAACCTTGTCGTTTAAGTGTATTTTTAATAGACCTTGTGCCAAAATACATCCCTTCCAGCTTCTGTTTACCAAAATGCACCTAATACCAGCTTACTCTGCCAACTTGTGTGTCATGTTGTGGGCAATTCATATCATCCTGACTTTTCCTCCTCCATGTGTATATCTCCCACCCTCCCACACTGCTGTGCCCCTCCACATCAATTCTGTTTCCTAGGGATTTGCTTGAGAACCTGACTGTTTGTAAAATTTCTTTCTGACATTTTGTTGCCTCCAGTTAAAGTATCTGATTGGAGAAAATTAACCCATTTTAAATCTGAGTTACTGCTTTATTTCAGGTATGTGCCAGAGGAGAGGTTATCAAGGTCAAAGTTCTTGGAACTCTGGCATTGATAGATGAAGGTGAAACTGACTGGAAAATTATTGCAATAAATGTCGAGGATCCTGAGGCAAATAGTTTTAAAAGTAAGTCTGTGTGACCTGCAGATTGGAGTATGTAGGAATTGCTGAAGTTAAGATAATTAACACGTTATAGTATGCCTAATGGCTAAAAATGCAGCTGTTTCTACTGAAAAAGGTTCCTTGACCAAGGGCTGAAGAGACTATAAGAAATTATATGCTACTGATCTACATCCCCATCCCAAACCCAGAAATGTAATTGCATTATTAGATGTTCCTTTTACTTCAGCAGATTCCAGGCCCTAATGTAGTTACAATGTATATTTAGGCACCAAGATCTTTAAATAAACTTTCTGGTGAATTCCAGAACCATTTTTAATAGACCTTGACCTGCTTGTTTTAATGTTGTCAACAGATTTACAAAGATTGCATATGGCTTTGATAACCATATTAATAATGTAGCTTTCACACTGAACTCTTCCATAAGTTTAACATTGCACCTCTCCCCACCCAATGTTTTTGACATCTCTTCCTGAAACAAAATCAGCAGAAGCCAAGTTAATCAGTCATTTCATTTCCTGCTGTTTGTGAAATATTTTGTTCAGATTGATTGGTGCAATTGTTTACTGTCATGAGTCACCATTTAATATGATGGAAATCAACCTTACTCCCAGAGTCATCACAAAAGTGAGCTTTTTAAACCTGTATGCAGATTCTCCAATTCACCTAATTCTCAGACCCCAGTTGACAGAAAGCACAGGCCAAGCTTCTGTTCTATTTATTACAAGTAATTAGATTTTAGCTGCAGGAAAACAGTTATGCACTGTCAGCATATAAGTCTACTAATTAAAACTCTAATCCCCTGTGTCTCTACACATGCGTGTACATACAAGGGTTATACACGGAAGGAAAACTGGGGAAGTAGTTGAATGGTCATTGTCCACAGAACCTGTTGAGATGTCTTATGCTGATCAGAATGCTGCTTCTCAGTCTTTTTCCAGATGCTGCCACTGGTTTTCAAGAACCACAGGGTGGCCAGTTCACTGATTAAACGTCCCTGACTTATCAGTTAAAAATTGCAGCTTGCAGCACTGCTGACTGAAAGATAAAACAGTTTAATGTGGCTATTTCTGCACAGAACAGAGCTCCTTGGCTGATGCCGGTTCAAAGGTTTCTCTTTATCTTGTTCACAGCCCAGGTTGTTGTGATCTGCTACCTGTTGACCACCAAAACATTATTCGTACACAACCCTTTGGTTGCAATTCATCTACAATCACTGCTATAATTCACATCTGTGAAAACAATGTTTACAATGAATATGACATTACTTGCTTTCAAACCATACAGCCGTCATTGGTTTTAAAACCATTCTTCTCTTGGTTTGGTCCACAATTTTAAAAGGATATAGCCTTTGCGTTTCTCTGTCCTTAAGAAGACAAAATGCCATCTCAAGTGTGTTTCATTACAAAATATGGGATGCACAAACAACAAAATACGGTACTTAAACCTATTTATTCCTTCTCTTATCTCTATCACCCCACCCCTTTATATAACCTATATGATCTTAGCATTTCATAAACCTGTAATTTATTAACACCGGACAATCCATCTGCAATTACATTATTTTTCCCAGGATTATAAATAATCTTTTACATTAAATGGCTGCAACAAGAGTCTTATCTGAATACTTTCTCATTGAGTTTTAAACTTTGTTGTGAATGTCAGAGGATTATGATCAGTGTAAATTTGTTTTTTGTTTTGGCTTACTGTATCAGATATAGACTTCAATGTGTGGAAGAGCCAACAGCAATCCCAAAGTCTCTTGCTGTAGAATACTACTTCTGATACTGGTTTAGTTTTTTAGGGAAATGCTCCACTGGCTTCTCTATTCCTGACTCCTCCTCTTGTAACAAGACTGCACCTTCTCCAAGTCACAAGCATCCATTGCCATTTTAAGAGATCTTAAAAAAAAAAAAACAGGGATGGCCAACTGTCGTTCAGTTGTTACAATTGTGTTTATCTTCCCAAAGGCTGTTTGGCAGTCTGCTAATCATTCCATTTTTGCTTGTTTCTTTACCAAATATGTTAAAGGTACAGCAATTGTACTATGCCCAAATTTCTGGTAAAATCCACATATTCGTAAAAACTTCATCATTTCTTGTTTAGTTTTAGGAATAGGAAGTTGTATTAAGAGTCTTCACTTTCCCTGTCCTCAATAACACTTGTCCTGGAGCCATGATATGTCCCAACGTTTGCTTTTTCAAATTCACTTTTGGCTAGATTTATTACTTAAACTGTAATTACTTAAATGGGTTTTTTTTAATTCTGTTACACGCTTTCCACATGTGTCACTATATACTGCAACAGTGTTTGAGTAAACTACATTGTTACAATCTCCATGTACAACTTGATTTATAAATCTCTGGAATGTATCGGGCATTCTTTAACCCAAATGGTATCATCTGACATTGCTGTATCCCATTTGATGTTGTCAAGCAAATTGAGAAATTCTTAACTACACCAACTGTCGCTAGGTCAAACAAATCACACTTCGGTTGGACCTTGGACAGTGGAACCAGGGTATGCTCTCCCTGTTCCAATTACCAACACTTTTGTTTGTTTAAGTCTCTGGAGAGAACAAAATAAATCCTTATCCGTCAAGAGAGTTTAAATAGTCCCTGTATCTCTTAATGCTGTTCTGATGCTGCTTTTGTAGAGAAAGGGGTTATCTTCCTTTCAGATTAAAAACCCTTCATATCCTTCACCCATGTGCTACTTCTGCCGTCACTGCAGTATTTACCTCTGGTGTCTCAGTTGTAGTTAAAGTTACAACCTGATCTGTGGACTTTTCCTTCTGAGTTTCCTTTTTGGACTCATTCTTATGAACACCAGTAGATCCTACAGGTTTCCCTCAACTTTTGTCATTTTGAACAAATGTATTCCATCTTCTTACATTGGAAAGACTTCAACTTCTGATTTTCACCTCCACCCTTAGTACTTGCCGCCTCCTTCTCAGTCGCGTGGTCATTCCCACCTATCCATTCCGAACTTGGCTACTTACCTTGCTTTGCCTTTTCAGTTCTGTGTGCCATCTGAATTTGCTGGTGATGGGGGAACAAAGTTTTAGTTTTATAGCTATAATACCAGCCTCCAAGTGAGACCTACATACTAGAACAAAATATGCTTTAATTTGTTGTCAGTCACCCTCTAAATGTGCTATATTAGCTTTACTGTCCATTCATGACTTTGCTCATAAGCCTTTATAGACTGATGAAGTAACAGCTTTCTTTCTGTAGATTCTGAACAGTGTTTATGATTAGTATTTGTCCTGCTCACATGCATAATGTTTTGTTTTTGAGTTTAATTTGCCAGTTATTAGTCTACCTCAAGGGATAGTAGATCTGCCTCCTTTCAACTCAGGATTTTCACACACCTCTTGGTATAATTTACAGATTAGTCAACTAACACCTCAGTCTAGATCATTAATACAAGTAGTGGACAATTTTTCTTTGCAAGGAGATGTAAAACTATCTACTTTGACTGTTAGATACTTGACATTTTTAAATGTGGAGCAATGTAAGGTCAGAAAATCCACCAACTTAGACTAAGCAAGCTTTGTGTCCTCTTATGCTTAGATATTGATGATGTGAGGCGGCTGAAACCAGGTTATCTGGAGGCCACAGTCGATTGGTTTAGACGATATAAGGTGCCTGATGGAAAACCTGAAAACCAGTTTGCATTCAACGGTGAATTCAAGGACAAGGTATTTTGGCAAATAGTATTAAGCCTGTAAAAGCTCTTCTTCATTGAGTACTGAATGAGTACAGTGTTTCCCAAAGAAGGGCAGCAGTGATTTGCTGAAGTATTTTAAGAGAGATGTGGTGGGATAGGAGGAATTCAAGGTGGGGCGTGGGCTGTGTGGGGGCAGGTCTGTGTGGGGAAGAGGGGTTGGGGGTTGTGTGTGGGGGGAAGAGGGTACCGTGGGGGCGGGTGTTGTGTGTGGCAGAGAGGGGAAGGGTGCCATCTGGGCAGGGTGAGGGTCTGTTTGGAAGGGGGCTGCTGTTTGGTGGGTGGAGGGGTAAGGGGGGTGGGGGGCTATTTTGCGGGAGAGAAGGGAAGAGGGCGGTTTGGGGGAGTGGGGCAGGGATGGGGCTGTTTTTGAGAGGGTTGGCGGCAGAGTCTGGAGCTCCTTTCCTCTCCCAATCCTGGACCATGCCTCCCCTTCCCCTCCCCCTTGTATGTTTTGAGAATAATGGAAAGCTGCTGCCTGATGACAGCTTGTTGACAGTTGTTGATGACAAATGCAGTGGATTATGCTACTTGTTTCTATCTTCAGTCCTAACTAATGTTGTAAAAAGCTGTTTGCAGCTGGCAGTCTGGTGCTGAGTTTAATCATCTTATAGTGGATAATTTGTGTTGCTGAGGATTAATGCCCCTGCTTTCTTGTGTTTAATTTCAAACTGCTCAGTCTTTGACGCCCTGATCTGTGAAGCCCATTCTCTTGCCCTGGAGATGGTGATAGTGAGCTCCCACCATGAACTGCTGTAGTCTGTGTGCTGGCCCATGTTATCATTAGGGAGGGAATTCTGGTGCCAAGGCTGATGCCAGGTGGTCCGTCTGGTTTCATTTCTTTGAAGCTTTCTAGCGGTTGAAACAACAGAGTGACTTGCAAGGCTATTTCAGAAGGCCATTGAGAGTCTGTCACATTACTGAGAGTCAGGAGTCATGTGTATGGCAGATTTCCCTCCCTTAAAGGACATTAGAGAACCAGATGGGTTTTTTCCAACAATTGGCAGTGGGGGTTTCATACTCATCATTAGATTCTTAATTTATTGAATTCAACTTCCACCATCTGATGTGGAGGGATTCGAAACTGCTTCCCATAACATTCCCGGGTCTCTAGATTAAAGTTTAGCAATAATATCACGAGGCCATTGCCTCCCCTTTGATTCCCTGTAAACTTCAGTATTTAGTTGAAGTTGCAGTAGCTTGATATAAGTAATAACAAGAGGTTTGTTGCTTTCAGGATTTTGCCACCCAGGTGATCAAAAGCACGCACGAATTTTGGAAAACTCTGGTAATGAACAAGCCGTCGGTAGGAGGAATTGACTGGTAGGTGTGAGACTTGCAGAGTGGTCAGTTTGTGAAGAATAAAACTGAAGCACAAAGATAGAATCACTAGCATTTATTTAACTCATCCTGAATCATCTCCAAGATGTGTTACTTTAGAATTTAATGAAAAAATAATCTCAATAAGCAGATAGTCCATGTTGATTAGAATTGATGTGGAATAGAGATTAGGAAAGACAGTGGATGGATGTTGGGTGAGGTGTGAGAGAAGTACCTGAGGAGAGTTAGGAGAAGTGTAGATTTACCTGAGTACTATGCCTTTAATTCACTAAACATGCTTGACCTTTATACTTTTGACAAACCATTGTCCACCTCGGGGGAACTGCGTTCTCAATCCATACTTACATATCTAGTCACAGAGTTTTTCTACAGCTGATTTCTCTTCCTACCTTTTCTCTTCCTATCTCCACACTATTGCTTCCAGAGAGCCTCAATAATCTGTCCTGGTCCTCTCCCCAACCACTTCTCTGTGATTAAAACCGAAAGAACTGTGGATGCTGGAATTCAGAAAAACAAATTGCTGGATAAGCTCAGCAGGTCTGGCAGGATCTGTGGAGAGATATCAGAGAGAACATTAACTCTGATTTCTCTGCACAGATGCTGCCAGACCTGCTGAGATTTTCCAGCAATTTCTGTTAAGATAACATCTTGAGTGAAGGTTCAGCCAGTTTTTGCCTCACTATCAAAGCAGTGTACTGCTATACAGGAAGTCTAAAGTAAAAAGCAAAAATGCTGGAAATACTCAAGCCAGGCAGGATCTGTAGAGAGAGAAAGAGTTAATGTTTCCGGCTGGTGACCATTCACCAAAGCTGAGAGAAGGTTCAAGATTTAATGAGTTCTATCTGAGTACTAACCCCCTTTTCTGTGCAATTGAGAGTCAAAAAAGGCTGTGTGACTGCATCATCTCACTTCACTGTCTACCTCAGGCTGGTAATGGAATATGCCCCTGACAACTTCTAGAATGGTTTGTGGCTGAGCTTCAACTTGATGTGAACCTTTAACAGGCTGAGAGGCAAGAGTCAGGTGTCATCTAACATGTCTGCCACTTATAATATGCTGACTACTGTGCAAGTTGGCCCCAGCTGCAACTTTCACACTATCCTTAACTTCTCTTACTCCGCTTATAAACATTCCTCAATGCTAGCGAGACCAAAAGCAGCCTACAGCCCACCCTAGAGAAACACTTCCAGCTGTTATTATTGTAGGATACTGTAGAAGTCATTGAACACTTCCTGTATCTCGCAGCTATGTTTCTTAAAGGTCAGCAACAAAGATGAGATTCAGCATGGAATTAGTTGTGTCAGCATACTGTTTGAAGATTTTGCAAATGGGTGTTTGACAACAAGGATATCCAAAAGAGGACAGAGGATTACATCTACAACGTTCCCTTCTGTATGTCAGTGACTGTCGGGTCACCTACCATAGGCAGTTCCTGGTGCTGGAGAATTTCCACAAGCAGTGCCTCCACAGGATACTCAGTCATGTGGGGTGGCTCAATGATTAAAACTGGTGTTGTGTGTCTTCTGACTTTGATCACCTCACGGAGCCAGGGACCTGGGTTCAGTTCCACCCTGGTGCATCTGTCTGTGTGGAGTTTGCGCATTCTTCCTGTGTCTGCACAGGTTTTCTCCAGGTGATCCAATTTCCTCTCTGTCCAAAAATATGCAGGTTAGGTAGATTGGCCATGCTAAATTACCTGTGGTGTCCCAGGATGTGCAAGCTAGGTGGATAAGCCATGGGAAATGCAAGGTTACAAGAATAGGGTAGGGGGTTGAGTCTGGGTGGAATGCTATTTAGAAGGTCGGTGGGCCAAATGGCCTGCTTCCACAATACAGGGATTCTATAATTCTAAAACAGGCCAGCATCCTCACCAAAGCTGATTCCTCCAACATCACAACTATGAACATGCAAAATAAGCTCCACTACTCTAGGTACTGCAGCTGCATGCCAAATGTTCAACAGTGCCAGTCACAAGGAGAACAGGAAATGACCTCAGGCATTCCAAAGGTCTCTTTAAAAAGAGGATAACTGACATCAGTGCTTGAGAGGCACTTGCTGCAAACCATGTACTGTGATGGCACCTTATCCAACAATCTATAAACTAGTCAGAAACTGCATAAACTAAGCTCTGGGGAAGAGCCAAAACAGCAGACAACTGTGGGACAGAAGGGCAAAACCCTGGCTAGGCAATGTCTGTCCAAAAACCTATCGCACCAGGGTAGGCCTGCTGAGTCACCTGAAGACATGCAAATGAAACCTGGCAGATGTCATGCTCATTGACGAACGGGCAGCATGGTGGCTCAGTGGTTAGCACGGCTGCCTCACAGCACCACGGACCCTGGTTCGATTCCACCCTCGGGCGACTGTTTGTGTGGAGTTTGCACGTTCTCCATGCATCTGTGTGGGTTTCCTCCAGGTGCTCTGGCTTCCTTCCACAGTCCAAAGATGTGCAGGCTAGTTGGATTGGCCATGCTGAATTGCCCGTAGTGTTCAGGGGTGTGTAGATTAGGTGGGTTATAGGGGAATGGGTCTGGGTGGGATGCTCTGAGGGTCGGTGTGGACTTGTTGGGCCGAAGGGCCTGTTTCCACACTATTGGGATTCTATGATTCAGAGGCTTGGCAAGCAGGGAACAGAGGGGGGGGAAAATGCATCTGGAAGGATGGCAGCAAATTAAAATGATTAAAAGATTAAATGGCAGCAAATGTTGAGCTTGCCAGTGATACTGGAATTCAAAGAAAATAGTTGGGACAATTTAAAGAATCAAAAGATGGGTCTAGTGGGGCTGTAAAGGACAACAGCATTTACATGGGAAGACACCATGTACAGGAAACAGTAAGGGAAGAACCAATTGAAGGGGAGGGAAGGGTCAATGTTTTAAGCAAAGCTGATGAAATTTTACAGTGCAGGATGCAGGCAGGAAGCGGCGCTGGTAATAGTCATCACAAAGATGAGGGAGGAGGTGTGAGTGCGACTGGAAAAGATTGTTCCTCATATCCCACAGAAAGGCAGATAGTTAGAACTCATGGGACACCATGACAGTACCTTTTTTGTTTGGAGGAAGTGTGTAGAGTTAAATGAGGAAACAGCGCCGGAATAGTCTGCAGTCAGCCAGCAATTGTAGAGAGGGGAACAGTTCACGTTCAGATTGTGCTCATCACATTTCCAGTATTATTTAAGTTTGAATTCATGGGTGAATTAAGGAATAGGCCAGAGGCAATATGTTTTCCTATTGATGCATGAATTTCTAAACCCCCTCTCTAATCCATACTATTGTTTTGACCCTTGATCATTTCAGACCTGAGTTTTACTGATATGAGATTTTGCCCCTCTCTTCAGCACAAACACGACGGTGCCTGATAGTCCATTCCGATGCTCTGAAACAGACGCTAAAGCTTTTGTGGATGCAGTAAGTAGCCTAATCATTTGTCTGATTACTGTGGCTTTTGCAGTTTGTAATATATCTTTATTCATTTATGGGATGAGGGTGTTGCTGGCTAAGCAGCATTTATAGCCCATCCCTAATTGCCCAGAAGGCAGTTAAGAGTCAACCACATTTCTGTGGGCGTGGAATCACATGTAGGCCAGACCAGGTAAGAATAGCAGTTTCTGTCCCTAAAGGACATTAGTGAACCAGATGGGTTTTTCCAACAATCATCATTAGACTTTAATTCCAGATATTTATTGAATTCAAATTCCATCATCTGCCATGGCAGGATTTGAACCCAGGTCCCCAGAACGTTGTCTGGGTTTCCGGATTAACAGTCTAGTGATAATACTACTAGGCTGTTGCCTCCCCTGTTTCAAGTCTGTAGGACTAAAGCATGTCTTGTTTCATGCAGTCAGCCATTGCTGTGCTCTTTCCAGTATTTCCTTGTTTGAAGACCAATTTGTAATGTTGAAGAGCTGCAGGAAGCTGTCTGGTGCTTTCGCTCACGGCTCTGAGCCAGATGGTCCTAGATTCAAATAAACAATTTGGAGAGCTCATGGACAATTTTTATCCTTCAGTGGTGTCTGGGTATCATTTAATCTGTCCTGCCATCCACCTCTATCTGACCTTGCCTACTCTTCTTTCACGTTTGCCTTCATACTTACTTAAAACTGGTTTTGATTAAGATAATTGACCTAAAAAATTAACCTTTTGTCTGTTTTTGGAATGTAAACGTCATTAGCAATTTATTGTCCACTCCAACTGTCTCTGAGAATGAGATGCACTAAAACAGGTGCAGCAAGCAATTAGAGGGCTAAACAGTATGTTGACTATTATTTTAAAGGGGATCAAGTACAAGAGGAAAGATGTCTTGCTGTAGTTGTGTAGGACCTTGGAGAGACCTCCCCAGAATATTGTGTAGTTTTGATTTCTTTGTCTATGGGAGGATATACCTCTCATTGAGAGAGTGCAATAGAGGTTCACTAGATTCATACCTGGAATGGTGGGATTGTCTAATAAGTGGAGATGAAAGTGATTTTGTATTCCTTGCGTACCACATCAACAGCATTACCCTTGTTCACCCTCTATAAACACAAAAAAAAGGTCTAGCCAAGTCAGTTAGACATGATTAAACCTTAAACTTGTGCTGGATTTTGTTAATTAGTCAGGATTTGCCCAAGTGACGGTTGATTTTGTCACTAATTATAATTTTTTAAAGCTTTGCCATCACTGATAAACTGTCTGATTTGTAGCTGCTGGGCTAATTATTTTTTAAACAAAGTTGTACCATTTTTAAATTCTGCAGTCCTCTGGCAATACTGCTATTTCCAAGAAAGAATTGAGGATTATGACCAGTCTTGCCACCTTTACTTGCCCTTGAACTTGTGTAGGAAAAATGTCAATGTGTTTAAGGAAGAAACATATGGTCAGTTCAGAGTTCACCACAATGATACCTGGATTGGAGGGATTGTCTTATGAGCAAAGGCAAAATAGTTTGGGATTCTACTCCATGCAGTTTAGGAGAATAAGAGGTGATCTCATTGAGACGTATAGAGTTCTTCAGGCGCTTGACGGTAAGTGTTGAGTGGATGTTTCCCCGCATGAAAGTGTTTAGGACCAGAGGACATTGTCTCAGAATAAAGGGAAATTTAAAACTGAGATGAGGAGGAATTTCTTCTGAGGGTTTACAGTCTTTGGACTGAGACTTAAGGCTGAGAGAGATTCTTGATCAGTAAGGCAATCAAAGGGAAAAGGCAGGCAAATGGACATGAGGAATGTCAAATCAGCAGTGATCCTATGGCGGTGCAGGCTAAAGGGGCCGAATGGCCTACTCTTATTTCTTACTGTCTATGGGGTAGGAATTGGATAATGAGACTCATTAGACAGCGCTATCAAAGTGTCAGAACAAGCGTGATGGATCAAATGGCCTCCTTTGGTCATTCTATGACTTGCATTAGACATTTCTAAACACTGTTTTTCCAGGTACCAGCATATGGAGCAGGTGATTCAGAACCAGTGGATGGTAAGACATTTATTAAGTTGTATTTATACCTCAAAAGGTTGCATGTTATTACACAGTTCTTAGCAAATTCTACTGTTTATAATGGAATCTGCTGCAGAGGTACTGAGCTGGTCAGCACCTGTTGCTCTACTTTCCATTATTTACCACTATGCAGCCTTAGTTCTTGAATTGAGTTGAGAATAACCACCTCACTTGTACATCAGGTGTGCCTTGGACCTGTGAAAACACCTTTTCCCCATTGGAAATATCACTCTTTCTGGGCCAATAGATTTCTATAACATCCCAGACCCTTGTGTCTCTTCCGAACTGACTACTGAAGGGGAATTTTCCCAAGACACTCTTCCTCTTATCTGATGAATCACTTTCTGGAACTCATCCTGGCTGTTAGTCTTTGTCCAGCTGTGCAGGTTATAGACAGGCTATGTTCACTTTGGGACAGGGCAAATGTGTCTCTTTGCCAGTCTCAGATTCACAAATTCCACACTTTCTCCTCTCTCTGCTCCTCTTGAATTCAATCTCTCACTTTGTCCCTCCCATCACTGCTCACTTTCCCATGTCTCTGCGCAAGATATGATCATCAAATTCTCTAGGAGTTGGTGTAGAGGAACTGTTTGGAACCAGAGGCTAGAATTTGAAATTTTCCAAAGGGAAAATACTGGAACCCATTATTAAGGAAGTTGGGCGTAATGGCATTTATAAAATGATTAGACAAAGTTAACATAATGTTCAATAAAAATATTGATAAGTTGGCAAACTTTGAGGATGTAGTGGGGTAGATAGATATGAAAAAGTCAGTGATATATTTGAATGTTCAAAATGCCTCAGGGTGCTACAATACAGATCATTGCAGAAGATGGGTCTAATTAAGATGGATTAATATGTTAGGGTGGATAGCAGATTGGTTAATGAAGAAAGGAGTAGGAGTAAATGGATCGTTTTCACATTCAGGATATATGTGGTGCACTCGGATCAGTTTTAGGGTCTCAACTATTTACAGTCTACCTAATGACTAAGGGAGGGACTAGCTATAATGTACCCAGATTTGCTGCTAATACGTTTCCAGATAATAATTCCAGATTCCCACCACCTGCTGAGTGAAAAAAATTTTTTCCTCAAATCCCTTCTGAATCTCCTGCCCCTTGCCCTAAAACTGTGCCCTTTGTGATTGATGCCTCTATTCACCCTATCCATACCCTTCATAATCTTATACACCACAATCATGTCCTCCCTCAGTCTTCTCTGCTCTAAAGAAAACAGTCCAAGTCTATCCAGTCTCTCCTTGTAGCTCAATTTCTCCATCCCAGGCAACATCCTAGTGAATCTTCTCTGTACCCCCTCTAGTGCTGTCACATCCTTCCTGTAGTGAGATGCCCAGAACTGCGCACAATACTCCAGCTGTGGCCTGACCAATGCTCTGTACAACTCCAACATTATCTCCTTGCTCTTATACTCTGCCACAACTGATGAAAATAAGAGTCGCAAATGCCACCTTAACCATCCTATTCACATCGTCTGCTGACTTCAGGGATCTGTGATTAATTACCGGAATAATTAGAGAATAAAGAATAATTACCTCTTCTAAGCTACCCAGTGTCCTGCCATTCATTAAATACTCCCTCGTCTTGTTTCTTCTTCCATAGTGCATCACCTTGCACTTATCAGGTCAAATACCGTCTGCCCACCTGACCAACCCATCTAATCTTCCTGTAACCCACAACCTTGTCTTCGCTATTAGCAACTCTACCAATCTTGGTGTTGTCTACAAATTTGCTTACCATTACCTCACATTTTTATCTGTATCATTTATGTGTATAACAAACAGTAAGGGTCCCAGTACTGATCCTTGAGGTACACCGCTGGACACCAGCCTCCAGTCACTCAAACAGTTTGCTATCGCTACCCTTTGTGTCCTATTACTAAACCAGTTTCTGGCCCATCTCGCCAAACTTCCCTCAATCAGTCTCCCATGTAGGACCTTGTCCAAAGCTTTGCTAAAATCCATATAAACTACATCAACTGAACTTCCCTCATCCATACACTTGATCTCATTTTCAAACAATTCCAACAAATTTTTTAGGCATGCCTCCCTCTGACAAAGCCATGTTGACTATCCCTAATTAACCCATGCCTTTCTATTCGCTCCTCCAGAATTTTCTCCAATAGTTTCCCCGCTACTGACCTGAGACTCACTGGTTTGTAATTTCCTGGTTCATCTCTATCACCCTTCTTGAAAAGTGGAACCACTTTTGCCCTCCTCCAGTCCTCTGACCTTTTCCCCCATGACCAGAGAGAAATTAGAAATTTGTTTTAGAGCCTCTGCAGTTTCCTGCCTCGCCTCCCACAGCAACCAGGGATGCAGTTCATTCAAGCTAGGGATTTCTCTGTTTTTAAACCCAACAGAGCCCCCAGTACCTCGCCATTTCCAATGTCAAACTGTTCCTCACAGTCCCTTTTCCTGAATTCCATACCTGTGTTCTCTTTTCCAAAGTGAAGGCTGAAGAGAAGTATTTATTCAAAACTGTTCCAATATCTTGCGACTTTACACACAAGTTGCCCCCTTGGTCCCTAATGGGCTTACTCTTTCCCTTGTCAACCTCTTCCCCTTTAGTGTATTTATAAAATATCTAAGGATTCTCCCTAATTCTGTTGGCATGTCCTTTTTCATCTCCCCTTTTTACTCTTTTAATTGCTTTCTTAAGTTCCCTCCTGTACTTCCCATATTCGTCCAGGGCTGCAGCTGAATTGCTCCCTTTGGACTTGCTAAAAGCCCTACTCTTCATCATCCAGTCCTGAATTATCCTAGACATCCAGAGTACTCTGAACTTATTGGTCCTACATTTGCCTCTAAAGTGTGCATGTTGGACCTGTATTCTCCCCAGCTCCTCTTTGAATGCCCTCCAATGCTCCACTGTAGACTTGCCCACAAACGAGCTGTTCCCAGTCAACTGTGGCCAGGCCAGATTCTGCTTTATTTTAATAAAATCTGCCTTCCCCAGTCCAAAGTCATCTTTTGCAAGCCATCCTTTTCCTTGTCCAGAACAAATTTGTACCGTACTTGTTGTGGTTGCTATTGCCTAAATGTTCTCCTACTGTCACCTCAAACACTTGTCTAGCTTCTTTCCTCAGAACCAGATCCAGCACTGTGCTTTCCCTTGTTGGGCCTTCTATGTATTGATACAAAAAATTGCCCTGGATACATTTCAAGAAATCCATCCCCTTCAAACCCTTAACACTATGACTATCCCAATTTATGTTGGGAAAGTTGAAATCCCCTAGTATAATTACCCAATTATTACTCTTAAACATCTCTGAAATGTGTACATGTTTAGGTGGAAAAGAGTGTGCGGGCAGTGAAGTGATATATGGGATATAATGTGAGGAAATATGAGGTAATTCATTTTGGTGGGGATGACAGATAAATATGATTTTAAAAGGCAAATTTCTAAATGTTGATAAGTGACAAATACAGAAAGCTATTCGGAAGTCAAATGTTGCATTGACCTTCTTTTGCAAAGGGGTCGAAATGCAAGTGTGAGGAAGGCTTGCAGCATTTGTCCAGGACATTGCTGGTCACCGCTGCATTTCTGATCTTTGAACCCAAGGAAACAGGGAAATGTGCTGGTCTGGAGGTGAGGTTGAAACTACGTGCTTTCAAGACGCCCCTCCCCAGCATACTTGTAGCAAGTGTCCAAAGTATTGAAAATAAAATGGATGCATTTAGATCCAGACTTACCCCTACCAGAGGTAACTGAGACACTGTTGTGTGCTCTGCTTCGCGGAGACTTGGCCAATTCCGACTGTGCACTACAAGCTGATAGGTTCTCCATACACCACGTAGGTAAGGTGAAGGGTGGTGGGGTATGCTTCCTGATCAATACCACCTGGTGCTCGGATATAGCGACCCTGGCGAGCCACTGCTCCCGGACCTAGAATACCTTGCCGTAAAATGTCGCCCCTACTGCCTACTGTGAGAGTTCACCTCTGCCACCCTGACAGCAGTCTACATACCACCCCATGCAGATGTGAAGAATGCCCTGGATGAAATTTACATCGCCACAAACACACTGGAGATGAAATTCCCCAAGGCCTTATTCATCGTGGTCAGCAACTTCAACCAAGCCAACCTCAAGAGGGATAACAACAAAGTTGCTGGAAAAGCTCAGCAAGTCTGGCAGCGTCTGTGAAGGAAAAAACAGAATTAACGTTTCGGGTCCAGTGACCCTTCCTCAGAACTCAAGAGAGTGCTGCCAGAGTACCACCAACACATCTCCTGCCCCACTAGAGGACCGAACACCCTGGATCACTGCTACACAACCAAAGACACCTACCGCTCCATCCCCCGTTCACGCTTCCGAAAATCAGGCCACAGCACTGTTCCACCTCCCAGCTTACAAGCAAAAGCTGAAACGGGAGAATCCTTCATGCAAAGAAGTACAGTGCTGGTCCGAGGCAGCGGAAGGCAGTCTCCGGGACTGCTTGGAATCAGAGATTTTTTTAAAATTCATTAACAGGATGAGGGCGTCACTGGCTAGACGGCATTTATTATCCAACCCTAATTGCCCAGAGGGCAGTTGAGAGTCAACCACATGGCTGTGGGTCTGGAGTCACATGTAGGCCAGACCAGGTAAGGATAGCAGTTTCCTTCCCTAAAGGACATTAGTGAACCTGATGGGTTTTTCCAACAGTTGACAATGGATTCATGGTCATCGTTCGATTCTTAAATTCCAGATATTTTCTTGAATTCAAATTCCACCATCTGCCAGAAAACATTCTGGAGGAATTTCAAACCCAAGTCCCCAGAATGTTATCTGGGTCTCTGGATTAACAGTCCAGCGATAATACCACTAGGCCGTCACCGCCCCAGAGTGGACCATGTTCAAGTGTTCAGCGGAAAACCTAGATGAACATATCTCCACAGTCATGGACTTCATTAGCAAATGTGTCGAGGACTGCATGCCAAAGAAATCAATTCAAGTGTTCCTCAGCCATTAACCTTGGATGAACTAGGAAGTCCACACCCTACTGAAGATCAGACGTGCAGCATTCAAGTCTGGTGACCCGGGCCAACACAGGAAATCCAGATATGACCTCCGCAGAGCCATCAGGGATGCCAAGAGGCAGTACCGGACCAAGTTAGAGGCCCAAACCTACCGAACAGACTCCTGCTGCCTATGGGAAGGCCTAAACAACATTACAGGATACAGAATGAAGCAGAGAAAGATAGCAGACAGAGATACATTCCTCCCTGACCTGCTCAATGCTTCCTACGCTCGGTTTGAGCAGAATGCCAGCGGTGTGGCGATGCCTGCCCCAACAACCCCGGCCAAACGCATTCTCTCCGTCACCGCTTCAGATGTCAGATCAGTCTTCCTGTGAGTCAACCCAAGTGAAAGCGACGGGCCCGGACGATGTCCCTGGCCAAGCACTCGGATCCTGTGTGGACCAACTGGCTGAGGTATTCACCGACTTCTTCAACCTCTCCCTCCTACAAATCAAAGTCCCCACCTGCTTCAAGAGGACCATCATCATCCCTGTACCTAAAAAAAGCACATGTAGTGTGCCTTAATGACTACCGCCCATTGGCTCTGACTTCCATAATAATGAGGTGTTTCGAGAGGCTGGTCATAGCCCCCATCATCTCCAGTCTCCTAGCCTGCCTTGATCCCCACAGTTTGCCTACCAACATAGCAGGTCCACTGCGGACGCCACATCCCTAGCCCTGCAGTCATCCCTGGAACATTTGGACATCAAAGACACCAACTTGTTGATTACAGCTCCACCTTATCCCCTCCAGGCTGATCTTAAAACTGCATGACCTTGCTGTCGGATCCACCCTCTGAAACTGGATCCTTGGATTTCTGACCCATAGGCCACAATCAGTGAGGAAAGATAACTGCACCTCCTCCACAATAACACTCAACACTGGAGCCCCGTAAGGATGTGTCCTCAGCCCCCTACTGTACTCCCCTTGCACTTATGACCGTGTGGCCAAATTCCGAACGAGCGCCATCTACGAGTTCTCTGATGACACCACCGTAGTGGGATGGATATCTAACAATGATGCGTCTAACTACAGAAGGGGGATAGAGGGCTTGGTGATGTGGTGCAATGAAAACAATCTGTCTCTCATTCAACAAAACTAAAGAACTGATCATCGATTTCAGAAAGAAAGGAGAAGTAACACGCCCCTATCTTCATCAACAGAACTGAGGTTGAGAGGGTGAAGAGCATCAAGTTCCTCAGAGTGATGATAACCGACCACCTGTCCTGGACTTCACACATGGATGCAACAGTCAAGAAGGCACCAAAACGCCTCCTCTTCGTCAGGCGGCTCAGGAAATTTGGCGTTTCCATAAGGTCCCTCACCAACTTCTACAGATACACCATTGAAAGGATACTGTCTGGGTGTATAATGACCTGGTAGGGCAACTACTGTGCCCAGGACCTTAAGAAACTACAGAAGGTGCTGTGCACCGCCCCGACCATTATGAAAACCAACCTTCCATCCATGGACTCCATTTACACGGTTCGCTGCCACGGAAAGGCTTCCAACGTTATCAAAAATGGTAATGATCTCCTACAACCTCTTTCATTAGGCAGAAAGTACAGAAGCCTGAACACGCACAAGCAGGTTCAGGAACAGCTTCTTCCAGGCTATTATCAGACTGATGAATGGACTCTAGCCTCAAGTAACACTGATCTTGCTGACATTGATCTTGCCTAGCGCATACCCTGTGCAATGTAACCTGTATGACTCTGTCCAAGTCTTTTTGATCTATACATCCTTTGCTTACTATGATCTTCCTGTTACCGCTTGTAAACAAAGCTTTTCACTGTATTTCGGTCCATGTGACGGTAAATAATTCAATCAACCGTGTACTTCAGAAACAAGAACAAAAATTGCTGGAGAAAGTCAGCAGGTCTGGCAGCATCTGTGGAGAAAGAAACAGTTAACATTTCAAGTTCAGTGACCCTTCTTCAGAACTCTTAAGATGTACTTCCTTAGATTTGGTGCAACAAAAGTTCACTAGATTTGATTCTGGGGATGAGGCCCTGTGAGGAGAGAATGAGTAGAATGACATATTGACACTAATTGAGAGAATGAGAGCTGAGCTCATTCAGTTACGTATTTTTGGAGAGTTTGACGAGAATAAACACTGAAGAATTTGATTCTCCTTGAGCCCAGAAGTAGATGCCAGAGATTTTAAGGCCTGACTATTTAGCACTGACACGAGAAACTACTTTAAGCGGTTATAAATCTTTGGAATTCTTGACCCACAGAGTTGTGGTTGCTCCATGTTATGTCCATTCAAATTCAACCTGGATCAGATTTCAGGATCCAGGAGATCATGGTAATTTAGGTTGGATTGCTGAGGTGAAAGATCAGCCATCGTCTTGTTAGGAAGATTGACTTTTAGGAGACCAAAGGTCTACACCTACTTGTATTCTCTTGTTCTTGGGCATGCACTCCTGCATCCTTCATACACGCTTCTCCATCCTTCCTACACGCTCCTCCAACAACCCCCGACCCCTCCATCCATGTAGCCTTCTCTAAGCATGCAGTACTGTGGAAATATGGTGCAGAAAATGGCACTGACTGCTCTACAGAAAGCCAGCATAGACTCGATGGGGCAAAGGTGCTTTTTCCATGCTGTGATGACTCTAAATTTAATCCAATGATGTTGAAACGTGGTGGTTGTATTAACGTGGAATGTCCTGAATCGTGCTCTATTGTAATACTGTCTTTCTCTTTCATTGCAGTGGACAAGTGGTGGTATGGCAAGAAAAATTAAATCATGGAGAAGTTTGACGTCTGTAGTAACCCGTATGACTAGTTATATAGAATTCGTAATTGGTATGAAGAGATGAATTTGACTGTACCATAAATATCTATGATCAGTGTACCTTCTACTTCAGATAGGGAAATGTGTTAACTCAATAAAACCTCTCTCGCTCTACTGGTTCTTTTGTTTATGTTGCTGCAGCCCATGCTCCGAGACAGCTGCATGTTTGGTTTTTACGTGTTCGTGAGATATGAGTACCACTGGTGAGGTCAAACCTTTGTCCTCAATGGTGAGCTGCCCTCCTAAACTACTGCAGTCCCTGAGCTGTAAGTACACTCAAGAATCACCCATAGAATCCCTACAGTGTGGGAAGAGACCATTTGGCCCACTGAGTCCACACCGACGCTCTGAAGAGCATCCCAACTAGACCCAGCCACCCACCCTATCTCTGTAACCCTGTATTTGCCATGGTTAATCCACCTAGCCTGCAAATCTTTGAACTGTGGGAGGAAACCCAGGCAAGAGGAGAATGTGCAAAGTTCGTGAGACAGTCACCCAAGGCTAGAATTGAACCCAGGTCCTGGTGCTGAGAGCCACCCTACGATGATGTTAGGGAGTCCCAGTATTTTAACACTGCGACAGTGAAGAAATGGCAATATATTTCCAAGGATGGTGAGTGCCTTGGAGGGGATCTTGGAGATTTTTCCCTCTGCCCATTGATTCCAGTTTTGCTGGGCCTCCTTGATATCAAGGGCTAGGACCTCTGGAATTCAGCTCTTTTGTCCATGTTTGAACCAAGGCTGTAATGAGGTCAAGAGCTGAGTGGCCCTGGCCAAACCCAAACTGAGCAGGTTATTGCTGAGCAGGTGCTGCTTGATAGCAACGTTGATGACACCTTCCATCACTTTACTGATGATTGAGGATAGAGTGATCAGCTGGTAATTGGCCAGATTGGATTGATTTGTCCTGCTTTTTACGTACAGGACATACTTCGGTAATTTTTTGCATTGTTGGGTAGATGTCAGTGTTGTAGCTGTACTAGAAGAGCTTGGCTAGGGGAGTGCCAGGTTCTGGAGCACAAGTCTTCAGTACTATTGCTGGAATGTTGTCAGGGCCCATAGCCTTTGCAGTATCCAGTGTCTCTAACTGTTTTTTGATATCACATGGGGTGAATCAAATTGGCTGAAGACTGGTATCTGTAATGCTGGGGATCACTGGAGGAGACCGAGATGGATCATTCACTCAGCACTTCTGGCTGAAGATTGTTGTGAATACTCCCCACTTGTCTGGATGAGAGCAGGTACAGCAACATTCAAGGAGCTTGACACCATTCAGGATGAAGCAGCTCACTTGATTGGCACTTCTGGCTGAAGGTGACTGCGAATGCTTTAGGCTCATCTTTTGGACTTGTGTGAGAATGGGGATATTTGTGGAGCTGCCTCCTCCAGTGAGTCGTTTAATTGTCCACCACCATTCACGACTGGATGTGGCAGACTGCAAAGTTTAGATCTGATCTATTGGGATTACTTAGCTGTGTCTATCACTTGCTGCTTATGTGTGCAAGTAGGTCCTGTTTGGTGCTTCACTAGGTTGAAACTTCATCTTCAGGTATGTCTGCTGCTGCTCCTGGCATGCTGCCCTCCACTTTCCATTAAACCAGGGTTAATCCCCTGGCTTGATGATAATGGTTGAGTGCGGGATATGCCAAGCCCTAAGGTTGCAGTTTGTGCTGGAGTAGGATTCTGCTGCTGTTGATGGCCCACAGTGCCTCATAGATGTCCAGTCTTAAGTTGCAAGATCTGTTCGAAACCTGGCCCATTTAGAACAGTGATAGTGCCACACAACATGATGGAGGGTATTCTCAATAAGAAGGCAGGATGTTGTCTCCACAAGGACTGTGTGGTGGTCACTCTGACCAATATTGTAATGGACAGGTGCATCTGCAGCCAGCAGATTGGTAAGGATGAGGTCAGTTATGTTTTTCCTTGTTGGTTCCTTCACCACTTGCCGCAGACCCAGTCTAGCAGCTATGTCCCTTAGGATCTGATCGATACCTCGATCGATAGTTATTTGTCAGATAAGAGTAACTAAGGACAAATCATAGGTTACTATGGGATATGCTGGTTGGACCAGTAAAATATTTAAAAAGGGGGTAGCACGGTGGCTCAGGGTTAGCACTGCTGCCTCACAGCACCAGGGACGGGGTTTGATTGCACCCTCAGGCCACTGTCTGTGTGGAGTTTGCACATTCTCCCCGTGTCTGCATGGGTTTCTGTCAGGTACTCCATTTTCCTCCCACAGTCCAAAGATGTACGTTAGGTGGATTGGCCATGCTAAATTGCTCTGTAATGTCTAGGCTGTGTAAGTTAGGTGGACTAGCCAAGGGGAATGTAGGGTTACAGGGAAAGGGCAGGGGGATGGGACTGGGTGGGATGCTGTTTGAAGGGGCGGTGTGGACTTGTTGGGCCGAATGGCCTGTTTCCACACTGTAGGGATTCTATGATTCTAGGTATATAAAGAAACATTGAGCTGACAATTATTTGTTACTACTGCTGCCAAGCCACACACAGTGGTGGACATTGAAATCCCCCAGCTAGAGTATATTTTGCACTCTTGCCACTCTTAGTGCTTCCTCCAAATGTTGTTTGATATCGAGGAGTACTGATTCATCAGCTGAGGGAGGATGGTATGTGGTAACCAGCAGGAAGTTTCCTTGCCAATGGTTAAGCTGAAGCATGAGACTTCATGGTTTGAGAAGTCAATGTTAAGAACTCCCAGGGCAGTTCCCTCCTGACTCCAGTGCTGCCACCTCTGCTGGGTCTGTCCTGCTAGTGGGATAGGACATATCCATGGATGCCAATGGTGGTGTCTGGGATATTGTTTGTAAGGTATGATTCCACAAGTATGGCTATGTCAGGCTGTTGCTTGACTAGTCTGTGAGATAGCACTCCCACTTTTGGCATTAGCCCCCAGATGTTAGTAAGGAGGCCGTTGAAGGGTCAATTGAGCTATTTCTGTCGTATGTCTTTTGTATTGGTCGATGGTGGGGGGGTCTGTCCAGTTTTATTTCTTTCTCGAGACTTTGTAGCGATTGATACAACTGAGTTGCTTGCTAGAGCATTTCAGAGGGTATTTGAGAGTCAACCACATTGTGGTTGGTCTGGAGTTGCACAGAATCCCAACAGTGTTGAAAGAGGCCTTTTGGCCCATCTCTGAAGCACATCTCATTCAGAAACAACCCCCACCCTATCCCTGTAACATGTAAGCCAGACCAGGTGAGGATGGCAGATTACCTTCCCTGAAGACCATTAGTGCACCAGATGGGTTTTTCTGACAATCACAATGGTTTTGTAGTCATCAGTAGATTCTTAATTCTGGATTTTTAAAAAAAATTCAAATTCCACCATCTACCATGATTTGTTCCGAACCGGGGTCCCTAAAACATTAGCCGAGTTTCTGGATTAGAACATAGAACAGTATAGCACAGTACAGGCCCTTCGGCTCACAATGTTGTGCCGAACTTTTACCCCAAACCTAAGGTCTATCTAACCTCCACCCCTACCTTATATTATCATCCATATGCCTATCTAGTAGCCGCTTAAATGCCCCTAATGAGGCCGATTCCACGCCCCGACCACTCTCTGAGTAAAGAACCTACCTCTGACGACTCCCCTATATCTACCTCCACTCACTTTAAAACTATGCCCCTCGAAATAGCTACTTCCAGTCTCTGGCTGTCCACTCTATCTATACCTCTGATCATTTTGTACACCTCTATCAAGTTACCTTTCATCCTTCGTCGTTCTAAAGAGAAAAGCCCTAGCTCTCTCAACCTTTCCTCGCTTGACCTTCGCTCCATTCCAGGCAATATCCTGGTAAATCTCCTCTGCACCTTTTCCAATGATTCCACATTTTTCCTGTAATGAGGCAACCAGAACTGGACACAATACTCCAGATGTGGCTGAACCAGGCTTTTGTATACCTGGAGCATAATTTCACTGCTCTTGAACTCAATCCTTCTATTAATGAAAGCTAACACACCATACGCCTTCTTACCAACTCTATCCACCTGGGTGGCAGCTTTCAGGGAACTGTGAACATGAACCCCAAGATCCCACTGCTCCTCCACACTGCCAAGAATCTTTCCGTTAACCCTGTATTCTGCTTTCAAGTTTGTCCTTCCAAAATGAATCACCTCACACTTTTCAGGGTTAAACTCCATTTGCCACTTCTTAGCCCAGCTCTGCATCCTATCAATTCCCTTTGTAACCCAGAACAGCCCTCTGCACTGTCCACAATGCAACCCACCTTCGTATCGTCTGCGAACTTGCTAATGCACCCTTCCACGCCAAATCATTTACAACAATCACAAATAGAAGAGAACCCAGAACAGATCCTTGTAGTACACCACTCGTAACTGAGCACCATGTTGAATTAATAGTCCAGCAATAATTCCACTAGGCTATTGCCTCCCCTTAATCCATTTTACATCTCCAGCTGGTTCATTCGCTTATTTGTTTATCAATTTCTTATGTTGAATTGTGAAATGCTACATGTTTCAGCTGTATTTTGATAGAATATCATCTTTAATTCCTGTTAACCATATTAGGTCACTGTGAGTTTGGGTGCCTTGGGAATTTCATTTCCAATTACAAGGTAGTTATTTATGTGCAAGTCATTCTTTGACAATCTCATTTTAATAAAAACAAAATGCTCCGCAAGTCTAACAGCCTCACAGAGAGAGAAACAGTTGATGTTTTGGGCAATTACCTTTCATCAGAATTGCACATAACTTCTTATGTATTTTTTCAATCCAACTTTGCAATCTCACCCCTCATACTTTGCTTTTTGTTTTGAGATTTAGCATCTGACTTCACAATCTGTCAAAATTTATATAAAGTACTATCATAATAAGTGCAGTATTCTTTAGCAAAGATTATTAATTCTCTTCTTTGTGAGTTAATTTTTGTCCCAAAATAGCCGTTTCCCTAGTTGCTTCCTGAGTAAACTTATCTAGAAAAATATTGTGCATTCTGCGCACTGTTATTGCAAATTTGGTTTACCTAGTCTATTTAAGGTTAAAGTCCCCCACAATTGCTGTAATACCCTAACTAAACGTGTGTTTGATTTTCTGATTTATACCTGAACTTCACTACAGCTACCATTGATGGGTCTGTGCACCAACATCTACACCCAACTTCTATCTCGTGATTTTCTGAGTTAAGATAGTTTATCTTCCCTATTTTTCCTGGATATCTTCTCATTTCTGGGTTTTAATTCCAAGAAATCCCTGTCAGGGTGCCAGGTCAGACATATAAATAATTAATCACAAGGCTTTAAGCCTGAATTCTGACTTTCCTAATGTGTGGTGCACACCAGGATCAATATGGTGAAACCACAGCAGAGAATTATTGATTAACGGAACGGGACAGTCTTTAAAGAGTGTCAATTGCAAATATTTATCAGTTTGCAACAGTCTACTCCAAACTACTCTCAGTGTCAAAATTTGATCTGAAAACAGAAAAGTTGCTCATTTCAAGGCTGTTCAACCTTCTCTGGACCGTAACGTAAAACCATACAAACCTGCTATAATTGCCAAACCTACACCAAGTGCCTCTTTGTATTTATGGCAAAGGTCTACCTTGTGGTTTCTTTCACCTGCCATCCAGGTCACTATTAAATCAAGGTTTCTGCAACGTGCAGATGGTAGAAATAGCAAAATCTCAGTGTTATGCCTGGACGTATTTTTCTGGCTGGAGGTCCATCAGCATTGGAATGGGACCTCTGCTGTTTGAGATTCATATAAATGGATGAAAACGTAGATGTATGTGTTAGTAAGTTTGCAAATGACACAAAGATTGGGGGAGTTGTGGATAGTGTAGAATGTTGTCAAAAGACACAGCAGGATATAGATCAATTGCAGATATGGGCAGAGAAACGGCAGGTGGGAGTTTAATCTGGATAAGTGTGTGGTCTTTCACCTTTGGAGATCCGATGTTATGGGAAAGTACACAGTTAATGGCAGGATCCTTGATAGCATTGATGTACAGAGGGATCTTGGGGTTCAGTGGCCAAACAAGTAGATAGGATGGTAAGGAAGGCATACGGCATGCTTGCCTTTATTGGTTGGGGAATTGAGTACAAGAGTCATATTACACCTTTATAAGACTTTAGTTAGGCCTCATTCTGGTCGCCACATTACAGGAAGGATATGGAGGCTTTGGAGAAGGAGCAAAACATGTTTACCAGGATGCTGCCTGGATTAGAAGGTATGCACTACAAAGTGAGGCTAGAAAAATTCAGGTTGTTTTCTCTGGAGTGGCAGAGGCTGAGGGGAGACCTGACAGAAGTTTATAAAATTATGAGAGGTACAGATAGGGTTGACATCAGATTCTTTTTCTCAGAATTGGAATGTCTAGTACTAGGGGGCATGCATTTAAAGTGGGAGGGGGAAATTCAAAGGAGATGTGAACATCAAGCTTTTTTTTTTTACAGAGTGGTAGGTGTCTGGAACAAGCTGCCAGGAGTAGTGATGGAAGCAGATACAATTGGAGTGTTTAAGGGCCTTTTAGATAAATGAATATGCAAGGAATAGAGGGATATGGACCAAGGGCAGACAGAAGGGATTAATTTAGTTTGGTGTCATGTTCAGCACAACATCGAGGGCAATAGGGTCTGTTCCTGGGCGGTAGTGTTCTATGTTCTAATCACCAACTTGGCCAGGACCAGGACTAGACCCACAAGAAGGTCCTCCAACTTACCCACATTCAACACCAAAAAAATCAGATGTGTGGGGCTGAAGTGCAACCAAAATCACAATAAAGATTTTTGAAATCACCCCTACCAATATAAATGTAATTCTGTGGACTTCACAGAACCACGAAACAAGCAGTTTGGCTGGGCGACTGTGAACCACTGCAATCTGAGATTCCATGGGAGTACTATGTGCAACCCCCTCCACCCCAGGTCCCTGATAGGGAGTGGGAAAACTCCTGCATAGAGCCCTCCACTGGAGACACCCACCATCTGGCAGTAAAAATGCCATGGCGTGTCCAGGCAGCAGATGGGAGTTCAAATGGATGGTGTGCAGCAGCAGCCCCTTCAAAAAGTTTCCCTATGCCAAGTTGAAAGACACATAGGGCATTCCCGTGAGGTGGGTCAGGTTGTGGGGTGTGAGCTCCTCAGGTTTTAGGAACCTAGGGCCAATGTGAAATTCCATCTCAGCATTGCTGCAACCGAACCTGCTGAGCTGATACAGTCAGCATCGAAAACATCACATGAAACTGAAAGGAGTGGAACAGATGGTGAAGGTGCTCCGAGGAAAAGACGAAGGAGGTGCTAATGGTGGTAAAGAGTAAATTTTCCTCCTCCCACTCAGTCAAAGGTTGTCACTCTCACCTGATCTTCAGAATTCAGCTCTTTTGTCCATGCTTGAACCAAGGCTTTGGTTGTCATGCAGTGATTGGCTCTTGCGGAACCCAAACTGGCCATCACTGAGCAGATTGTTTGCTAAGCAAATGCTGCTTGATAGTACTGCCACCACTTTCCTATTGATTGGGAGTAGACTGATAGGATGGTAATTGGCCAGTTGGATTTGTCCTGCTTTTTGTGGACAATATACAACTGGCATGGACCAGTTGAACAGATGGTCTGTTTGTCAACAGTGCCAGTCCCTGGCAATTCTAATCCTCCAAACAAGTGGACCTAGAGATCTGACAGATGAAGGTCTGCGCATGGCTGTGGGTGGAGCCCTGCACTCAAGGCCTTTGGTACATGTTGGAATGATTTGGATAAAGGGACATCGGAGGTCATGACTGCTGTAGAACACATAGGGTTGGTACGAGAAAGACAAATCTATCAAATGCAATATTTTCCTTTGGAAATTCTGAAGAAATTCCCATCAACATCCAAATCACTAGAAGTTTACTACTGCCATCCAGATGAAAAGGGACTGACCGGAACAATTATTCCCAACACAACTGATCTCAAGTCAGATCTACAAATATTCACAAAAGTTTACTGGAACACCAACTGCTAGAGATTACAAGTTTTACAGTATTTAAAAATGAACTTTCATCAAATATGTGATTGAGTGTGCAAAATAAGCCTCAGATTTGTTATATTTGTGTACATGTAATATTAACAGATCAAGAATAAAATATTCATACATAAAGTATTAGAAAACTGACAGTAGTAACTGTGGGTCCAATTTTTTCAGTCCATATTAGACTCATCTCTCTCCTCAGAGCTGGGGTGCAGGAGCCGAAATTGATTACCTAGCCTAATGAAATGCAAAGGTGGCATAGGATGGCAATAATTTTCACAAACCTGAAACACAGAGAACACTGATGCTGACTTTCAGTCTTAATTGCAAGTAATTACTCAATTAAATAAATAACAGTTTAGTATCCACATTAGAGGACAGCAGTTCCCGCATCAGACCAGAGCAGTCTCCATAGCAGAAATGTTCTTATGGATGACGATCACAAAAATTGCAATCATGAATTTGATAGTCCAGGTAACATCCTGAAATGTCTTCAGTTCAGATGAAGAACTTGTCTCATCAGTTCATAAGTGGTAAATGCCACTGCTTGAGATGGGATACAGCGAATGTAATTGAGGGTGAGTCCCCGGTAGAGGCCTTTCTGTATGCCATGCACCTTATAGACATATTTCAGAGTTTTACACATTGATCTGATGGAGTAAGAGAGATTAAACAGGAAATTATTCCTCGTGAAAACACAATGTTACAAATCATTTAAGTTTTCTTGTTGAAGTAACCAGCTGGTTAAGACTACTGAAGAAACGGTGCACTCATTAATGCACATTAATAATTTTAATCCAACAAATGTCCAGTATCACTGTGTGCCAATCATTGGGTCCCTGTGTGCTGACCCCGGGGAGAGGGTTTGACCTCAGGGTCCCTGTCTGCTGACCCCAGGTAAGAGTCCAGCCCCCTGATTCATGGCATCCTTTCCCCAGGAGGAGGGAGAAAGTGAGAGAGCGTGAGAGAGACACAGCGCGCGAGAGACACAGACAGCGTGAGAGAGAAAGAGACAGCACGAGAGACAGAGAGATAGAGACAGCAAGAGAGAGAAAGCGTGAGCAAGAGAGAGCACGAGAAAATGTCCACTGGATAATAGCCAACATTTAAGGGGAGTGATCATTGAGTAGGATGGCACAGGAATAATAGGGTTACTGTCTGAATCACCTCAGTTTATAAAGTAGAGGAAAGCAGATGAAGTCTCCATGAGGTTATCTAAAGGGAGAATGTATTTAAATAACCATTTCCAGGGTCTTGCACTCACTTCTAGACATTTACTGACACAGATTCCAAATCGGTAAGTACTGGGAGCCTGGTCTAGCCTGTGAGGTTGCACAGATTTAAACTGAATGTTTTGGACATGGTTTCTAGTGACTTATATACTTCACTTGACCCTTTAAGTTGTACACGCTTTTTATTGCAAATCCTTCACTGTTAGTTAAACAGTGTTCTAGTCACAGATTAGAGTTTACATGTAGCAGCTGCTTTATTGTGCAGCAGAGAGGAAGGTTGAGATACTATCATATCACAATCCCATCATTACCAGAAAAATCTTTGTACACCCAAAGGTTGTACTTACACACATTTATCAGCTTCAGTCAGAATGGAGCCTAGCTGCATTCGCCTCCGAGCCACATCTAAAGGGTATCTACAACAAAAACAACATTCAACAGCCTCTCTGAAAATATGTTCCAAGTGATAACTTTAAAAACATCAATGATAAAATCTGTACACCATGAATTTACAATTTCACCTCAGCCTTGCCCACCACCTAAAGCCCATGCCCGCCCACTGACCAAATCTGGGCCAATGTGTCCAGCATTCTCTCCCAATTTAAGAATTGCACCCTTAAGTGAGTGTGATTTCAGCAAAAGTGAACTGATGAGACAGTCAGCAAGGAGTCAATATGGGTTTCCTTCGGGTGCTCCACACTCCAAAGATGTGCACATTAGGTGGATTGGCCATGCTAAATTGTCCCAAGATGTGTAGGTTATGGGAAATGAGGACTTATGGGGATAGGGTAGGGGGTTAGGTCTGGGCGGCATGCTCTTTGGAGAGTAAGTGTCGACTCAATGGGCCAATTGGCCCGCTTCCACACTGCAGGGATTCTACGATTCACTCCAGATTTGTAACAGGTGAATAGTTAGTCGTGTCCAACCAACTGAGTTAATTCTTTGGGAAAGCAACAAAGTTGGTGGGTATGGGAGTGACTATATTATTTATATGGACCTGCAGAAGACAGTGAACTCAAATTCGCATAAGAAACTTAACAGAAATGGGAGCACAATGGAATCAAAGTCAAACTATTGGCTTGAATAGCGAATTGGTTAGGAGATAGGTGAGACAGAGTTGGGATAATGGGTCTGTACTGAACGTGACAAATGGTTTCCACTGGACATCTGTACTGGGGCCATGGCTTTTCATTGAGTCATGCGTTTGCTGATATCAATAAGTTGGTTGGCCCAGCAAGCAAGTTGGATAGGAAGTGAAAACTGTAAAGGAAAACTGACAGATGTGACCAGAGCACATAGAGTTCAATGTGGGAGAGGACAAAATTAATCATTTCAAGCCCAAGGAAGATGTAAAAGTAATATTTCTAATAGGCTGGAAGTTAGAAACTGTGGGTGATCTGAAAGACCTAACTGTGGACGAAGTCAGAAATCACATGACACCAGGTTATAGTCCAACAGGTTATGTAACCTGGTGTTGTGTAATTTCTGACTTTGTCCACCCCAGTCCAACACTGGCACCTCCACATCATAACTGTGAATCAGCAGAGAAATTTAGGGATCAAATTACAGAAGCCAGTGAAAACAAAGAGGCAGGAATGAAAAATAAATGAAACAGGCTCAACAGGGTTAAAATACAAAGGGATAGAAGTATATCACAGCTGCAGAGCTGACTGAATTAGACTAGATTTGTTTTTCCTTGATAATAGGAGATTTAAGGAGCGGCCTAATTGAGATATTTAAGGTAGATCAAAGGTTACAGAGAGGAAACAAATTTCTCTGTTGGGACAGCCCAGACCAATGGGGGTTTCACTTCACAATTAGGCTGCTCAGGAGTGATGTCAGGAAGCACTTCTTCACCCAAGGGACATTGGACATTTGAAAGTTCCTCACAAAAGCTGTTACAAATTTAAAACTGAGATTAAAAAACTTTTGTTAGGCTAGGATATTAAATGTTTTAGAAACAAGGAGGGTAAATGGTGTTAGGATTCAAATCCTCCATGATCTAATTCAATATGAGATACGTGACCATCTGATCATGGGGACCTATTATAGTCTCATCACACAAATCTGTTACAGACAGATCACCTGTCCCAATCTTGGGGAGATGGTAGTGTAGTGATAAAGTCACCAGACTAGTAATCCAGTCACCCAGGCTAACGGTCCAGGAACATTTGGTCAAATCCAACCACAACCAGTGGAATTTAAACGTGATGAATTAAATCTAAAATATAAAGCTAGTCTCCGTAGTGAGCATGAATCTACCATCAAATAAAATCCAAAAGAACTGCGGATTCTGTAAATCAGGAACGAAAACAAAGTTGCTGGAAAAGCTCAGCAGGTCTGGCAGCATCTGTGAAGGACAGAACAGAGTTAACACTTCGCGTCCGGTGACGCATCCTCAGAAGGACAACAGAGCAACTTTGTTTTTGTTCATGAATCTACCATCAATTGTTGTAAAACCCATAAGATTCACTAATGCCCTTTAGGGAAGGAAATCTGCTGTCCTTATCCAATCTGACCTACATGATTATGAAAAGAAACTTGTAGAGGGCATAAAAGACAATAAGGAGAGATCTTATGTAAAAGGAAAGTGGCTGGTTAAGAGTACTATTGATCTACTGAAGGCTGCAACTGGGGATATCGTCAATGACCAAGGCACGCATATGGAGTTAGGCCACACAAAATCAGCCATGATCGCATTGAGTGATAGAACAGGCTAAAGGGGCTGAATGGCCTTCTCCTGTTCCTATGAGAGTCCAAATCTACAGCAATGTGGTTAACTCCGAAACGAAATCATAGCATGCCATTCAGTTTAACGGCAATTAGGGATGGGTAACAAATATTGGACTTATCAGTGAAGCCCACATCCCATGAAAGATTAAAACACAAATGTGGAATTTTGGATGAAGATGATGACAGCAAATATAAGTGATAGATAATTGTCTGCTATGATAACAATGCAGCAGAATAGCCATGACCTTTGTTCTCCTCGCAGTTATGCAGATGAACACTTACGATACTGTTTGAGCAAATGCGCCTGCTATTCCACCACATAGCAAGTTCACGTGGGTTTTTAAAACCAGAACATTTGGATTGTCAGATGAAGGCCTTCCAAGAATACCAGGAGCCTGACTGAGACCAATACTTTTCAAGGTGCCAAAAGTGAAGAACGAAATTCCTGAAATTAATATTTAATAATGTAAAATCTGAAACAAATGATGGATATAGAAAACAGAAACAAAATACATTTCTAACTTATTTTTGATTAAAGCAATGTATGGATCAAGGGGGTTATGAGGAGGCAAGATTACAGCCTATCTTTGAACATGGAGACTGTCCTTTAAGGGTGTCATTTTTACCTGGTGTGGCCTAAATTTTACTCTTGACACAGCAATAAACTGATTTTTAATTCCCTTAGCAAGCCACTCAGCTGCCTTACCACCAAAGACAATTAGGAAGAAGCTCCTCATTAGGATAGTAGATAATAAAAGTTGGCTTATGAGTGATACATCCCACGAGTGAATAAAAATAATCTTCGCAATGAAGTGAAGGATGATCTGCCCATTTAATATCAGAATTGAAAGTGAAAGGATGAGACAGCAGGTTTTAATATACCATTGCCCTCAGTCCTTACAGAAACATTTATTCAATATCACCACAGCTGACAAAAAAGTAGTAACAATAAAAGTGCACGTTCTTTGAACTCTTGAGTACCTGCATAAGGAGCCATGCCAATAATAGTTGGAGTTAGACCTCTGTAAAATCCTTGAAATCCTCCTTCCTTTACAAAAAGAAAAAACAAAATTTGGAACATATACAGACTTTCTTAATCACTTCATATTTAGCCACAACTGTACAACAGACTCCATGAAGACAGTACCTCTTGCAGTAATGGCTTTGTGTGTATCATACTTTCAGCATTTCACAGCCTGCTATGTCAGATCGTGTCAACTTTGCTGAAAACTGAGTCCTTTATTGTGGGGTAGTGGGGGAGTAATTGCTCTGTGCACTAATAACACCAATAATATCTTGCACTTTTATAAAAATCAATGAGACTGTAGAGGTCAATAGAGCTGCTGTGCATGTGAACCTGATGCATTTTTTAGACAAGACAAGGGCCTGCATTTAGATAAGAGCTAGGAAGACTCCAGAGATTAAAGTATGGGTATGGGTAGATAAACCATTACAAGTGCCTCTTTAGCTATTATTGAACTGTTAAGAATGGGGTCAGTCTGGGACACACACAATTGAAACAGTAAAGTAAAGGAGGGGATGTAGTGTTATTAAAACAGACTATTATTTAAATGGAGACAGACTCCAAACACATGCAGTAGACAGATCTGGGTGCTCTTGTGCAGAAAATATTTGAAGTTGGATATAGATACAGCAAGTAATTAAGAAGGCAAACAGAATTTTGGCCTTTTATGCTTGGGGTTTGAAGTTTAAAAACAGGGAAGCTGTGTTACAACTGTACAGATTACACGTGGAGTGCTGTGTACAGTTTTGGTTTCCAAATTTAAGAAAGAATGTACTGGCATTGGAGGGAGTTCAAATGAGATTCAGTGGGCTGATTCCTGGGAATAAGGGATTGGCTTATCAAACACAGCTTAAAAAAGATAGGCTTTAGCTCACAAAACCCACATGCCACTAGTCCAAAATCTAAAAATCCAAAATAATTGATATTAAAATATATAGAAATCACCCCCTTCCTACCTATTTCTTTACCAATGTAGTCCACAACATCCAACTGTTCACCAACACCCAGAAGAATATCCTACAGCCATTCTGTAACATCTGAGTTTTGCTCAAGAAGGCAAACAAACCTGGAGATATGTTAATGGCCACAAGTAGCATTGTTTTACTACTTGCCGTTCTCCTAACTAAAGAGTCCCCTATAGTATCAAATATATAGATATATAAATTTGAATTTAAAGGGTGTATATTAAAGAGCAGGAGGTCTAGAGTGGACATGAAGAATAACTTTTTTCACCAAGGGGAAATTTGGTGGGAATTTGGAACTCACCTCTATAGAAGCAGAAACCCTCATAACATTTAAGAAATGTTTAAATGTGCACCTGTGATGCCAAGGCCAAATGCCAGAAAACGGGATTAGAAAAGTTAAATGGTTTCTTTTGACCAGCACAGACCCAGTGAGTCAAAGGGCCTCTTTCTGTGCTGCAGATATTTCTGACTTGAAATCAACTTCTCCAAACTTTATATGCCTTTATGCAACCAAGAAGTGAATACCATACATTCCACTTTTATGAAATTTATAAAGTTCAAATGGTTCTATCTTTGCAACACAGCAGTGCAAACTTCCATTTATCAGTTTGTATTCCCAAAATAATAATGTATATCATCCTTGCTACATGATATAAAAGAAACAGCTGATGGCACTGGATTTTGCAAAGGCTATGAGTCCTGACACCCTCTAAATTGTACTAGAGACCCGAGTTCCAAAACTAGTCACACTCCTTGCCAAGCCATTCCAAGAAATTTACAACACTGTGGAAAATTACCCCGATATGGCCTGTGTACAAAAAGCAGGACATGCCAAACCTGGCTCATTACTGCCCATCAGTCCACTCTCAATCATAAGCAAAGTGATGCTGGTGTCACCGATAGTGCTATCAAGAAACACTTGCTCAGCAATGACCTGCACACTGATGCTTAGTTTGGGTTCTACCAGGGCCACCCAGTTTCTGACCTCATTACAGCCTTGGTCCAAACATGAACAAAATAGATAAATTGAAGAAAGGAAGTGAGGCCAAGTGCCCTTGACATCAAGGCTGTATTTGACAAAGTGCAACATAAAGGAGCCCAAGGAAAACTGCAGTCAATGGGAATTAGGAGGAAACTCTCTCTTGGTCAAAGTTATAACTAGCACAAAGGAAGATGTCACGGTTGTTGGAGGTCAGTCATCTCAGCTCCAGGGCATCTCTGCAGGAGTTCCTCAGTGTAGTGTCTGATGCCCAACCATCTTCAGCTGCTTCATCAACAACATTCCCTCTATCATACGGTCAGAAATGGGGATGTTCATCAATGATTGCTAATTATTCAGCACCATTTATGATTCGTCAGGTACTGAAGCAATTCATGTCCAAATGCAACTGAACATGGACAATATCCAGGCTTGGACTGATAAGTAGCAAGAAACATTCATACCACACAATTTCCAGACAATGAACATCTCAAACAAGAAAGAATCCAACCATTGGATCCTGGCATTTAATGGCATTAGAGTTCCTCAAACCCACTATCAACTTCCTAAGGGTTGGGTACCAGAAACTGAACTGACTAGCCATTTAAATTGAGGGCAAACAACAGGTACAGACCGACAATTCTGCAGTGACACAGAACTTTACAGATTGTGCACTCACACTGGGAGTGTGGTCCCCTGTTTGTATGATTGCGTGTGTCTGCAGTTAGTCTTCCACCACTACACCCCCATCTCGAGCTGCCTCAATGATTCACACACGCTCCATGCTATCTGGCCAAACAAGGGCAGCAGATATATAGGAAGGCCAACACCTGAAAATTCCCCTCCAAACACACACCATCCTGACTTGGAAATATATTGTCATTCCTTTAGTGTTGCTGGGTCAAAAATCTTGGAACTTGGTCCCAAATAGCATTGTGGGTCCACGTGTATCACACAGAGAGCAGCTCACCACAATCTACCAAAGAGCGATTAGTGACAGGAAAAATTGCTGGCCAAGCCAGTGTTGTCCACATCCTGAATGAACAAAAACAGAATGGAAAGTCTGGAACTAATAGGGCAGAGTACCCAAGAAAGGAGATATGAAAGAAAGCATAGACAGGCCCTGGGAAAGGTAGAGAAAAAGAAAAAGGGAGCAACATAAAGTGAATAAATGACACTGAACCTAATGCAAATGCACATCTAGAACAGCAATCAAATATGAATGACACTAGAAAACACAAATTAGAAAGCAAAATTTGGATAAACATGGCCTGATAGCATGGAGTGTGCGTGAACCATTGAGTCAGCTCGAGGTGGGAGTGTGGTGGTGGAAGACTGACTGCAGACACACAAAATCATACAAACAGGGGACCACACTCCCAGTGTGAGTGCACGAACAGGAGAGCAGCACTCCCAGTGTGATCCCAGGAACAGGGAACAGTGCTCCCAGAGTGACCACATAAACAGGGAGTCATGCTCCAGGGTGACAAGGAGAACAGGGGGTAATACTGAGAAAGGAAGCTCTTTGCTATAAACCCAATGGCGAGCTGCGTGTTACTCTGGCAGTGAGGTCCAGGTCACACAATAAGGGGCATCTTGCACCTGACAGTCTAGAAAGGATGTGACTGTCTGTCATTATTAATGCAGCTGTTGCTGCCCTGCTGGAATACCTTGGCCTTTTTAAATAGCTACATTGGCTTAAGCTCTGCAGTTTTAAACTTCCCACCTTCCCAGCAATGTAAAATCTTTCAGGAGTGGTATTACAGCTTCAAACCAGACCTGTGTGTGCAGGGTCTTGCTGGAATAAAACCGCAGTGGCTATTTAATAGTTACATTAACTGCTAGCTTGCTCACAGGAATTGGATCCAGTATCTTTTCATTCCTCCAATATTTTTGTTTAACTGGAATGGAAGTAATGGAGCACTTTCACATGGTTTAAGATTGTACCTGGCATTAAAAAGGGGTCCTGAACACAAATTATTAAAAAATGGATTTTTTCCATTCTCACGGGCAGATTAAGGAAAAGTTCATTGAAAATGAGGGCGAAATCAAAATCCTTTTATACCATGGGATTGAAGTTTACACCCAAGAAGCTACAAACTATGATCAAAACTTCAGTCATTGAAATGCTGGACAACTGAACTTACTAACAGTATATTAGGGAACCTCAGCATTTAACTACTTTCAATTTTCCAACAGAGCTCATCAGGCTCATTTCTCATATAGTGTAATAGAAAGATGCAATACGCACCTGTGTATAAATGACCCTGAAAGCATCAATGATTCCAGCATACCTGTGTTCGCCCTTCACCTGGAAGGCCAAACGGGCTCGAATCATGTCAAGTGGATAAGTACATATCACTGCAGTCATCCCTGCAAAACAACACTACTTATTGTCTGTTGTTCTCTCAAATAACATGAAATAAATATAAAACTAAACTTAAGGTTTACATGGTCAGTGGTAAAACAAACTTGGTGTTATCATTTGGTGACCACTCTGTTTGACCAGTTTAATGAGGAACCTTGGCAGGATTAAAGGTGGTTTTGTATGACATGTTATAACATTCTCAAAGTTAGTAATGACTGTCTGATGACAAAGAGGATTGCCAGTCCCTGGGAAACATCACCCCACCAACATCAGCAGCTGTGTTTCAATCATATGCAACTCAGAAAAAAAATCAAAAAGTTCCCAGGAGGATCTAGGCCTCACCTAGATGGGCACTGAAGACCAACAAACCCATAATCATGGGTGACTTCAACACTCATCAGTCAGGCTATCAATGGCAAATGTGTTAATGGAAATGACTATTCCAACTGCCTTGTGCTCTGAAGAAAATACCGACCAGAGTCAGATCATCAACAACACCTTACAGCTGCAAAAGATCAAGATGTCTTGGATGCCAAGGGTGTCTTGTAAGGGTGTTACTGATTTCTAACATCTGCAGCTCTTTCAATTTTTATTCTGTTAAATCTGTGGGTTTCTCTTTCCCAGAAAATAGTGGTAGGTGTGACTCCAGGTTGAGTTAAGTGGATATTAATAGACAAGAGAATCAAGGAAAGTGCAACTGAGACCACAACCAGATCAATATTTACTTCAACAACTGATCAAACAAATCAACAAATTTATTCCAATGCAAGAAGACTGATAGATGAACTGAGGGCATGGTTGGGAACAGGAAACATGAGATATCATAGCTGTTACAGAAACGTGGCACAGAGATAGACAGGACTAGCAGCTTAATGCTCCGGGGTATAGATGCTATATGAAGGGTGGAAAGGGAGGCAAGAAAGGAGGGGGTGTGACGTTTTTAGTTAGGGATAACATTAATGCTGTACTTAGGGAGGATACTCTAGGGAGTACATCCAGTGCAGTTAAAAGGCTGGAAATGAGAAATAAGAAAGGGATGATCGCCTTGTTGGGATTGTATTATAGGTCCCCCATTAGTCAGTGGAAAATTGAGAAGCAAATATATAAGAAGATCTCAGATATCTGTGAGAATAATAGAGTTGTAATGATAGTGGATCTTAACTTTCCAAACATAGACTGGGGCTATCATAATTTTAAGGACTTCAATGGGGAGGAAACTGTTAAGTGTGTACAAGAAAACTTTCTTATTCAATATGTGGATGTATCTAACAGAGAAGGAGGAATACTTGACCTTCTGTTGGGAAATAAGGCAGAGCAAGTAACTGAGGTGTCTGTGGGGGAGCACTTTGGGGCAAGTGCTCATAATTCTATTAGTTTTAAAATACTTATGGAACGGGATAGAATTGATCAAAAAGTTAAAGGTATAAATTGAAGTAAGGCCAATTTTGACAGTATTAGACAGGAACTTTCAAAGTTGATTGGTGGAGGCTATTTGCAGGTAAAGGAACAGTTGGGAAGCAGGAGGCCTTTAAAAATGAGATAACAAGAGATCAGAGACATTATGTTCCTGTTAGGGTGAAGGGCAAGGCTGTTAGATGTAGGGAATACTGGATGACTGGAGAAATTGAGGCTTTGGTCAAAAAAAAGGAGGCATATATCAGGTATACACAGCAAGGATCGAGTGATTCGCTAAAGGAGTCTAACAGCAGCAGGAGTATACTTAAGAGAGAGATCAGAAGGGCAGAAAGGGGACATGTGATAACTTTGGCAAACAGAGTATATTATTAGTATATTAACGGCAAAAGAGTAACTAGGGAGAGAATACGGCCCCTTAAAGACCAATGTGGGCATCTATGTGTGAAACCACAGGAGATGGCTGAGACACTAAACAAATATTTTGCGTCAGTATTTACTGTGGAGGACATGGAAGCTAAGGAACTTGGGGAAATAAGTAGTGATGTCTTGAAAACAGTTTATATTACAGAAGGAGGTGCTGAAGGTCTTAAAACGCATAAAGGTGTATAAATCTCCAGGACCTGATCCAATGTTTCCTAGAACTTTGTGGGAAGCTAGGGAAGAGATTCCTGGGGCCCTTGCTGAGACATTTGTATCATCGACAGCCATGGGTGGGGTGCTGGAAGACTGGAGGTTGGCTAATATAATGTTATTGTTTAAGAAAGCCTGTAAGGAAACGTTAGGGGAACTACAGATTAGTGAGCCTTATGTCAGTGGTGGGTAAGTTGTTGGACGGGATTCTGAGGGGCAGGATTTACATGAATTTGGAGCAGCAAGGACTGTTTAGGGATAGTCAACATGGTTTGTGTGTGGGAAATCGTATCTCACTAACTTGATTGAGTTTCATGAAGAGGTGACAAAGAAGATTGATGAAGGCAAAGTCGTAGACATTGTCTATATGAACTTCAGCAACGCATTCGACAAAGTTCCGCATGGTAGTCTGGTTAGTAAGGATAGATCACATGGGATTCAGGGGGAACTAGTCAAACCTGGCTTGAAGGTAGGAGACAGAGAGTTGCTTTTTGGACTGAAGGCCTGCAACCAGCAGCATGCCACAAGGATTGGGGCTGGGTTCACTGCTTTTCATCATTTATATAAAAAGATGTGGATGTGAATATAGGAGACATGGTTGGTAAGTTTGCAGATGACACCAAAATAGGTGATATAGTGGACAGTGAAGAAGATTTATCTCAGAGTACAACGGGACCTTGACCAGATGGGTCAATGGGTCAAGGAGTGGCAGGAAGAGTTTAGTTTAGATAAATGCGAGGTGTTGCATTTTGGAAAGACAAATCAGGGCAGGACTTATACAGTTAATGGTAGGGCCCTGGGGAATGTTGCCAAACAAATAGACCTAGGAGTGCAGTGCATAATTCCTTGAATGCGGAGTCGCAGGTAAACATAGTGATGAAGAAGGCAATTGTAACACTTTAGTTGGTCAGAACATTGAGTATAGGAGTTGCGATGTCTTGTTGCAGCTGTACAGGCCATTGGTGAGGCCACTTTTGGAATACTGCGTACATTTCTGGTCGCTCTTCTATAGGAAAGATGTTGTTAAATTTGAGAGGGTGCAGAAAAGATTTACAAGGATGCTGCCGGGACTGGAGTGTTTGAGTTATAGGGAGAGGCTGAATAGGTTGGGGTTTTTTTTCCCCTGGAGCATCAGATGCTGAGGAGTGCCTTTATAGAGGTTTATAAAATCTGGAGGGTCATGGATAGGGTGAATAGTCATGGTCATTTTCCTAGAGTGGGGAATTCCAAAGTCACAGGCAGAGGTTTAGGGTGAGAGGGGAAAGATTTAAAAAGGACCTGAGGGGTAACTTCTTCACCCAGAGGTTGGTGCGTGTATGGAATGAGCTGTCAGAGGAAGCGGTGGAGGTGGGTAAAATTACACATTTAAAAGGCATTTGGAAGGGTTTACAGGGAAATGAGCCAAATGCTGGCAAATGGGATTAGGTCAGATTGGAGCGTCTGGCGGGTGCAGATGCGTTGGACCAAAGGGCCAGTTTCCATGCTGTATGAATCTATGAATCTATCTATGACAGCTGAACTCAAATAATTAAATTTACAGGAGTGCATGCACGAAATAGGATTGTATTCCTTGGAAGTTAGATGTTTAATGGATGATTTGATTAAGTTGTAAAGATATTAAGGGTAATAGATAGCATAAGAAGCGGAAAAGCTATTTCGACTGATAGGGATTCTGTGATTAAGAGCATAAACCTAGAAGTTACAGCCAGTAAAAACCAAAAGAACTGAGGATGCTGTAAATCAGGAACAAAAACAGAAGTTGCTGGAAAAGCAGAAGGGTCTAAGGAAGGGTCATTGGACCTGAAATGTTAACTCTGATTTTTTTCATTACAGATGCTGCCAGACCTGCTGAGCTTTTCAAGTTATAGTCAGTATTGAAGTTAGGAAACACCTGTGTGCACAATATTTGAATCAAGGTGTCAAGAGCAGTACCAAATACAGGGAATTTGACTGAGCAATGGGATGCTGTTCTGGTGTACAAAACTAGGAACTGTTTGAGGGAGAGGCCAAGAGCTGGAGGCTAGATCAAAGTACCAATTAGATTCTAAACAGCAGGGAAAGATCAAGGATGGGCAGCTGAGACTTATTGCATGCAATTCCTGCACCCTTTGGGAACTTTGGGATGCTTCACATGTCTTGAGGGAACCATCTGTGGCGGAAGTGCCTCCAGCTGTTTGAACTCTGAGGCAGCTGCAGCTAGGGCAGACCATTTTGTAAAAATTAATTCACAGAATGTGGGCATTGCTGGCCAGGCCAGCATTTATTGCCCATCCCTGGTTGCCCTTGAGAAGGTGGTGGCGAGCTGCAGTCCATGTGCTGTTGGTAGACCCAAAATGCTTTAGGGTGGGAGTTCTAGGATTTTGACCCAGCAACACTAAAGGAACAGCGATACAATTCCAAATCAGGATGGCAAGTGGCTTGGAGGAGAACTTGTAGGCAGTGGTGTTTCAATGTATCTGCTGCCCTTGTTCTTACTAGATGGTAGTGGTAATGGGTTTGGAAGGTACTACCTAGGGAGCCTTGATGAATTGCTGCAGTGAATCTTGTAGATAGTACACAGCACAGCTACTGAGCATCAGTGGAAGAGGGAATGGGTCTTGTGGATGTGATGCTAATCAAACAGACTGCTGTGTGTTGTTGGAAAGTCACTCATCCAGACAAGTGGGGAATATTCCATCACACTCCTAACCCCTGCATTGTAGATGGTGGACAGACGTTAGGAAGTCAGGAGGTGAGTTATTTGCTGCAGTTTTCCCAACCACTGTCCTGTTTTTGTTGCCACTGTATTTATATGGATAGTCCAATTCAGTTTCCAATCAAGGTTAATACCCAAGATGTTGATAGTATTTAATGGGGAGTTCAGTGATGGTAATGCCATTGAATGTCAAGGAACAATGGTTAGATTGTCTCTTGTTGGAGAGTCATTGCCTGGTATTTATTTGGCATGAATATTACTTGCCACTTTCCAACCCAAGGCTGGGTAATGTACAGGTTTTGCTGCATTTGAACATGGACTATTTCAATATCTGAGGAGTCATGAGTGGTGCTGCACATTGTGCAATCATCAGCAAACATCTCCACTTCTGACCTTATGATGGGGGAAAGGTCATTGAAGAAGCAACTGAAGATGGTTGGTCCTAGGACATTACCATGAGGAACTCCTGCAGTGATATCCTGGAGCTGAGATGACTGACCTCCAAGCACCACAGCTATTTTGTTTTGTGTTTGATATGACTCCAACCAGCAAAGAGTTCCCCTGATTCCTACTGAATGTTGATTCCCATTTGTTAGGGCTCCTTGATGCCACTCTCGGTCAAATGCTGCTTTGATGTCAAAGAAGTAGAGATTTTTCCAGAAGTGGCCACCCTACAGTCAGCAAAAATTTGGGATAGAATAAATGGTCATCAGGAAGAGTTAGAATTGCAAGGAGTGCAGGAGTCTTCAAACTGTGTACCACACTTGGACAGGTACTCAGCACTGCAAACTACTTGGAGACAGATGCAGTACAAACGATTGTACCAATGGACAAAGTACTGCACAGAAGGACAAAGCAAAGAATAGAAAAGCCGATGTTATGGGAGATTCCTTAGTTTGTGGACAGAAAAGCGTTTCAATGAACCTCATCATGACTACTACATTGTTTGTTACCTCCCTGTGTGCCAGGGAAACGGACATAGTGGAGAGGGTACAGATGTTCAGCAGGGATAAAGGTACGAGCCAGGAGTTATAGCACAAGTCGGGTACACAACTGAGTGGGCAGGTATTCATGTCTCAGATTTTATGAAGATAGGTAAGTTTAAAAACTACGGCCCTTGATTACTCTCAAAACCACATCACCGTTAACTAGAAATAGGTGCAAAGAGAGTGATGCTATTTGCCACTATTTCTACTCAACGTAACATGGCCCTGGGAGTAATCCATGCAGTGCTACATCCAGGGTTCTACTTTTTAAACTTCCATATCTTCTTAAACTTCCAAAACAAGTTTAGCATACTTTATGAACACTTTGTATCAGTGTTTAATAAGGAAAAGAAAGCTAACAAGATATTTGTATAAGTGGACAATGGTAGAGGTAATAGAAGGGTGAAAGGGGCAGGATCTACTGGAATGCCAGGTAATACACGAGAACGAGGATACGTTATGTGGTCTGGGTGATTTACATCTCAGGTTGCTACAGGAAGTGGGATGGAGATAGTGGAAGAGTTTGCTCCAATTTTTCAAGATTCCTAAGATACTGTGGAAGTGCCAGAGGATTAAAGAATTGCAATTGTAACTCCCTTATTCAGGAAAGGAAGACAATGATTCTATACAACTTGGTCAGTTTAACATCAGTGGTGTTTTAGAAAGATTAATCAGGAAAAATTCAGCAGGTTTGAGTCATTTAAGGATAGCTAGCACACAACCTAATACAACAACATGTATCATACCAGTAAGCTTCGTATGGTCAGGAAGAAGAGATCATATCCAAAGTGAGAGAAAGCCCGAGTGAGTACAAGCTTGGGGAATTTGGAGGCAATATAGGAATTCAGTGCAAAGGCAAACAGGAGCATTTAACTTGCTTTCTGTTGGCTCGTAGTTTGCGAAGTTTTCTTTTACAGGATAAATTGAAGTCCGGAGTCAGGGGCGCAGCACAAAAGCACAACATCACAGGTAAACTGTAAGTTCACTGGTTGGTGATAACTACTCATTTGACTATTATAGATTACTTCAGATTGAAGGTAAATAGGGGAAATGTTTATAGGCTACAAACTAAAAGACAGGTATGAATTTTTTTAAAAATCAGATTAAGAACTAAGTAATTCAAATAGAGATACAGGGCCAGGAGGTATATTGTAACTGCATGATGTGGGAGCTGGTGGACACCATTGTGGTTTATAGTGACTACATCTGTAGTAAGTTGTTGGTTGCTCGAGGAACTCTGGCTAGGAGATGATGAGCTGGAGTCTGAGCTTCGATCACTGTGACACATCAGGGAAGGGAAGAGTTACTTGGATGCTGTGTTTCAGGAGGCAGTCACACCCCTTAGTTACCTACCTTGAATTCAGTCAATGGTCAGGAACAAGAAGGTGTGGCAATGAATGAGGCAGGTAGAGGGATCTAGGAGGTAGTGCTGCAGGACCCTCAGCCCTTGAGCTTGTCTAACAGATTTGAGATTCTTGCTCCTGTGTCAATAACAGTGGGGGCTGTAGGGAGGATGAGCAATCTGGCCATAGTACCGTGGTACAGGAAGCCATTCAAGAGGTGGGAGAAAAGAGAAATGTGGTTATAATTGGGGACAGTATAGTCAAGGGAATAGACACCGCTCCCTGTGGCCAGGATCAAGAGTCCCGAAGGCCTGGTGCCCGGGTTCAGTTATCTCATCTGGGCTGCAAAGCAACTTGGAATGACAGCGGATAGATCCAGATGTCATGGTCCAAATAGGTACCAATGATAGAAAGAGGTTCTGCTGAGGGAATATGAACATCTGGGAGCTAAATGAAAAAGCAGAACCAAAAAGGTAATAATCTCTTGATTACTACCTGAGCCATGAGCAAATTGGCACAGGGTCAACAAGATTAAGGAGGTATACATGTTGCTCAAAGATTGGTGTGGGAGAAATGGTTTTGAATTCATTAGGAACAAGCACCAGTACTGGGGAAGGATGGAGGTGATCCATTGGGATGGGCTCCACCTGAATCATGTTAGCATTGCAGGCTGAGGGGTAACCTTATAGAAGTTTATGAAATCATGAGGGGCATGGATGGGATGAATAGCCAAGGTCTTTTTCTCAGGGTAGGGGAGCCCAAAACTAGAGGGCATAGGTTTAAGCTGGATGGGGAAAGATTTAAAAGGGACCTAAGGGGCAACTTTTTCACACAGAGGATGGTGCACGTATGGAATGAGCTGCCAAAAGAAGTGGTGGAGGTTGGTACAATGATAACATTTAAAAGGCATCAGGATAGGTATACACAGTCCTGGCAAATTGTGCAACCAGGGCTGTGGATAGGGATTTAAACTAAATTGTTGGAAGGGGGTTGGTGATATGGGAAAGTATTGAAAAAGTTAAAGAAGGGGAGGGATCAGCAAAGGTTATTAAAGTTTCCAGTTCAAGTAATAGACTAGAGAATATGTAAAGTGTCAGGAATCTAACCTCAGGCACAGCAAATAAGGGGACAACTATGAGAAGGGGTGCAATCAACACAGGACTGAGGGTGTTATAATTAAATGCAAGCAATATATGCAACAAGATAAATGAAGTTGTACTGCAGATTGAAATTGGCAGGTACGATGTTGTGGGTATCACAGAGACGCAAAGGGATCAGGGCTGAGAACTAAATATTCAAGGATACACATCCTATGAAAATGTCAAGCAGATGAACATGGGGCAGGATTGTCTTGTTAGTAAAAATTGAAATTAAACTGACAGCAAGAAGTGATATAGGGTCATAGAGATGAACAGCCATGGAAGCAGACCCTTTGATCCAACTCATTCATGCCAAACAGATATCCTAAATTAATCTGGTCCTATTTGCCAGCATTTGGCCCATATCCCTTTAAACCCTTCCTATTCGCATACCTATCCAGACGCCTTTTAAATGTTGTAATTGTACCAACCTCCACCACTTTTTCTGGCAGCTCATTCCATACATGCACCATCCTTTGCATGAAAAGATGCCCCTTAGGCCCCTTTTAAATCTTTCCCCTTCCAGCTTAAACCTTGCTCTCTAGTTTCGGACTCCCCTACCCTGGGGAAAAGATCTTGTCTATTCATCCCCTCATGATTTTATAAATCTCTACAAGGTCATCCCTCAGCCTCCAACACAAAGGGAAAACAGCCCCAGTCTATTCAGCCTCTCCGTTTAGCTCAAACACTCCAAATCTGGCAATATCCTTGCAAATCGTTTCCAAACCCTTTCAGTTTCACATCTCTCCTAAAGCAGGAAGACCAGAGTTGGAAGGCATATAATGAATGTGGGTAGAGTTCAGGAGCCCCAAAGGAAAAAAAGATCCAGATGGAAGATGTGTACAGACATCTTAGCAGCAGTCAGGATTCGAGAAAGAAAATAAATCAGATTGAAAGGCATGTAAGAAAGGTACTAATACAATAATCATGGGAGACTTCCATATTCAATTGGTCTGGGAAAACCAGGTTGGTAGCAGATCTCAAGAAAAGGAATTTATGGAATGCCTACGAGTGGTTTTTTTGGAGCAGCTTGTGGTAGAGTTCACTAGGGAATGGGAAATTCTGGATTTGTTGATGTGTAACGAGGCAGCCTTGACTGACAAGTTTAAGATGAAGAAACCCCAAAGGGGCAGTGACCATAGTATGAAGAATTCACCCTGCAGTTTACGAGGGAAGAACTGGAATCAGATGTAAATGTAGTACAATTGAGTAAAGGTAACTATAAAGTTTTGAGGGGAGAGCTGGCCGGAGTTGATTGGAAGAGGAGCCTAGCAGGGAAAACAGTGGAGTAGAAATGGCAGAAATTTCTGTGGGTAATTCAGATGGTATGGCAGAAAGTTATTCCAAGGATGAAACAGCATACTAAGGAGAAGACAAGGCAACCATGGCTGACAAGGGAAGTCAGGGACAGCATAAAAGCAAAAGATAAAGCATACAATGCGGAAAAGATTAGTGGGAAATATAGGATTGGGAAGCCTTTAAAACCAGCAGAAGACAAAAAAATAGAAATAAAGGGGAAAGAAGATGAAATATGAGAGTAAGCTAGAAGGTTGTAAGGGGTTTTTTTTAAGATAACTAAAAGATAAGAGAGAGAGGCAACAGTGGACATTGAACCACTGGAATTTTCTGGAGAGGTAGTAATGGAGAACAAAGAAATGGCAAAGTAACTCAACAGGTACTCTGCATCAGTTTTCACAGTGGAAGACACCAGCAGCATACCAAAACTTCAAGACAGTCAGGGGGCAGAGGTGAATGTAGTACCCATCAATAAAGAGATGATGCTGGGAAAGCTGAAAAGTCTGGAGGTCGATAAACCACTCAGACCAGATGGACCACACCTCAGAGTTCTGAAGGGGATAGCTGAGGAGATTGTAGAAATTGTTTTGAATTCTTTGAGGAGATAAAGAGCAACTTAGGCAAAGGACAGCCCAGTGGACATGATCTGATTGGATTTCCAGAAAGCTTCTGACAAGGTGCTGCACAGGATACTGCTAAATAAGACTGTTAGGGGCAAGATACTGGCATAGATAGACTATTGGATGACTAGCAGAAAGCAGAGAGTAAGGATAAAAGGGTGGCAGTGGGTGACTAGTGGAGTTCCACAGGGGTCCATGTTGGGACCACAACTATTCACATTATAATCAATGATCTGGATGAAAAAATAGCGGTCTCATTGTTGCTAAATTTGCAAATGACACAAAGACAGGTGGACAAATAGGTAGTGCTGAGGAAGGAGGGAGGCTGCATAAGGACTTGGACAGATTAAGAGTTTGGGCAAAGAAATGGCAGATGGAATACAATGTGGGAAAGTGTGAGGTTATGCATAGAAACATAAAAGATAGGAGCAAGAGGAGGCCATTCTGCCCTTTGAGCCTGCTCTGCCATTCTTCACGATCACGGCTAATTGTCCAATTCAATAGCCTAATCCTGCTTTCGCCATATAACCTTTGATCCCATTCGTCCCAAGTTCTATATCTAGTAGCCTCTTGAATACATTCAATGTTTTGGCATCAACTACTTCCTGTGGTAATGAATTCCACAGGCTCA
>NC_063351.1:1476236-1558545 GCF_021869965.1 Rhincodon typus
AGCTCTACACCTTGTTATCTCAGATTCTCCAGCATCGGCAGTTCCTACTATCTCTCCCCAACCTAGTTAATCTCTCCTCATACGTCAGACCTGCCATCCCCGGAATCAGGCTGGTAAACCTCTTTGGTAGGAAGATTAGAGACTTAGACTATTTTCTAAATGGGGAAAGGCTTCGGAACTCCAAAGTGTGAAGGGTCCTCGGAGTCCTAGTTCAGGATTCTCTTAATGTTAACATTCTGGTTCATTTGACGTTCATTTCAAGAGCGGTAGAACACAAGACAAGGATGTACTGCTGAGGCTGTATACGGATCTGGTCAGATCGCATTTGGAACATTGTGAGTAGTTTTGAGGCCGTACCTAGGGAAGGATGAGTTGTCCTTGGAGGGGATCCAGAGGAGGTTTACAAGAATGTTCCTGGAGATGAAGAGCTTATTATACGAGGATTGGTTGACGGCTCTGGGTCTGTACTTGATGGAGTTGAGAAGGATGAGGGGGAGATCTCATTGAAGCTTACAGAATACTGACAGGCCATGAAAGAGTGGATGTGGAGAAGTTTCCACTAGTAGGAGAAACTAGGAACGGAGGACACAGCATCAGAGTTACGCAACGACATTTTAGAACTGAGATGAGGAGGAATTTCTTCAGCCAGAGGGTGGTTAATCTGTGGAACTCACTACCGCAGAGGCCTGTGGAGGCCAAGTCATTCACTGTATTAAGACTGAGGTAGCTAGTTTGATTGGTAAGGGGATCAAGTATTATGCAGAGAAGGCAGGAGGTTGGCTTTGAGAAATATATCAACCGTGATTGAATGGTAAAGCAGACTCAATGGACCGAATGGCCTAATTCTGCTCCTATAATTATGGTCTTTTGGAACCCTCTGCTCAACACCCCTCCCTGGCTTCCTGTAAAAGGAGGATTCTGTTTGACTTATCTAATTGACCTTTTTCTGATGAAGCAACAGAAAAGGTTGAATGCGGCAACATGATGGATGCTCTCTACATGGATTTTACAAAGATATTTAACAAAGTAGCACATTAAATGCTGTTACCAAAACTGTGACTCATGGGATAGGAGTGTCCAGTCAGATAATAAAAACTTGTAAACTCTAGAAAACAAGTCATGGTAAATAGTTATCTTTTTGCACTGGAGGATGGTAGACAGGCGCACCCCAAAGTTCACTTCTAGGACACTTTAAAAAGACATTTGGCACACTTGCCATCATTGCTCAGTCCTTTGAGTATAGGAGTTTGGAAGTCATGTTGAGGTTGTATAGGACATTAGTGAGGCCTCTTCTGAAATATGTGTCTAGTTCTGGTTCTCCAGTTATAGGAAGGCTATTATTAAGCTGGAGAGCGTGCAAAAGAGATTTACCAGGATGTTGCCGGGTATGGAAGGTTTGAGATATAAAGTAAGGCTGAATAGGCTGGGACTTTTTCCACTGGAGCGTAGGAGGGTGACAGGAGACCTTACAGAAGTTTATAAAATAATGAGGGGTGTAAATAGAGTTGATGGTAGTTGTCTTTTTCTTAGGATGGGGAATTTCAAGACTGGGGGCATATTTTTAAGGTGACAGGAGAAAGATTTAAAAAAGACATGAAGGGCAAATACTTTACACAGAGGGTGGTTCGCATGTGGAATGAACTTCCTGAGGAAGTAGTAGATATGGGTACAATTACAACATTTAAAAGACATTTGGATAAGCACATGTATGGGAAAGGTTTGGAGGGATATGGGCCAGGAGCAGACAGGTGGGACTAATTTAGTTTGGGAATATGTTTGGCATGGGCTGGTTGGTCTGAAGGGTCTGTTCCCATGCTGTATGACTTTATGATGTGAATATTCAAACTCAGAGCAAAATTTCCAAATTTTCATTTCATACCAAAGTTGGAGTCTGGCTAACAGCAGGGATAATAATCAACTTCAACATGACATTGATAGGACAGCAAAATAGCCAGGCAAATGGCAGACAAAATTTAATACAAAGAAATGTGTGTTAATATTAAACAGATGCTTGAGGTAAACTGATTAATCAATCAATAGGGTTGATATAAAGGGGACAACAGCAGGTTTAAGGCGTGGAAGGAGCTGTAAAACTGTAGTTATGGCTCTTGTGGCACAGTGGTAGTGTACCTACCTTTGAGCCAGGTGGCCTGGGTTCAAGTCCCACCAGCTCCAGAGATTTGTAATAACATCACAGGTTGATTAGAAATTTCTTAAGGCTGAGTAGTTAACATACTTTATCCACAAAGAAAGGTGTCCTCGCCTCTGTTGCACTGAGTGACTTGGATCCACAGCAAATGAGTGAGGTAATACATTATGGCAGACTGCAATAGGAAGACAGCCTGATTGGCCTAGTTTTAACTGTGTGCAGGAACAGAGGAACCTGGGGGTGCATGTGTATAACCTGTAAAAGTGGCAGTACACATTGAGATCACAGGCATATGGAATCTCCATAACTGAAGGCATAGAGTACAAAAGGAGGGAACTTCTGCTGAACCTTTATAAAACTCTGAAGGCCCCAACTAGAGTATTGTGTCTATTTCTGGTCACCACACTTCAGGAAGGATGTGAAGGAACTTGAGAAAGTGCAAAGGAGATTTACCAGAATGGCTCCAAGGGAGGAATTTAGGGACAAGGTTAGGCCAAAAAGCTTGTTCTACTTGGAGGAACGGAGACTGAGAAGATTTGAATGTACAGAATTAAGGCAGATTTGGATAAAATGAACACAAAAAGTGCCTCCATTAGCCGATAAAACAAGGAGTAGGGGACGCAGATTAAACTTTTAGGCATGAACTTTCAAGGGAGAAAGTGAAAGAGATTATTTCTGCATAATATGTGGTAATGACCTGGAATTCATGATATGCAAGGGTGATGGAAACAGACACAAGGAATGATTTCATACGGAGACTATTTAGGAACTTGAGGGAGATAACAGACAGCACAGCTCATTGGTTAGTACTGCTGGCTCACAATGCCCAGGCATTCAATTTGGGTTCAATTCCAGCCTCAGGTGACTGTCTGTGTGGAGTTTGCACATAGTCCATGTCTGCGTGGGTTTCCTCTGGGTGCTCCGGTTTCCTCCCACAGTCCAAAGATGTGCAGGTTAGGTGGATTAGCCATGGCAAATTGCCCACAGTGTCCAGGAATGTGCAGGCTAGGTGGATTAGCCACGGGAAACGCAGGTTTACAGGTATAGGGGGTTGGTCTGGGTGGGATGCTTTTTGGAAGGTTGCTGTGGACCCCATGGGTCGAATGGCTTGCTTCCACACTATAAGGATTCTATAATCAAGACTACAGAAATACAGTGGCTAGGAGGACTGACTGGACTGCAGGGTGACAGCTTGGATGTGATGGACCAAATGGCCTCCTTCTATGCCATAACTGATCCTAGGATTCCAGTAAAAGCATTATTAATCGTTTTTGGCAATTTCAGGTATTTTCTTCACACGAGCTACACTGGAAGGTTGTCAATAATTCAGAGGGAAACAAATTACCTGCCATGGATCCAGCCATTAATCGGTGAACATGCCCGGAGATACCAAGTTTAGCTATCAAGAGCTGTAAAAATAATCAAAATGAACATTCATTTGTTCACAATTCTACACACACAAAATTCTTCCCAATTTCTGCCACAATGCAAATCGGTTAAAACCCCAACAACCCTGGTAACTTCACTGACACATAATTCCACACACATTTATTATTCTAAACTCCATAGAATACAGGCCCAGTCATTCTCTCCTCATTCGACAATCACTTCACAATCTCATGAAGCTTCATTGTACCCTCCAAGGCGACTATAGATATTTTATCAGCAACCTGCTCAGTGAGATGTTATTACACATCTCTGGAGCAGGTGGGCCTCCCAGTTCAGATGTAGAGACATGACCAGTGCCCTATAAGAACCACCCCCAAATATTCTCCCCTAGGTACTTAGACCAAAACTACACACATCATACAGCAGGCTAAGTGCCCATTATGTTTGTCAGCTCTTTGATGCAGTTGTCCAACCATACCCTCTTCGCTCCTGTTTTCCCATTGCTCATCATTTTCTTGCTCCTCCAAATGCTCATCCAAATTTCTTCTGAAGAGTCAATGGAATCCAAAAGTGCTTTACAAACACAAATAATCAAAGGACAGTCGAGGGAAAGGTTGTCCTGGTTGGGGAGCAAATAGGAGGCAGAGGGTATGGCTGAATGTGAGGTGATACATTTTGGCAAAAGGGATAGGGAGAGGTAATACCAAATTAATGGCACATTTCAAAAGAGGAATAGATTATGTACAAGATTATGACAGGTTTGGCCCAGGTAGACAAAAGAAAAGCTGGTGGAAACAAGGAGACACAATTTTAAGGTTTTGGGCTACAGCACACAATAATGACGATTGGGGAATGCATGAACATTTTGTCCGCCACACAGCGGGTAACAGAATCAGAGATCAATGATTTATTGGAGGATACAGAGTACTGAGTATGACAGGGAAAAAAACCTGTAGACAGCAATGGACTGAAATGCACAACAGAGGGCTGAAATTAGTTGACAGGCTGAATAATGTCTTTCTATGCTTCCATGATGCTATGATCTTTTGCTATTCTAAACTCTCATAATTACAGATCAGTGCTCAACAGACACGTGGGCAGCAGGAAAAGGCATCCCAAAAAGCAAAGATGCCTGCGAAAATTCACTCATGGACCATTTGCAGAATGAACAGAATCAGTTGGGAGCTGCTCCTCCAATCACAGGCTGGTTCTCTTTTAGGCCTGCTGCTGATTACTCCACTGAGATTTGTATCAGTGGCAAAAATGCACAAGAAGCAGCCTGTGATTGCAGAAGCAATGAGCAAATAAGAAAGAAATGAAATTAAGTGAGCCACAGGAGAACAAGTCTTTCACTGTTGGTTTCACGGTAGCAAATGGAGCTCTTAGTCATTGGGCAACAGGGGTAGGAAGTAAGACTCTTCAAGGGAGATAAGAAAGGGATTGGGTAGGTGGCATTACAGAGACAAAGAGAAAGCTTACAATTGGATGAAGTTCAATTTGGATATATGTGAGGTATTGCATTTTGGTACAACAAACAAGGGTAGGGCTTATACAATTAATGGTAGGGCTTTAGGTAATGTAGTAGAACATAGGGACCTAGGGGTTCAGGTACATATCACTTTGAAGTTTGCATCACACATAGACAGGGTGGGTTAAAAGGCATTTGGCACACTTGCCTTCATTGCTCAATCCTTTAAGTATAGGATATGGGAAGTAACATTAAGGTTGTACGGGACATTGGCGAGGGCTCTTCTGAAATACTGTGTCCAGTTCTGGTCACTCAGTCATAGGAAGGATATTATTAAGCTGGAGAGGGATCAGAAGAGATTCACCAGGACGTTGCTGGGTATGGAAGATTTGAGATATAAAGAAAGGCTGGATAGGCTGGGACTTTTTTCACTGAAGCATAGGCGGGTGAGAGGAGACCTTACAGAAGTTTATAAAATAATGAGGAGTATAAATAGAGTTGATGGTAATTGTCTTTTCCCTAGGATGGGGGCACATTTTAAGGTGAGATGACAGAGATTTTAAAAAGTCATGAGGGGCAAATTTTTTTTATACAGAGGGTGCTTTGTATGTGGTATGAACTTCCAGAGGAGGTGGTGGACGTGGGTACAATTACAACGTTTAAAAAAACATTTGTATGAGTACATGATTCAAAAAGATTTGGATAGATACAAGCCAGGAACAGGCAGGTGGGACCAGTTTAGTTTGGGATTATGATCAGCATGACTGGGTTGGACCAAAGGGTTCCGTTTCCGCGCTATATGACTCTCTGCCTCTTTGCATGAAGAGGTGAGGCTGTGAGCAGGGGAAGGGGAGGGAGAGGTCTGTGAGTGGAGTTGCAAACAGAACAAGGAGAAGGACTACAAAGGGGTGGAAAGCGATGCTACGAGGGATCAGGGAAGAAATGAGAGTCAGGATGCAGGCAAAGAAGAGGGCGAAGCTGCTGCTTGAGAAAAGAGAAAAGGGGAAAGTGGTAAAGATGGGGACAGAAGAGAAAATGAGGCTAGGACAAAAGAGAAGGGGAGGCAGGAAGGGGAGAAGAGTTTTAAGCCAAGCAACAAAGGAATACACAGTTAACTAAGAAACAAAGAAAAAGGAAGCTTGAAATCTCTCCTTGTGAATCAGAGGGTGGCTAAGAGTCATCACAGCAGAATTCTGAGAGACATCGCCGCAGTCATCACGACTGTACAGCAGGTCAGAGAGAACCTAGTGTCAAAGTATGGTTAAACCCGAAACACTACATCGGTGTTTCCAACCCTCCCTCCTCCTCTGAACCACAAAAAGGGGCTCTGTGAGGAAGATGACTGGCAAGGTGAAGGTGTAGAAGGTAGCAGCCATTAAGAGAATGGGCTAGTAATAGATTTGAAGTGCTGAGGCCTTTCCTCAAGAGGTTTCAGTGTGAGGAGGCTGAGCAGGGGTACAGGTAAGAGCTGGCAAGGGCTCTTTAACTTTACTATCTTTCAGTCTAGACTGAAGGCAGTGGGGATGGCAGTTAAGGCAGTAGCATGCTCCTCCTGCAGAAGGTGGGAGATCAGGAAGACTTCCGGTTTCCCTGGTGGCTACACCTGCGAGAAGTGCACCCGGCTGCATCTCCTGACAGACCGCGTTAGGGAACGGGAGCTGGAGCTGGATGCACTCAGGATCATCCAAGATGCAGAGAACATCACTGTTAAGAGCTATAGTGAAGTGGTCACTCCCAAGGTGCAGGGTGCAGGTAGCTGGCTGAGGTAAAGTGGGGAGGGCAGATAGTGCAGGGTTCCCCTGTGGCCATTCCCCTCAATAACAGGTATACCACTTTGGATGCTGTTGTGGGGGTGTCAAGGCATTGAGTATAGGAGTTGGGATGTTACGTTACAGTTGTATAAGTCGTTGGTGAGGTTGCACTTGGAATATTGTGTACAGTTTTGGAGTTTTGGTCACCCTGTCATAGAAAAGATATAGTTAAACTGGAATGCGTGCAAAGAAGATTTACGAGCAAGTTGCCAGGACTAGTAGGCATGAGGTATAGGGAGAGGTTGGCCAGGTTAGGACTTTATTCCTTGAAACATTGGAGAATGTGGGGTGATCTTATCAAGGTGTATAAAATCACGAGGGGCATAGATAAGATGAATGCATATAGTCTCTTTCCTGGGGATGGGGAATTGAAAACTAGAGGGCATAGGTTTAAAGTGAGGGGGATAGATTTAAGGAGGACCAGAGGGGCAACTTCTTCATTCAGAGAGTGGTGCGTATATGGAATGGGCTGCCGGAGAAAGTAGTTGAGGCAGATACAATAGCAACATTTAAAAAACATTTGGGTGGGTACATGGATGAGAAGGGTTTAGAGGGATATGGACCAAATGAGGGCAATTGGAACTAGCTGAGTGGGCACCATGTTCAGCATGGACCAATTTGGGCTGAAGGGCCGGTTTTCATGCTGTATTACTCTATGACTCTAAATGTATGTCGATTCTCTAATTTAAATGCCCATACGTTCTGGCGCAACTATATGGGAACAAACATAATGGGTGCAATTGCAATGAAAACTGTCAACTGTTAAATTGAAATCTGAGATGCAGTAAAAAGGGTAGTAGTAACTGGTTAAATTTTCCAGCTGTGTGCACATGCAATGGAAAAGCATTATATGTGACATCAGTCTGAGGAAGTGTTTTTAGGATGATAGTTTTGTGTGTATATCAGTTACTTTGAAGTTAAAAAAAATTTCACTGCTAGCTTTAACCTGTTGTCTTGTGCTAATTTTAATATTGTGATGTCCAGTAAATCAATGATTTTCTTGGGCGTGTGACTTCTTGTTTAACACAGTTCACAATTATTGAGGATATCGACGAATTCTTCTCACTCTGCTTCTGTGCAAGTATAAATCCACAAATATAAAAGGTACTCTTACTCTGCAACTGCATCATCTAATAAATCAGTCAATCAGAATGATAAATGGAGCCCCTGAATACCAAACAAGAGCCCCCAGAATTCAGAAGCAGTCATAGACTCATAGAGCTGTACAGCATGGAAACAGACCCTTCAGTCCAACTTGTCCATGCTGACCGGATATCCTAAATTATTCTAGTCGCATTTGACCCAATATCCCTCTATACCCTTTCTATTCATGCACTCATCCAGATGCCTTTTAAATGTTGTGACTGTGCCAGTCTCCACCACTTCCTCTGGTAGGTCATTTCACACTCTCATCACTCCCTGTGTGGAAAAAGTTACCCCTTAGGTCCAGTTTAAATCTTTCCCCTCTCACCTTAAACCTATGCCTTCTAGTTCTGGACACCTCCACCCCGGCAGAAAGACCTTAGCTATTCACCCTATCCATGCCCTTCAGGATTTTACAAACCTCTAAGGTCACCCCTCAGCCTCCGACACTCCAGGGAAAATAGTCCCAGCCTATTCAGCCTCTTCTTTTAGCTCAAACCCCGCAACCCAGCAACATCCTTGTAAACATCCTTCCGAACACTTTCAAGTTTCACAACATCCTTCCTATAACAAGACCAGAATTGAATGCAGAATTCCAAAAGTGGCCTAGCCAATGTCCTGTACAGCTGCAACACGATCTCCAAACTCCTATACTCAATGATCAATAAAGGCAAGCATACCCTCGAGAAAGTCTCAAAAAGAGCCCTCAGGGAAAAAAAACCATTTCCTGATATATGAACATATAAACCCAGCTATTCTCTCCTCATAGAACAATTCCCTCATCTCACAAATCTCTCTCACAAACCTTCAATGAATTCAAGGCAAGTAGATCCTTCTTTAGGTAATAAGATTTAAGCCATACATTCTGTTTGAGGTATGATCTCACCAAAACACTACAGAATTGCAATTATAATTCTTCACTTACAAACATTAATCCCTTTGTAATAAAGGCTGACACTAATGTTTTCATATTTGTTGTCAATCCTGAATACTGACAGAGGAGAGGATTGCTCTGCGGAGTGCAAGTCCATAGCACAATGGGTGGCTCAGCTACACACAGAGGGAAGAGAAATGTTAAGACAGCAGTACTGATAGGGGCTAGAGGGGGGGCTCTGGATTTCTATGATATTGTTTCCAATTCTAAATGAGAATGGGATGCAACTCCAATGAGGTCATCGACATACCACAGAAAGAGTTGTAGAGAAGGACCCAAGTAAGATTGAAACAAGGAAATCCTTACTTGCAATCAGCGGTTGCAATTCTAAATTTAGTTTTAGGGAATTCAGCCAGGCAAGTAGAAGGGGTGACAGTGAGACAGTATTTCTGAAATGATAATCATAATTCAATTAGGTTTAGCATAGTTACGTAAAAGGACAAATATTAAACAGAAGTAAAGATCCGAAATTGGAGAAAAGCCAATGATGTTAAGCTAACAAGAAATTTATTCAAACTGGACCAGAAACAGGTACTTGAGGGTAAATCTATATCAGAGTAATGGGAGGCATTCAAGGAAATTCAAGGGTTCAGGATAAACATGTTCAACGCAAAATAGATAGATTAGACAAATCTAAAGCCCCTGGATGTCAAACTGTATACAGTGTAAAAGAAAGAAAAAAGCAGAGGAATGTATGTATGACACCAAGAGCTTGGCATTGTAGAAAATCTAGAGGAGAACAATGTGTATAGGTGAAATTAAGAAAGCAAAGAGAGGGCATGAACAATACTGGTAAATAAAGTTCAAGGAAACATCAAAGATGTTTTATAATTACATAAAGAGTACAAGGATAACTAAGGAAAGTGTGGGAACCAAAAATGGAAAGGAAACAAATGATATCAGTAAGATTTTTCATAGATATTATGCAGAGATCAATAATGACATTTTGGTTAAGAATGGAACTGAAACTCTTTATGATCAGCAATTTAATCAATTCCAAGCAATTTAATCAAAACTTCCATTTAGAAAGATATAGCTTAACCAAGGTGAATAAAGGTGGAACTGAAAAACAAGAAGGGGGTTATCACTTTGATGGGATTATACTATAGGGCCTTCAATTGTCAGCAGGAAATTGAGGAGTAAATATGGAGGAAGATCCCAGATTGCTGTAGGAACAATAGAACTGTAATAGTAGGGGATTTTAACTTTCCAAACATAGACTGGGACTGCCATAGTGTTAAGGGCTTGGATGGGGAGGAATCTGTTAAGTGTGGTCAGGAAAACGCTCAGTCAACATGTAGATGGCCCTACGACAGGAGGCATGGTAAGTAAGTTTGTGGATGATACCAAAACCGCTGGTATAGTGGACAGTGAAGAAGGTCATTTAAGAGTACAACAGGATCTTGATCAACTGGGTGAGAGCACCATGGAATGGTAGATGGAATTTAATTCAGATAAATGCGAGATGTTGCATTTTGGCAAGACAACCCAGAGCAGGACTTACACAGTTAATGGTAGGGCCCTGAGGAGTGTTGTCAAACAGAGACCTGGGGTGCAGGTACATAGTTCCTCGACAGTGGCATCACAGGTAGACAGGGTGGTGAAGAAGGTGTTTGGCATGCTAGCCTTAATTGATTAGACCACTGAGTATAGGAGTTGGGACGTCATGTCACAGCTGTACAAGACGTTGTTAAGACATTTGAAGTACTGCGTACAATTCTGCTCGCCCTGCTACAGGAAGGATGTTATTAATCTGGGAAGGATACAGAAAACATTTACAAGAATGTTGCCAAGATTGGGACAGCACATTGACTCAGCGGTTAGAATAGCTGCCTCACAGCGCCAGGGATCTGGGTTCGATTCCTCCCTCGGGCGACTGTCTGTGTTGAGTTTGCACATTCTCCCTGTATCTGCATGGGTTTCCTCCAGATGCTCTGATTTCCTCCCACAATCCAAAGATACGCAGGCTAGGTGGACTGGCCATGCTAAATTGCCCATAGTGTCCAGGAATGTGTTGGCTAGGTGGATTAGCTGTGGGAAATACAGGGTTACAGGGACAGAGTCGGGGATTGGGTCTGGGCTGGATGTTCTTTGGAGGGTCAGAATGTACTCAATGGGCCGAATGGCCTGCTTCCACACTGTAGAGATTTTATGATTCTGTTGGAGGGTTTGAGTTATAAGGAAAGAATCAGAGAATCATAAAATCCCTACTGTGTGGAAACAGGCCACTTGGCCACTAAGTCCACACCGACCCTCTAATGAGCATCCCACCAAGGCCCACCACCCCCCAACCCCATCCCTGCAACCCTGCATTTCCCATTGCCACCCCACTAGCCTACACATCCTTGGTCACTATGGGCAATTTAGCATGGCCAATCCACCTAACCAGCATATCTTTAGACTATGGAAGGAAACCACAGCAGCTGGAAGAAACCCATGAAGACACGGGGAGAATGTGCAAACTCCACACAGACAGTTGCCTGGGGATGGAAATTGAACCTGGGTCCCTGGTGCTGTGAGGCAGCAGTGCTAACCACTGAGCCAATGTGCCACCTCAAACGATGCAGGCTGGATACATTGGGGCGTTTTTCCCTGGAGCGTAGGAAGCTAAGTGTTCACCTGATAGAGGTTTCTTTAAAATCATGAGGGGCACAGATAATAATAGCCAAAGTACTTTCCCTAGGGTAGGGACGTCCAAGACTACAGGGCATAGATTCAAGGTGAGAGGAAAAAAGATTGAAAAGGGACTTCAGGGGCAGCTTTTTCACACAGATGGTGGTGTGAATATGAAACAAACTCCCAAGAAAGTGGTACAGGCAGGTACAATTACAACATTTAAAAGATGTTTGGACAGGCACATGGATAGATAAGGTTTAGAGGGATTTGGGCCAAATTCAGGCAAACGGATTAGTTCAGTTTCAGAAACTTGGTCGGCATGGTGAGTTGAGCTGAAGGGCCTGTTTCCATGCTGTTAGAATCTATGACTCTTGACTCTAATAAAGGAGACCAAGGGTCACTGGACTTGAAGTGTTAACTCTGCTTCTCTCTCCACAGATTCTACCAGATCTGTGGAGTTTGTCCAGCACTTTCTGTTTGTGAATCAAGGGGAATGGTTAAGGGAAGACCCATTTGAATGACTTGTGAATGAAAGTGCAGTATTTATATGGCTTAACCAGTTCAGTTTCTGGTCAACTGTTGGTAGTATCCCCAGGATGTTGGTAGTGATTTGGTTATGGTAATGCCAGAGAATTACAGCACAACACAGATCTGGAGTGTAAGTGCAAGTCTTCAGTAATACTGCCAGAATGCTGTCATGGCCCATAGACTTTGGAGTAGCCAGCCATTCCTTGATGTCGGGTGGAGTGAGCTGAATTGGCTAAAGACTGACAACTGTGATGCTGGGGACCTCAGTAGGAGGCCAAGATGGACCATCCACTTGGCACTTTTGCTGATGATAACTGTAAATGCATCAGCCTTGTCTTTTGCCCTAATGTGCTGGGCTCTCCCATCATTGTGATTGGGAATATCTGGGAAATTGCCTCCATCTATTAGTTCTTTCCTTATACACCACCATTCACAACATTGATGCATGAGGACTGCAGTGCTTACAGCTGATCTGTTGGTTGTGGAATCTCTTAGCTCTAACACTTGCTCCTTCTACTATTTGGCACACAAATGGTCCTATGTTCTAGCTTTACCACGTTGACCCTTTTAGGTGATTTTTATGTCTGCCTGGTCCTGCTGTGAGCATGCTCTCCTGCACTCCTCATTGAACCAGGATTGATCTTCCAGCTTGATAGCAATAGTAGAGCTAGGAATATGTCCAGCCGTGAGGCTATAGATTGTGATTCAATACAATTCTGCTGATGGCCCATAACATCTTATGAATGGTCAGTTCTAAGTTGCCAAATCTATTTTAAATTTGTCTCATTTAGCACAGTGCCATACACAGACCAGGCAATGTTATCTGATTAGATTTCTCAAAAGACAGTGGGCACAGATGCAATGTGCTGGATAGTCTCCTCCTGTGCTATAATGATTCAATGAAACTGCCCTCCACGAGACACTCTAGAGACCACAACATTCACAACACAAAATACCACTGAAGCACAGTGGTACAGCCATTTATCATTAGGGAAAGTGATGATGGAGTGAGCATTGTTGCTGGACCAGTGATCCAGCAACACAGGTAAAAGCCTGGGTTCAAATTGCACCACAATAGATGGTCAGATTTGAATAGTTAAAATATGGAATCAGAAGTCTATTGGACCCATTGCCGATCGTCAAGAAAACCCGTCTGTTTCATTAATGTCATTTAGAGGAAAAAAAGGTGCTTCCCTTACCTGGTCTGACTTACACGTGTACTCAGACCCACAGCAATGTGGTTGGTCCTAATTACCCTATGAAAGTCGGCCAGTTGTACCAAACTGTTAACATGTTCAAAAGGAATAAAACCAGATAGACCACCTAACATCAACAGATGCACTGGGAACACAACCCATTCAATCCTACAAAGTCCTCCTAGTAACTTCAGGGAGCCAGCATCAACATCAAAGAAAGCTGTCTCACAGACTAATCAAGCAACAGACTGACATATTTATGGAATCATACCTTCCAGATAATGTGCCAGATACCACCATCATGCTCTGTCCCAACATCACACCGGTATACAGTCAGGAGCGAGTTGCCCTGGGACCCCTCAACATTAACTCCAGAGACAATAAAATCTCATGGCATTAGGTCAAACGACCCACTGATTACTATTTACTCTACCCCACTGCCCAAAACTCTTTCACACTGAACACTACTTGAAGGAGAAACTGAGGGTGCAGAATGTACTCTGGGTGTGGATGTAATGTGCATCAAGAGTAGCTCAGCATTGAAAATAACCAGTTCAATCAGTAGTTGATCCAAATCTTAAAGCCATAACTGCTAGACTGGGTCTGCTGCAGGCAATGAGGGAACCAATAAGGAGAAAATTCATTCTTGACTGCAACAATTTGTCTGTCACAGATGTATTTGACCATAACAGCACTGGTAGGAATGATCACTGCAAAGTTCTTAACATTCATAGTATTACAATAGTTGAATCCCACCACTTCCTCCAACACATCCTTGAGGTTACCATTAACTAGAAACTGAACTGGACCATATAAATACAGTGGCTCGAAGAGAGGGCAGAGGCTAGGTATCCTGCAATTAGTCACTAACTTCCCCAAGAGCCTGTCCACCATCTACATAGCTCAGTTGAGGTGTGTGATTGAATACTCCCCAATTGCCTGGATGACTGGCACTGTGTCTTCATTCCCTCCATCAATGACGCACTTTGTGCATCACCTACAAGAGGCAGTGGAAAAATTCACGAAGGTTTGCTTAGGCAGTACCTTCCAAACACAATCATTACCATACAGAAGCTCAACAGCAGCAGATACATGGGAACATAACCTGCAAGTTCCTCTCAATGCACCGACTGTCCTGATTTGGATCTATATCATCTTTCTTGCACTATGGCTGGGTCAAAAACCTGGAATTCCTTCCCTAACAGCAACATGGATGCAACTACACCAGAAAGACTGCTGCAGTTCAAGGCAGCTCCATCACCAACTTCTCTAGGGCAATTAGGGTCAGACAATAAACGTTGGCACAGCCAGTGAAGCCCAAATTTCATGAATAAATAAAAAGAAGTTCTTTTACAGATTACTGTTCTGCTGCTCCAGAATATTGGACCTAAGAATATTGGACCTATTAGAGTTTACTGCTACACTACAGTTTCCCATTCATTCAGATCAGCAAGCTATAGAACAGAAATGACTGTCACAAATTGTACTTGCATATTAATTCCATATTATAATAACGTTATTATCATGAATTCTATTTATTCAACTAACTTTACCTTTCTGTATCGGTCAAACGCAGTGAACTGAATAGCACCATAAGGAAAGATCCTGACCATCATTGCTCCATTGCCTTTATACAGGCCAAGGAAGCCTTCTTTCTTCGGTACAGCACGCAGAGTAGAAAACACTCCTGTAAGAAAGATCCCAGTCACAAACTGAGCTCCAAATATTGAGCTTTTAATTTCAAAACTGATTCTGATCATAAGCATTTCTTAAAACTGGATAATTTATGAGCATATGTACAACACTAGTGGAAGGGTGTATTCAAAATGTGAGAAATTTACAATGACATTTGCATCACAAATGTAGAGGTAGAAATTTGGAAACTAAATGCGCAAACAAGATCAGAATAGCTTAAAATGAATTATGTTTTGTGTTTCCTGGTTCAAATACCTCCTGTTCTTTAACTCTGTTTCACCTGACAACTACACTGGTTTCAATACCCTTTGTGCAGTGGCATCAATATATACCAGTGCCTTATTTGAAAACAGAACATATCTCTGTATGAATATTCTGACAAACTTGACTTAAGGTCATTTCTTTTTTCTCCCACATTACTTAAATAACTTTGACGCACAGGTTAAAATCTATCAATGTCAAAGCAGGAATTAGTCATTATGGCAGCTGATTTTCAGGCAGTAAACAGGGTCAGGGAGGAACAAAATGGACTGATTTCATCTCAGCTGCAGTCTATAACACATATGTGGTGTAATGCCAAAGGTTTGCAAGGGCCCAACAATGTGTCAGGCACAGAATATATCCCAACACTTATTGGGCAACAACAGTCATTCCAGCAAACAAATGTTGGGCAATTCAAACACAAATAGTTTTATTTTGGATGCAGTGTTCCCCATAGTAATGGCGTTTATGCATTTGGGTTGTAACCACACCAAACGGACTGTAGCAGCTCACCACCGCCTTCTCAAGGGTAAGAAGGGAGGGGCAATAAAAGCTGGCCCAGCCAGCAACACCCATATCCTCTGAATGAATAAAACACAAATTAAATTCTGCCCTGTCCTAGTTCACCTATTCCCTGCCATACTCCCTGGCTACTGTATGGCAATCGGCTCTCAACCACACAGGAAAATTAACCCTGCCTCCCACAAGGTAATGGGTAATTACCCCTCCTCAATCCAGTAGAGTAAACCCAGCCCCAGGAAAATTATATAGACAAACAGGAGGCCAGGCAGCATCTGGAGGAAAGGAGCAATCAATGTTTCAGATAATATCCTTCTTCGGGACTAAATGTGGGGGTAGGGGGAGCTGCAGATGAAGGGGGTGGCGGGAGTGGTCGTGGAACGGTGGTGATAGGTGAACACAGTAGTAGGTACGACATGGTTGGTTGATGGGAGGGATTAATCCAGTTGGTGGCCGGGAAGGAGGGTCAGAAGATGGAATGGAAGGGAGAAGGTGGGGCTGGAAAGGGAGCCGGGGGATGGGTGGTAAGGTTATTTGAAATTGGAGAACTCAATGTTGAGTCCTCCAGGCTGTAGGGTGCCCGGGTGGAAGGCAAGGTGTTGTTCTTCAAATTTGCATTCCGAGTCGCTGTGACACTGAAGGAAGTCAAGGACAGACATGTTGGAGGGGGAGTGGGGCGAGAAGTTGAAATGGGCGGTGACCGGGAGGTTAGATTAGCCATTACTGGCCAGATGAAGATGCTTGGCGAAACGGTCACCTAGTCTATGTTTGGTCTCACCAACGTAGAGAAGACCACATTGTGAGCACCAGATGCAATAAACTAAGTTGGAGGAGATGCAGGTGAAGCTCTGTCTCACTTGGAAGGACCGTTTAGGGCCCTGAATAGAGGTGGTGTGTGAGCGGATGTTGCATCTTTTACAGTTACAGGGTACCAGGTGGGTCTGAGTGGTTGGTGGGGAGTGTGGCACGAACTAAGGAGTGGCGAAGGGAATGGTCCTTGCAGAAGGCAGAAAGGGGTGGTTAAGGTTAGGGTACAAAGCTCTTTTCCCCTCTCTGTCATCCAGACAGCCCTCCACTGTGCCTCCTCCATTCCCCACTCCACAGTTCCTAACCACCCCAACCCCTCTAAACATAATAAAGATAAGGACCCCTTGTCCTCACTTTCCAACCCACCAGCCTCCACATCCAACGTGTCTTTCTCAAACACTTCCGCAAACTCCAATTAGACCCCACCGCCCAGAACATCTTCCACTCCCCACTCCTCTCTGCCTTCCGCAAGGACCATTCACTTTGTCACTCCTTAGTTCGCTCCACATTCCCCACCAACCACTCCAACCTGCGCGGTAGCTTCCCTGTAACCGTAAAAGATGCAACACCTACCCACACACCACTTCCCTCACCTCCATTCAAGGTCCTAAACAGTCCTCCTAAGTGAGACAGAGCTTCACCTGCATCTCCTCCAACTTGGTCTATTGCATCCAGTGTTCCCGATGTGGACTTCTTTATGTCAGAGAGACCAAATATAGACCAGGTGACCGTTTCACCAAGCATCTTCGCCTGGCTCGTAATGGCCAGCCTAACCTCCCGGTCACGCCCTATTTCAACTCCCTGCCCTACTCCCCCCTTCTACATGTCGATCCTCGGCCTCCTCCCACGTCATACCGACTCGGAATGCAAATTTGAAGAACAACACCTTATCTTCCACGTGGGCACCCTACAGCCCGGAGGACTCAACATTTGAGTTCTCTAATTTCAAATAACCTTCCCACCCATCCCCCAGCTCCCTTTCCACCCTACCTCCTCCCTTCCATTCCACCTTTTGACCCTCATTCCCATCGACCAACCAGGTGGTACCTACTACCAGTATCCACCTAGCATCACTGCTCCTTTCCTCCAGATGCTGCTTGGCTTGCTGTGTTCTTCCAACCTCCTGTTTGTCTACCTTGGATTCCAGCATCTGCAGTTTTTTTTTTTATCTCTACCCAAGAAAATTAGCCCATCCACTGGGAAATTATATTACGCAGGGAAAGCGTATCTTCCAATGAGGAAACTACATCCCTTCCTGCGGGAGGCAAAGTATCCATCTTGCAGGAAGTTTCCCCTCCTACAGCATAATCAATACAGAATACTTTCATGACCCTGGCACACTTCAGTGGGGGAGCAAGAGGGTTAGGGTGAAAAAAGGAGTTATAGATCTTGGCTGGGGTTCGGGAGGGAGTGACAGTGATTAAAGTCAGAGGGAGAATTGGAGTCATGGGAAATGATCACACTCAGGGGTCAGCAACAAACCTCAGTTCCAGTGGGAGTAACGAGGTTCGGGTCTGGTAGGAGTGACAGGGTCACCGAACTCAAATGGCTCCTGGCCAAACAATACATTGATTATTAAAAGTGGATGTTTTCAAATCACTCTTTGCCTTCATCTCTTCCCTTTGTTTGTAACTTCCTCTGCTGCTCTAGCCCTCTCTGCACTCCTCTAATTCTGGCCTCTGGAGCCTGATAAATTTTAAATGCCCTACTTTTCTTGGCTGGCTTTCAGATGCTTTAGCTCCAAGTTCTGGATTCTCCTTCCTAAACGTCTCCGCTTCTCAACCTGTTTTTAGACACTGCTTAAAAGCTACCATGTTGAACAAGTTTTTGACAATTTGTAAGGTATCCAGAAAACGATGAGGTGGATCTTGGTCATCAATGGGGCAGTCAAGGTGCTGCCTCCCATTCTCCAGTTCCTCCTATTCTCCACGGTCTAAAGATATGCCTAGCACAAAGGAAGATGACAGCAACTTTTGGAAGCCAATCATCTTAACCCCAGGACATAATTGCAGGAGCCCCCAACCACCCCTGGCTGCTTCATCAAGACCTTCCCTGCATTATAAAGATCAGAATATGTACAGGTAGATAGGATTAGTTTAGAATGACATCATGGTCAGCACAGACATGGTGGGCTGAAGGGCCTGTCCTGTGCTGAACTGATCTACATTCAACACACACACAAAGCACTTGCACTCCCCCAAAAAAAGACATTACTTATACATTTCAATGGTTCATATCCTGTTCCTTTATAATACAGCAACTGGAAAGACAGCATCTTGGCCAGGTCCAGATAGCTGTTAGATTTAGACTTGAGAAATTCATCTCTCGGTGGTTTTGCAATTTCACTCAATTGAACTAGCTTTAAAGTGTACACATTTCCCTGGAGTTCATCATAAGTGCAAGAATTTTCCAATCATTCTCCTATAGTGTCTTGGCTGCTTTGTGTGATAATGTATGCATAATTCATCTTTAAGAAAAGATTCTCAGCTACCAATTCTTTGTGATGTTTCTGTTGTACTGTCCATTTGTCACCTTAAGTAACTTTCCAATTTACTTCTGAAAGTTGCTACTAAATCTGCTTCCACTTCCCCTTCAGCAGTGTATTACAGACCGTAGCAAGAGAGCAACAGGTCAGTGGAAAATACCTCATCTTTACCTGGCTTTTCTGAAACTTATCATAAATCTATTATATGGTTACAGACTACCTGTTATTGAACTCCTCAAATCTGTTATGAACTTCCTTGGTTTTTACCTCATTTCAGTGTCTTGTGTCAACTGCAGTCTTTGAAATCCCAGTTCTCTTCACAAAGTTAATGTTGAATTGCATCATTCATGCTTTCAGATAGTTCATTCCAGATATCTCACTATGCAAAACAACTCTTCCTTTTATTTCTTTCTTCCCATTTACTGCACCAATCTCCAACCTTCATCCTTCATCCACATTGTAGCCCAACATGTGTGAGAATGTACGTTCAACTACCTATGCATTTCAATGTACACTGCTGTATTTGGGATCAGCACACATTGGATTAAAACAGATTTCAGTTATGCTCAACAGGGCTGCTTTGTTGAATGATAAGATGCTGATAAAGTGGGAAAGTCAATCATTCAATTCAGAAAAACTTGGAGCGTTTCTTTCGTTATTGTTGACAGCAATCAAGTGCTAGGGTTGATCTGTAACAAAATCTAACATTGGAGAGAAGATGAACATGAATGTATTGTCTTGGCTCCACATTATCTGAAGTCTTCATCATGTTTCTTTCAATACATTGCATTTTAATGTGAGCATGCATAGTATGTACAGAACAAGGTAGAATCACAATGGAAGTCTGGCATAATACAGATGCTAAAGGTCAAGAAGTCAGAGCTCATTTTAGATAAATGCTTCATTCTCCACTGCCTGCAGCTGCAAACTTATTCATTGAGAGATTTTTTTTCAAAATCAAGTAGCTACGTGGGGGTGAAGCAGAATTTTAAAAAGAGAAAAGCATTTCCTTTCAGCAGGAGAAAGCAATTGTCATGTTGAGCCAAGCTGATGGGCTACAGTAAAGGATGTATTTGGATAGAAACGTATTAATTTCATCTCTCTGTCCGCTTCAATCTCACAGGAGAGATTTATTTACCATGCTTGTAGTAAGGTTACTTTCCTTTGTGTTTCTGCATGGGCACAATTCTCTTTTCTTGAAACCATGAACACTCTCACTATTGGTGAATTCACAATACACTGATCCACTTCATATCAGACTTCCACAGTAGTGTAAGTATTTAGAGCAAGTCACTGTTTGCTCTGGTCAGGCTAGAATTGAGCTTGGTACCAGGGTTTTTATAATGAATTATGAACTCAATACTTCAGAATAAAGTAAACAAAATTGTGTTCATTGGACTGAACACTCATACTGATGGGGTAACATCAGCTTCTTAAAGATAAAGATCCAACTCTGTGATTGTTACGGTTGATGTTTATGTTCAAGTCATGAAATACAAGAGGCAATCCAACAGTGTTGAACTCCACTCATTTTCCATTCCCCAACTCTACTTTATCTTTTCCTTCTGGTTCCTTCTTGATTCCAAGGTGATACTTCTCCCTTGCTGTTGTGCTACTCTATGCTCCATTTTACCAGGAGTCTATCACTGAATTAGTTCAAATCAACAGAAGCAAACTGGCTCCTGAGCAGAGGATTGGGGAACTGTGCAAGAGGGAGAATTTTGCGGAAATTAGAACAAGAGGAAATTGATTGGAAATTGTCAGCACAAATTAGTCAGTCAGTTTACTTGTTCGAAGTTGCGTATTTACATTGTAGCTTTGCTTTAAGTGTGTAATGACCTTGTGCTGAGGCAGATCACCGTTAGCAGCACAGATACGTGGACAGTTTGGAGAACAGTTCTGGGTTGCTCCTCAAGTGGTCCTTTTCTTATGGGGAAATGCTAGCTATCCATTATTTCCCCATTTTAGATCAAGGTAGAATCACAGTGAAAGTCTGACATAATACATATGCTAAGGGCCAAGAAGTCAGACCTCACTTTAGGTGGATGTTTCATTCATTTCAGTCAAGTTCCCAAGCAAAATAATGCTGTGGTAAGTACTCATTCAAACTCTGTCTTTAACGTCAAATGAGTCATTGGCAACCTGACTAACATTTGTCCCAGTTTCTTCAAACTCTGGCATGCTCCTGTACCCAAATAAAAATCTTACAGCAGACTGACAGATTCTGTTAATAATTACCAAGGTGTTTATAATGCCGATTGTGAGCCTGTAGCAAAATTTTCACTCGATCCAGAGGGGCAATTGTTGACTTTGCACAACATCCTGCAATACCTGCACAGAATATTTACATAAATTAATTTTCAACAGTAACAAAATATTAATTTCCAACATTTTCATGTAACAACTACACCAAATAGTGTCCTAAATTTGATGTCAGGGTTGAGAAACATATCAGCCATGACTACATGGCACAGCAGACTCAACGGACCATGTGGCCTAATTCTGCTCTTGTATCATAGTCAGCTGTGATCCAATATAGCGTAATCACCCAAGTACAAACACAAGAAACAGGAGCAGGAATAAGACCATAAGAATATAGGAGCTGAAGTACGCCTTTCAGCCCTCAAGTCTGCTCTGCCAATCAATGGATGATCTGATAATCCTCAACTCTGGTTTGCTGCTTTCTTCACATAACCATTAATTCACTTACTGCTTAAACATCTTGGATAGTTTTAGCAAGACCTCCCTACTTTTATGCTCCCTTCCCTTTGAGATACAAGCCAACAGTCATTTGCCTTTGCCATTACCTGCTGAACTTAGATGCCTTTTGTGATTTATGCATGATGACTCCCAAATCCCTTTGAACTGCAGCTTTCTGTAGGCTCTCCCCATTTAAATAATATTCAGCTCTTGTATTCTTCCTGTCGAAATGCATAACCTCATTTTCCCATATTATATTCCATCTGCCAAGTTTTACCTACTCTGTAACCTGTCTGTATCCCTTTGTAGACTCTTATCCTTACTATTTGCCTTCCCACTTTTTTTTGTCATTTGCAAACTCGGCTGTAGTATATTCATTTTCCTCATCCAAGTCATTAAGATATGTTGTAAATAATTGTGGCCCCAGCATTTCTCATTGCTGTATTCCACCAGTTACAGGCTACTATGCTGAAAATGCTCCCTTCATTCAAACCCTCTGTCTCTTATGAGTTTGTTGATTCATTATCCATGCTACTATGCCAGCACCATTGGCTCTTATCTTATTAGGTGCCTTATGCGTGTTATCTATTAAATGTCATTTGGAAATCCAAATATATTACATCCTTTACGAATCATGTTTGCAACCTCCTAAAATAACTGTAACAAATTTGCCTGGATGATTTCCCCTCATTAACTATGCTGATTTTATTATGCATTTCTAAACCCTTTATAACAGACTCTAGCAATTCCCAATGGCAGATGTTAGGCTAACTGACCTATACTTACCCTGTTCCTTTGTCTCCCTATGTTTTTGAATAAGTTTACTACACCAGCAGTTTTCCAGAATCTAAGGGTTACTGGAAGATTACTACCAGTGCACCCACTATCTGTGTACCTAATTCCTTTAATAACCATTTAATTCAGCTCTTTAGATCTGTTTTGTCTTTCAACAAGATTATGAACACCCCCCTTTAAATCTAGTTTGCTGCAGTATCCCCAAATCCCTTTAGCATTCAAAGTTTACTCATCTTTGTCTTGAGGATATTCAACTGTGCATCCACTGATTTCTTGGGGAGAGAATTTTAGGTCCACAATCCTTTGAGTTGAGAAATTTCTCATCTCAGACTCTTGTGCTCTACCCTCAACCTAGGAAATACCTAACAAGCTCAGTAACTATGGTCTCAAGCCCCTTTTGAATATTATGTTTCAATCAGATCACTGCTCACATTGCTAAATTCTACAGATATAGGCCAGGTACATGCAATTTCACCTCATAGCTAAACCCATCATGCTAGGAATCAATCTAGGTGAACCTTTGCTGTATTCCCTCCAAGGCAAACATATTCTACATCGGGTGAGGAGATCAAAACACCATACAGTACTCTAGATGTGATGTCGCCCAGGTTCCAATGTTAGAGGACAATTTATTCACTCATAGCCCTTAAAATAAAGATGAACAGCCCATTTGCTCTCTCAATTGTTTTCTGTAGCTGCATATTAATTCTGTGATTTGCGTAGGACATCCATGTTCTTTAAACATTAACACTTCCCTGTTCCTTGGCGTTCTAAATACTTTGCTTTTTTATTATCCTTCCAAAGTGGATAATTCCACATCTCACCTCATATTCTATCTGCCATGATCTTGTGTGCTTGTGCTTGTTTAACTCACCATCATTTTTTTTGCAGCCTTTCAGTGCCCTCCTCACAACTTACTTTCCCATCTCACATTATACTGGCAGAAAACTTGAATACAAAACACTCAGTAATTCCTCTGAGACAAATTGCAAATATCTGAGGCCCAAGCACTGACCCTTGCACTTCCCCACTGGTGACAGTCTGCGAACACAAAAAGTACCTGTTTATTCCTTCTCTCTGTTCCATCTGTTAATTAATCCTCAATCCATGAACCCTAACTTTACACAATAACTTCTGTTATGGCACCTTGCCGAGTGCTTTCCAAAAGTCCAAATAAATAACATCTACTCATTCCCCTTGACTGCTGTGCTAGTTCCAACCTCAAGCCCCACTGCAGAAGTTGAGCAAAATTACGTTAAAACAGGAAGTACTTGAGAAACACAGCAGATCTGGCAGCATCTGCAAACAGAAAAAAAAGTTAACGTTTTGAGACTAATGTATCTCTGCTTCATAACAAACTGCATTATTACACTCTCAGAAGTGCCATCTTCAGTTATGAAGGCCTATTTACACAACCAACAATGGTGAGCCAAAGGACGAGAAGGATGGAGGAAGCCAGAAGAAGAGGAACACAACATTTTTAGAAGATTACACAGAGGAAGTAGTTGCCAACGAAACGATGCAGACAAAGGGAAAGCAACGCCTCTGCCTTTTCCAATGTTTTCGTTAATTAAACGACATTAGATGCAATGTCAGATAATCACTGTGAAATGAGAAATGATGATGGAATCGAGAGAGATCATTGATCATAGAATCATAGAATCCTTACTGTGTGGAAACAGGCCCTCTGGCCCAACAAGTCCACACCGACCCTCAGAGCATCCTACCCATACTCATCCCCCTATAACCCACCCAATGTACACATCCCTGAACACTATGGACAACTTAGTACAGCCAATCCAGCGAGCCTGCACACCTTTGGACTGTGGGAGGAAATCGGAGCACCTGGAGGAAACCCACGCAGACACGGGGAGAACATGCAAACTCCACACAGAGTCGCCCAAGGGTGAACCCGGTCCCTGGCGCTGTGAGGCAGCAGTGCTAACCACTGAGCCACCGTGCCCCCTATGGTGACAAGGAACAGCTAAATGCCTTGTGTACAGTGGGAATCTGATGTCTTGGTTAAAGGTTTGATGAGGCATCCCAAAGGAGGACACCAAGGCAGAGAAGCAAAGAGACCTGAGGAAGGATTTTCAGAGTTTGGGATCTACACAACTAAAGATACAGCCACCAACAGTGGTGCATTTAAAATCAGGAATGTTCAACAGCAGAATTGAAAGAGCGTAGCTATCATGGAGAATTATGGCATCAATGAATATTTCAGAGAAAGGATCTGATCTTCAATACTTTCCAGGATACCCCCTCATTTGCAGTGTAATCCCTTGCCTTGTTAGCCTAATCCAGTTTGAACTCCATTTACCACACCTCTGTCCACCTGAGAAGTATATTGATATCCACCCGCTGTTTACAGCTATCCTCCTCACTACCTTACTAATTCTCATGCCATCCTCTAATGTCTTGATCATACTCTCTATGTTTAAATTCAAATCATTAATGTACACTACAAACGGCAAGAACCCAACACCAAGGCTTGTGGACCCCCACTGGAAACAGACTTGCAGTCATAGAAACATCGTTCTTCCAATACCCTCTGCTTCCTCTCTCTCAGCCAATTATGGATCCAGCGTACCACTCTGCCTTGGATTCCATGGGCTCTTACTTTCTTGACCATTCTGCCATGAGGCGCATTACCAAAAGTCTTGCTAAAGTACATTAGACCACATCAAATGCATTACCCTTATTACTCCTGATTACCTCCTCAAAAAAATTGATCAAATTTGTCAAACACAAACCTGTCTAAACCAATCCATGCCGAGTATCCCACATTAATCGGCATCAGTTCAACTAGATACATTCTGCTCCTCAGAATTCTTTCCAATAACTTATCCACTAATGAGGTTAGATCGACAGGTCTGTAATTTCTAAATCTATCCCTTCCCCCACCTTTTTTTAATAATGGGACAATGTTAACAGTCCTCCAGTACTCTGGCACCTCACTCTTAGCCAGAATGAATTACTGCAGGAGCCTCCAAACCTTCTGCCTTGCCTCCCTCAACAGTTGGGCCTGCGGATTTATCCGCTCTGAAGGCTGCAAAACCCACTAGAACCTCCCCTATTTAATTTCTTCTAATGTTTCACAGTCCTCCATCTTGGTGTCTATACCGGTGTTATCCTTTTCCATTGTGAAGACTGATGGCAAGTATTCATTGAAGATGAATCCCTCGTCTTCTAGGTCCATACGTACATTACTTCTATGACCCTTAAAGGCCTTTGTCTTTCTCTCATTATCCTTTTGCATTTTATATACTGGAGTTTTATTTTGTTCTATCCACTACTGCTTTCTCATGCACTCTCCTAGCTTTCCTAACTTTCTTTTCAAAGTTCCCTTTTTTTAAAAAATATGCTCCTGTAGGAACTCTGCCACATTCAGCCCTCAGCATCTCAGATAAACTCCTCTTCCGGCAAGATGACGGCAGGGTAAGTCGCTCCATTCAGAATTCCATTCTGCTTGCCAGTTCTTTTTCTCTTTCTTTCTTTGTCCTTTTCTTTTTTTCTCCCTTCTTCTCTCTCCCTCTGTAGTAATTCTATCCCCTTCACCCCTTTTAACTACCTACCTAAGGAGTCAGGAAGGAGCCAGGTCACGATTGGGAACCAAGCTGAATGCACGGGTTGTATGGCAAAGGTACACACTTTTCACTGATTTTTTTTTTACATTGAATACACGTGACAATAAATCATTCAATAATCATGATCTTTATGTCTCTTGACACCCAGAGTTCTGTGGTCATGGTCCCATCCCTTGTCTTTACAAAAATATATTTGCCCTGTATTCTTACTAGTTTCTCTCCAAATGCCTCCCACTGCTCTGACAGTTTTATCTGCAAACTGCTGCTGCCAGTCCACTTGCTAAATCATATCTTAGCAAAATTTGCCTTTCCCCAGTTTAGAACTTTTATTGTGGCCCATCCTTATCCTTTTCATAATTATCCTGAATCTGAGTTAATGTCACTATCTCCAAAATGTTCCACTCTACTGATATGCTATCCACCTGCCTATGCCCCTAATATTTCCAAATATTAAGTCCAGAACAGCCTCCTCCTTGTTGGGTTTTCTACGTATTGACTGTAAGGATTCTCTTGGATGCAACATAAGAATTTTGTACCTGCTCTATCTTACATATTTAAAAAATCCCTGTTAATATTTAGGCACTGAAAATCACCTATTACTACCTTATTAATCTTACACTTCTCTGAAATGTGATTACATCCTCTATCTCGGCCTGACTGTTTGGGAGGCCTATAGCATGCATCCAACAACATGCTTGCCTCGGTGTTTTCTGTCTCAGCCCATATGGCCTCATTTGATGATCCTTCCAATGAAGACGTGGAAAAAATACAGTACATTAAAACACTGGTGCCTTAATCTTCATGTAGATTGGGAGAATAAAATTGGTAGAGGTAGCCACGAGGAAGAATTCAGAGAGTATATTCAGGACAGTTTCCTAGAACTATATGTTATAGATCCTACCAGATGCAAAATAGCTTGATCCCTGGTTATGTGCAATGAGGCAGGTTTAATAAATGATCTCAGAATAAAAGATCCCTTTGGTAACAGTGGCCATAACTTGGTAGGACTTAGAGTTCAGTCTGAGAGGGAGAAACTTGGGTTAGAATCAACCGTGCTAAACTTAAGGACAATTACAAAAGGAATGTGGGCAGAGCTAGCTGGAGTGGACTGGAAAAGGAGTTGAAGTGCAAAGACAGTTGATAAACAATAGCAAACTGTTTAAAAAATAGTTCATGATTGACAACAAAATGTATCCCAGTGACAAAGAAGAATTCTAGGAAGGGGAGAAGCCAACCATGGTTAACTAGGAAAGTTATGGATACCATCAAATTGAAAATAAAAACACAGAATGTGGTCAAGATAAGCACTAAGCCAGAGGTTGGGTAAGTTTTAAAAAACAACAAAAGGCTATAGTGATTGTAACAAGCTCAGCAAGGTGGACCTCACAGAATATGCTGTCCCTGATTGGGAATATTAATCTGATCCAATCAGGGAGCCCTGGCTGACAATATAAATAAATAGGGCTGTGTCAAAGATGCTGACGCTCTGGTAGCTGCCTCTGAATGAGGGGACTGTTCATATGTAAATAAAGGGTGACTTGTTGAAGGATACCTGTCTCTGTGGAGTTATTTCAAAACAACTAAACAACAACGTAAGAAAATAAACTATACAGTTAAACTTACAATGCTATCAAGGCAGACAGCAAAGCTTATTTAAATATATAAAAAGAAAATTGGCCACAGAGACTTTATAGAATGAAGCTGGTAAAATAATAATGGGGGTTCAGGAAATGGCAGAGGAGTTGAATAAATACTTTGTTTCAGTCTTCAAAGTAGATGATGCTAATAGCATTACAAAATTACTTAACAATCAAAGGACAAAAGGGGCTGGGGAGGAAATAAATACAATAATTATCACTATATAAAAAACACCAGGGAAACTAATGGGGCTAAAATTAAGTATTAGAAAAGGCTCTGGACGAATGAAAAACTACAATGTCACACCCTTATTCAAAAAAGGAAAAAGACAAAGGATAGGTAACAATAGGCCAGCTGTGAAAACAGTGCAAGCAAAATGATGGACAGACATCATGGGGTCAGGTTCTGATGTTGTAGAATTCATGATTAAGACTGTGAGGCTGTAAAGTACTTAAGTGGAAAATGAGATGTTATCCCTCAGGTGGGCATTATTTCATGACATTATGTGAATGAGCAGGGCAGTTATCCTGGGTCTCTGATGCAACATTTATAGAAATACAGCAGGAGTAGGTCATTTGACCCTTCAAGCCACTTCACCATTCATTATAATCACGGCTGATATTCTAACTCAGTAGCCTGTTTCTGCTTTTCTCCCACACCCTTTGATCCCTTTAGCCCCAAGAACTACATTCAACTCCTTCTTTAAATCGTACAATATTTTATTGTATACTTGCAGTAAGATGTCAATGCTGCTGTACTCAAATCCTCTTGCTATGAAGGCAACATACCATTTGCCTTCTTCACTGCCTGCTACACCTGCATGCTTACCTTCAGCAACTGGTGAAAAGGACACTCAGGTCTTGTTGCACATGCCCCTCTCTCAATTTATAACCAAAATTTAATCCTTCTTGATTTTGCTCCCATTTATCCACACAATGCTGCATCTGCCATGTATCTGCCCACTCACTCATCTTGTCCTAACCCTATCACTTAAGCATCCCTGCAGCCTCCTCACAGTTCACCCTCCCACCTAGCTTTGTATCAACTGCAAATTTGGAGACATTAATTATTTAGATGGAGGAACTAAATGTAGTATGTTTTGTGAATAGCTTAGGTCCTAGCACTGAGCTCTGCAGTATCCCACTAGTCATTGCCTGCCATTCGGAAAACGACACGTTTATTTATACTCCATTTCCTGTCTGCCAACTAGCTCTCCGTCCATCTCAATACACCACCCCTAATCCCTAAATCCTTCAATCAACAATACACATTATCTGGTCATTCTTGTTTGTGGGAGATGCTTTGTGCAAATTGGATTCTGTGTTGCCTATTACAAATAATTATGCTTTCAAATAAATACTTCATTAGCTGTGAGACACTTTTGGACAGAATTAGATTGCAAAAAGCATCATATAAATGCAGGTTTCTTTTTACTAACAGTCAATTATGATGGATCAATTATTCCTAATACAGTTACCTCCTGCCACCAAGGAGCGCAGCCAAAAAAAGTCTCGACGAGTGGGGGCACCCACACCAGTTTTGGCACTGGCTGGAATTGGTGCTTCTGTTGTCATGACTACTAGACCTTTGAAAGATGTTTGGTCCTCCTGCAAAGCTACAAAAAAAGTTTAGCGAAAATTAATTGAGCACTGGAACCTCACAAATGAAGTGTTCCCAACGCTGCTTTCTATTTCTTCTCAAATATAACTTTAATCTTTTCAACACCCACCAAATCTATGAACATTCAAAGAGAAAATTACTGTAATGGGATCAGATGAGGTGGGGTAACAATGGTTGTGGTGATCAAACAGGAAAATGGAATTATTCTCAATTCAATATTAAAGGATGTGGGAAATGAGCAGGAGAGTGAGATACGATGAGGTGGAATACTAAATAATATCTCACCTACCTGAGTTACGAGTTTCAGATTCTTGCTTTCTGAGTATTCGATCAAACCATGTTATAGTTTTAAAGAGATCATCAGGTTATTACATCAGTTCCCCCTCACATCTCTCTTTAGAGGGTGTTAGCCTGGTTAGTCTTTCCTGTTGATATTACCTCAATTTTTCTATCTTCTTTTTCCCTCCTCTACCCTCTCTATATTCTTTGATGCTTTTTGTTTGTTTGTGAGATGCACATGTCACTTGCAAGTGCAGCTTTAGTGCCCATCCACTGTCGCGCCAAAGGTGATGGTAAACTGCCTTCTTGAATCGCTGCAGTTAGGTGTCAGGAGCTGTTAGGTAGGGAGTTCCAGGATTCTAGCAAAGCAACACTGAGAAACAGCAATAAAGCTCTATCCAGATGGAGTGCAGCTTGGAAAGGAAGTTGTGATAGTGATCAAATGTATCTGCTGCCGTTGTCCTTCTAGGAGATAGAGGTTGCAGGTTTGAAAGATGCTGTCAAAGAAACCTTGCTGAGCTACTGCAGTGCATCTTGCAATTGGTACACAATGCTGGCACTATGTTGTGATGGAAGGAATGAATGCTGTAGTACATGGATGGGTTCAAGTCAACTACTTTGTCCTGGATGTTGTCAGGCTTCATCTACAGTCATCAAGTCATATAGCACAGAAACAGACCCTTCAGTTCAATTTGTCTGTGGTGATCAAGTTCCCAAATTGAACTAATCCCATTTGCCTGCATTTGGCCCATATCCCTCCAAACCTTTCCTACTCAGGTACCTTCTAAATGTCTTTTAAATGTTGTAAATGTACTTGTATGTACCACTTCCTCTGGCAGTTTATTCTTACGAATCAGACTCTAGCAGGGCGGCCACGGATGAGATGCTGGAAGACTGCAGGGTGGCTAATGTGGTACCATTATCGAAGAAAGGTGGTAAAGAAAAGCCAGGGAACAACAGACCAGTGAGTGTGATGTCAGTGGTGGGTAAGTGGGTAGAGGAGATTCTGACGGACAGGATTTACAAGTATTTGGAAAAGCAAGGACTGATTAGGGATAATCAACATGGCTTTGTGCGTGGGAAATCATGTCTCACTAAATTGTTTGAGATTTTGGAAGAAGTGACAAAGAAGATTGATGACGGCTGAGTGGTGGGCATTGTCTACATGGATTTCAGCAAGGCGTTTGACAAGGTTCCACATGGTAGACTACTTAGCAAGGTTAGATCACATGGTATCCAAGAAATGCTAGACAAATGATTTAAAGGATGTTGCTGGGTTGGAGGATTTGAGCTATAAGGGGAGGCTTCTTTGATTGCTGGAGCTGCCTATGTCCAGGCAAGCGGAAAGTATTCCATTGTGCTTCTGACTTATGCCTCATGGACAGTGGGTAGTTATTAGGAAGACAGAAGGAATATGCTGTCCTTCTTCAAAATAACATTGCAAGATAGCATTTCTGACAGCAAACGCCTCCTCAGCTGGATTCATGAAGGGGAAATCATGACCAACAAATTTATTAGAATTCTTTAAGTAAGTAACAAACAGAATAGACAAAGGGGAAAGCAGTGGTTATACCTGGATTGTCAGAAGGCATTTGATAAAGGCTACTAAATTAGATAAGGATCCATGGTATTACAGGTAGTTTATTAGCATGGATACAGGAGTTCTTGTGGCACAGAGGCAATGTCCCTTCACTGAGCCAGGAGGCCTGGGTTCATCATCTTCAGAAGTGTGTACAGGCTGATTAGAAAATATCTATTAGCATGGATAGGATTGGACTAATAGAAGATAAATTCGGAATAATGGCAACCTGTAATTACTGGAGTGCTGCAGAGATGGGACCACAATTATTTACAATATACAGTAATGATTTGGATGAGGAAAGTGAATGCATTATAGCCAATTTTGTGAATGACAAGCATAGGTGGAAATGCAACTATTAAGGATGACACAAAAACTCTACAGTTGGATTCAGACAGATTAACCAAGTGGGAAAATCCCTGGCAGATGGAATATAATATGGGAAAACGTGAAGTTAACAACAAATGCTGGAGATCATAGCGGGTCAGATACCATCTATGGACAGAGAGCAAGCTAACATTTCAAGTCTAGGTGACTCTTCATCAGAGCTGAAGTGTGGAGTGGTCGGCATTTATGCTATAGTTCTAAGTAGGGCGTTATGTGGGGGTAATGGGTGTGGGGTGCTGGTGGAGAAAAGAAAAATCAAAAAAACTGTGGATGCTGTATATCAGGAGCAAAAAGTTGCTGGAAAAGCTCAGCAGGTCTGGCAGCATCCGTTAAGAAAAATCAGAGTTAACGTTTCGGGTCTGGCGAACAGTGGAAGAAAAAATGTTGATAGTTCAGATTAAGTGATTGGAACGTGAGAATGGCAGAACAATGATGTGTCTCCTGCCAGACTTGAAAGGACAGACAGTCTCACTGGATGGGGTAGGGGGGAGAGAAAACATGGTAAGGAATGTAACAAGCTAAAAGAAAAGGAAGAAATGAGAGATAGTAGGAACTGCAGATGCTGGAGAATCCGAGACAACAAGGTGCAGGGCTGGATGAACACAGCAGGCCAAGCAGCATCATAGGAGCAGAGAGGCTGACGTTTCGGGCCTAGACCCTTCATCAGAAGAGGGGGAGGGGAAGGGGGTTTTGAAATAAATAGGGAGAGAGTGGGAGGCGGATAGAAGAGGGATAGAGGAGAGGATAGGTGGAGAGGAAACAAACAGGTCGAAGAGGCGGGGATGGGGCCAGGAAAGGTGAGTGTAGGTAGGGAGTTAGGAAGGGGATAGGTCAGTCCAGGGAGGACGGACAGGTCAAGGGGGCGGGATGAGGTTGGTCGGTAGGAGATGGAGGTGCGGCTTGGGGTGGGAGGAGGGGATAGGTGGGAGGAAGAACAGGTTAGGGAGGCAGGGACGAGTTGGACTGGTTTTGGGATGCGGTGGGGGGAGGGGAGATTTTGAAACTTGTGAAATGAGAGTTGGTTCACAATTTGAAGGTTTTGAACTCAATATTAAATCCAGAAGGCTGTAAAGTGCCTAGTCTGAAGACGAGATGTTGTTCACTGCAGCGTGCTGAGGACAGACACGTGGGCGTGCAAGCAGGTTGCTGTGTTAAAATGACTGGCTACAGGAAGGTTGGGGGTCATGCTTACACATAGACAGGAAGTGTTCAGCAAAGTGGTCACCCAGTCTGTGTTTGGTTTCTCCAATTTACGGTAGGCCACATTAGATGCAGCAAAAACAATACAAAAGACTGGAGGAGGTACAGATGAAATGCTGCTTCACCTGGAAAGACTACTTAGGCCCTTTGATGGTGAGCAGGTTGGACACTTCTTCCTACCACCCCCTGGACCATGACCCCACATCCAAACATCAAACCACTGTTGCCAGGACTGTCACTGACCTCATTACCTCCAGAAATCTTGGAGGAAGCACAGGTGAAATGCTGCTTCACCTGGAAAGACTATTTAGGCCCTCAGATGGTGAGCAGGGAGGTGGTGAAGGGGCAGGTGTTGCACCTTCTGCAGTTGCAAGGGAGGTGCCATAGGGAGAGGGGATGCTGGTGGTGGTTGTGGAATGTACTAGGGTGCCCCAGAGGGAACGATCCCTGCAAAATGCAGACAGGAAAGCGAGGGGAAGATGTGTTTGATGGTGGCACTCTGCTGGAGTTGTCTGAAATGGTAACGAATGATCCTTTGAAAGCGGAGGCTGGTGGGATGAAAAGTAAGGACAAGGGGAACCCGATCACGCTGTTGTGAGTGATGGGAAGGGTCAAGGGCGGAAGCATGGGTGATAGGTCAGATGCAGTTGAGGGCCCTGTCACAGTGGATGGAAAACCATGGTCATGGAAGAGGCAAGCCATGTCAGCAGCGCTGTTGTGGAAGGTGGCATCATCCAAACAAATGTGACATAGGCAAAGGAACTGGGAGAATGGGATGGAGTCCTTGCAGGACATGGGGTGTGACAAGCTGTAGTGAAGGTAGCTGTGGGAGTCAGTGGCTTTGTAGTGGATGGCACTGGACAGTTTATTCCACGAAATGGAGACAAAAGATCAAGGAAAGGAAGGGAAGTGGCAGAAATGGATGACGTGAAAGTTATAGAGAGGTGGAAATTGGAGGCAAAATTAACGAGCTTTTCAAGGTCCTGTCCTGGAAGTGGCTTGGAAACAGTTGTTGATATACCGAGAAAGGAGTTGTGGGAGTGGGCCAGTATAGCACTGGAACAAAGATCGTTCCACATACCCCACAAAGAGACAGGCATAACTGGGACCCATGCACTCCCTTGACTTGGTAGAAGTGAGATGAATTAAAGGAGAAATTGTTCAGTGAAAGAAGAAGTTCAGTCAGGTGGAGGAAAGTGTGGTGGATTGTGACTGTTCAAGCCTCTGGTCGAGGAAGAAGGAGAATTCTCAGACCATCCTGGTGGGGAATGAAGGTATAGAGGGATTGGACGTCCATCGTGAACAAGGGGCAATTAGAGCCAGGGAACTGGAAATTGTCAATATGGTGGAGGGCATCAGAGGAATCACAGATGTAGGTGGACAGGGTCAGGACAAGTGGACAGAGGTTGGAGTCAAGGTAGGAGGAAATGAGCTTTTTGCCCATACCATACACCTCCATCAGCTCCCCCTCTCTGCCCACACCACACCCCTTGATCACTCATCCCTGTGCCCAACTCACCTTGACCCCCCATCATCACACCTGTCTGCCCGTCTCACACCCCCCCACCAATTTCCCTCTCTGCCTGTCTCACTGCCCCTCACACCCCGTCTCATCACACTCTTCCTCACTATCTTTCCCCTTCTCTCCCATTTCACACTGTCTCTTTCCATCCCACTCTGAATTGCTGAGTGAGTGAATTCCCTCACTCTCCCCATTGTCTCTCCTCCTCCCATCATCTCTCTCAATCCCTCTCATAACCACTGTTCTCCCACACTACCAACCTGTGTCCCTCTCCCCCTGCTCTTCTCCCTCACTTCCAATCCTACCTCACTGACTCACTCATTATCTCCCTTCACTCTCCTCCCCTCAATCTCTCTCCACATCACTCAGACCCTCACTATCCCTCCCCATCTCTCCCTACCCCACCCTTTCCATCCCACCCTCCCCATCCCATTGTCTCCCATTCACTCACTCCGACCAGCACTGTCCCTCTCTCCCATGTCCCTCCATCCATCTCTCCCTCACTTGGCCGGCCGTCCGTTCCCCCCCATCCCTTCATGCATCCGTCCTTCCTTTCTTCCCTCAGTCACTCTCATTAGGCCTCCTTCCTTCTATCATTTCTTTCATTCCTTCCCGTTCACCGGCCCTCCTTTCGTCTCTCACTCTCAACTCACCTGCCGCCTCTGCGGCCTCTCCGCTCGACGCCGCCAGTCCATCCGGGTCAGTGGCTGACAGCGCCCCCGCCAGTGCGGGAGGAGGACATGCTAGGAGCTCCTACTGCATCCATAGCCCCCTCTACAGGGCAGCCTGCCAGGCAAGAGACAGCACAACTGATGGAGCTATTAGAGAATTTAGATATCGTCTATACTTAGTGATAACACAATGTGGAACTGGAGGAGCACAGCAGGTAAGGCAGCATTAGAGAAGCAGGAAAGTTGATGTTTTGAATCGGGATCCTTCTTCAGAAATAGGGGAGGGCGAAGGGAGCTCCGAAATAAATAGAGAGAGGAGGGATGGCGCTGGGGAAGGTAGGTGGGATGGTGATAGGTGAGTGCATGTAGGCAGTGGTGGGGATTGGTCAGTGAGGTAGGAGGAACGGATAGGTGGGACAGAAGATGGACAGATGTGTCAGGTCAAGGAGGCGGGGATGAGAGGGAGGGTTGGTTATAGGATGAGGCTGGAGGTGGGGAGATTTTGAAACTGGTAAAGTCCACATTGAGACCATTGGGTTGTAGGCTCCCATGGCGGAATATGAGGTGCTGCAGTTTCCGGGTGGCGTCATTGTGACACTGGAGGAGGCCCAGGATGACCATTCAGTAAAATCATGTCCTAACCCTAAACAACTTCTCCTTCAACTCCTCTAACTTCCTACAGACTAAGGGGGTGGCCATAGGAACCTGCATGGGCCCAAGCTATGCCTGCCTCTTTGTGGAACAGTACCTCTTCCGCAGCTACACTGGCACTATCCCCCAACTCTTCCTCCGTTACATCGATGACTGTATCGGTGCCGCCTTGTGCTCCCACGAGGAGCTCGAACAGTTCATCAACTTTATTAACACCTTCCACCCCAACCTCAAGTTCACCTGGACCATCTCTGATGCCTCTCTCTCCTTCCTGGACCTCTCCGTCTCCATCTCTGGTGACCACCTCGAAACTGATATTTATTTCAAGCACACCAACTTCCACAGCTACCTATTCTACACCTCCTCTCACCCACCTCCCTGCAAGAATGCGATCCCCTACTCTCAATTCCTCCGCCTCCGCCACACCTGCTCCCAAGATAAGGCATCACACTCCCGATCATCCCAGATGTCCTCGTATTTCAAGGACCGCAACTTCTGCCCTTCAGTGGTCGAAAACGCCCTCGACCGCATCTCTTGCGTTTCTCGCACCTCAGCCCTCACACCCCCCTTCCCACTATAAAAACAAAGACAGAATCCCCCTTGTCCTCACGTATCACCCCATTAACCTCCAGATTCAACGCATCATTCTCCACCACTTCCGCCACCTGCAATCTGACCCCACTACGAAGGATATATTTCCCTCCCCTCCCTTATCTGCCTTCTGGAGGGAGCGCTCTCTCAGCGACTCCCTCGTCCGCTCCACACTCCCCACTAGCCCCACCACCCCTGGCACCTATCCCTGTAACCGCAGGAGGTGCTACACCTCCCCCCTCACCTCCATCCCAGGCCCCAAAAAAACTTCCACATCAGACAGATGTTCACCTGGACATCCGCTAATGTGGTCTATTGTATCTGCTGTTCCTGATGTGGCCTCCTGTACATCGGTGAGACCAAGCAGAGACTCGGAGGCCGCTTTGCAGGGCACCTATGCTCGGTTCGTGACAAACAACAACACCTTCCAGTCGCGAACCACTTCAACTCTCCCTCCCACTCCCTTGGCGACATCTCCATCCTGGGCCTCCTCCAGTGTCACAACGATGCCACCCGGAAACTGGAGGAGCAGCACCTCATATTCCGCCTTGGCAGCCTACAACCCAATGGCCTCAATGTGGACTTTACTAGCTTCAAAATCTCCCCACCCCCGGCCTCATCCCAAGACCAACCCTCCCTCTCATCCCCACCTCCTTGACCTGTCCATCTTCTCTCCCACCTATCCGCTCCTCCCACCTCACTGACCAATCCCCACCACTACCTACCTGCACTCACCTATCACCATCCCACCTACCTCCCCAGCCCAACCCCACCTCTCTATTTATTTCAGAGCACCTTCCCCTCCCCCATTTCTGAAGAAGGGTCCCAAACCGAAACATCAGCTTTCCTGCTCCTCTGATGCTGCCTGGCCTGCTATGTTCCTCCAGCTCCACACTGTGTTATCTCAGACTCCAGCATTGGCGGTTCTTACTATCTCCTTGTATGAAAGTGTGCCTGTTAGGGAAACAATGGGTCTGAGGGAGATGTCTGGTTTATGTACTTTGGGAAGTCCATAGAAGCAGGGGGTGTTCGTCCCTTCTGGTTTCATTCTTGTGTGTTCTGTCTTGTTTATCTGCACTGCATCCTTTAGTCTCTTCACTGACTGGGTGATCCTATTACCTCACTGCGGTTTTGGGTCTATCACCACCTGTTGGTAAGTGGTTGTATCTGCAAGCAATGTCTGTGCTTGCTTAAAGTAGTCTGGTTTGTCCATAATGACGGTCATGTGCCCTTTGTCTGCTGGTAGGATTATGATGTTCTCGTCTTTCTTGAGTTTATCTAGTGCTTTTCTCTCTAATGTGTTCAGGTTGTCCCCTTTGTTCCTTCTGTGTAGCATGGGGATTATAGTTTGTCGGATGGTTTGTTGTGTTTCGTCCGTGAGTCTGTTGTCTTTTAATGTAGTCTCCAGGGCGGCCATGAAGTCTGTTCTGTTTGCATCTTTGTGGTTATAGTTCAGTCTGCGTAATGGCACGTCTCAGTTTCTGTGAGTTGTCTGCCACCTCACATGCTCACTATCTCTGCCACTGCAGCTCACTTCCGACCAAGACTTTTGCTGTACTATTCTCACTATTGCCTACAACATCTTCCCTCAGTCACACACACCCTCTCCCCTCTGCCTCCCATACTGCTAACCCTGCAGGCCTCCTCATTCTCTTGGAACAACTCACCACTTTTTCCCCCAAGAGCAATACCACCAACAGCCTTGCCACTCACTGCTGTCTGACCCATTCCTCTACCTTTCCTCCTTACAGGAAAAGATAGCCCATAACATGGAAGGGAGAATCTGTTCAGGTGGAGTGATGTCTGACATCAGACACTTCATCACTTAAAAGGAGAGAATCCTGGCCCTCACAGGAGAAGACAAGAACCACTCCTGCAGGCAAATGGAAACATTCATGTCCTGTCAAATGAATAAATAACACTCTTCATTCCACTGTGACTTGCAAGCATTCAAGGCTGTGGGCAAGTGCTGGAAAGTGGGATTACTGTACTTAGGTCAGTGCAAACTCAACAGGCCGAATGGTCTCTTCTGTGCTGTATGACTCTACGAGCCTGACTGTCACACTCAAACATTGCACACTACTTCTAACCACTGGACACAGTGCTTCTCTTTTTTTGTCTTCATTTTTCACAAGCTTCCCATTGACTCATTGGTGAAATGCCCAGCTTCACCTTATCCTTAAGCTCTGAAGACATGGTCTCCGAGGAAGCATTGGCAAGGTTTCTTGCTGCATTCACCACCAACTCAGATACTGGAACCTCAGTGGGAACCGTAGACAAAGAGAGTGTAGGGGCACAATGTAACAGCTCTGTGGTTGGCCAGGGAAGAAATGTCCCAGGCCACTGACACTTGGAGAACAGCCAGAGACCAGGTACCTTCTCAGCCTGGGCAAGAGAAGATTCTGTGGCGTCTGCAATCAGGGGCTGCTTCCACATGAACAAGGAAGGCAGTGCAAACAAAGCAAGGCAATACATGATGAACAGTAGATCCCTGGGAGGCATTGAAGATCAGATGGACTTTGGTATGCATGTACACTGGACCCTTAAGGTATAGAGACCGGTGGCTAAAGCAGTTATGAAGACATAGGGTGTACCTGCCTAGGGTATACTAGGGTATATTAGCTGAGGCATAGAGTTTAATAGTAGGAAGGTTATGCTGGAACTGTATACATGTCAGTTAGGCCACAGCCAGAGTATTGAGTGCAGTTATGGAATCCACATTATCATAAAATCTCTACAGTGTGGAAACAGACCCTTCGGCCCAACAAGTCCACACCCACACACAGAGCATCCCACCCAGACCCATACCCCTATAACCCACCTAATCTACACACCCCTGAACACTACAAGCAATTTAGCATAGCCAATCCAACTAGCCTGCGCTTCTTTGGACTGTGGGAGGAAACCAGAGCACCCGGAGGAAATCCACGCAGACACAGGGAGAACGTGCAAACTCCACACACAGTTGCCCGAGGGTGGAATTGAACCCAGGTCCCTGGTGTTGTGAGCCACCATGCCACCCCTATGACAATGCAAACAGAACAGACTTCATGGCCGCCCTGGAGACTACATTAAAAGACAACAAACTCACGCACGAAACACAACAAACCATCTGACAAACTATAATCCCCACGCTACACAGATTATATGAGGGATCTGATTGCTCTGGAGACGATGCAAAGAAGATTTACCAGGATGTTGCCCGGGCCAGAGAGTTTCAGTTATGAAGAAAGATTGGACAGACTGGAGTTGTTTTCCTTAGAGCTGAGGAGATTGAGAGAGAACGTATAAAATTATGAGATACATAGACAGTGTTGAAAGGAAGATAGGAACAAAAACAAAGTTACTGGAAAAGCTCAGCACGTCTAGCAGCATCTGTGAAGGAAAAAACAGTTAATGTTTCGGGTCCAGTGACCCTTCCTCAGAACTTGAAAGGAAGATACTTTTCTCTTTGGTGGAGGGATCACTAACCAGGGGCGTAGATTTAAAGTATGAGGCAGAAGGTTTAGAGGAGAGATGAGGAAAAATCTTTTCACCCAGAGCATTGTGGGGACCTGGAAATCACTGCCTGTAAGGTTGGTAAGAGGCAGAAACCCTCATAATATTTAATGAGTATTTAGATGTGCACTTGCAATGCCAAGGCAAACAAGGCTATGGGTCAAGTGCTGGAAAATGGGATTATAATAGTAAGGTAGTTGTTTGTCACCAGTGCATATGCATTGGGCCAAATGGCCCTGTACTGCACTGCAGATTGCTATGACTCTAGGAACAACAGAAAGTTTGCGGAATGCGTTGACCCTCACTGCCCAGAAGCTGAAGCAGTGCAGTGAATCATGTGAACATCTGGCTGTCTGCATTGACATATTGGCCGCTACCAGGGAAAGCCAGGTCTAGAACCCCCAGGATCTAGGACAGGTGAAACGCCTAAATTCCATTGTCCCCCACCTCCTCATTGGTCCTCCAGGCTGAAGGCATAGTGATACTGGGGAAGGGAACCTTAACCCCAGTTCAGGTGGCCCATCTTCACAGGGACACGGGGCAGAGTCAGGAAGCAGCTATCTGGGAAGAAATCACACGGGTCCTTAGGCTGTTTTCACCATGGAAGTGACTGGACCTCCACCTCCACGTTGCTTGCCCCCCTTTGACCCTTGGAATTCAAGCAGAGGAGAGTTAACTTGCCTCTGGCAAGAACAGCCTTTGCATGTCTGGCTCATCTAGATAAATGCCCCTGGGGCCCCCCTGTTAAGCCTCCAGAGCCAATAGCAATTACATCAGAGCAAGCTCCCTCCAGCCCAGCTGCGGAACCAGGGAGTGTACTTCTACGTAGTGAGAGGGAAAGAATGATGAAACATATTTTAGGTCACTTTGGTGGCACTGGAGGCTATCTTGTTATTTGAATCCTGTACATGAAGATTGTTGACCTTAATTTTCATGCAAATGCTTTTTAGTCTCTCTGTCTAGGTATTCAATGCATTGTCACACCGCCTGAGTGGGTGAAGAATTGGCAGATGGAGCATAATGAGGGAAAATGTGAACTTACCCACTTTGGCAGGAAGAACAGAACAGCAGAATGTTATTTCAAAGGAGAGAGTCTGCAGAACTCAGTGGAAACAAGGGCAAAAACAAAGGACAGTTTGGAAAATCAGAAAAATGGTAGGCAGAGAATTCAAAGGCAAGAATCAAACAGGGGCACAGTGTAAGATAAATGCAAATCAGACAAAAACATGAAAAAGTCAAGCCTGAAAGCCTTGTTTCTTAATACATGGAGCATTCACAGTAAAGTGGATGAATTAGTTGTGTAAGTGTATATATATACACTTGATATAATTGCGACTACAGTGACATGGCATTGGGGTGATTAGATATCAATTACAATAGTACAGCACAGGAATAGGGCCTTCAGCCCACCATGTCTCTGGAGACCATGATGCTATTCTAAACTAATCCCACCTGCCTGCACATGGTCCATGTCCCTCTATTTCCTGCCTGTTCATGTGTGTGTCTAAATGCTTCTTAAATGTTGCTATTGTATCTGCTTCTATCACCTCCCTGGGCAGAGCATTCCAGGCACCTACTACCCTCTGTAGAAGACTTGCCTTGTGCATCTCCTTTAAACATTTCCCCTCTACCTTAAACTTATGCCTCTATTTGACATTTCCACCCTGGGAAGAAGACTCCAACTCTCCAGCCTTACCATGACTCTCACAATTTTACTTACTCCTATCAGGTCACCCCTCAGCCTCCAACACTCTAACAAAAAAAAATCCAAGTTTGTTTAACCAAAGATTGGAACTGACTACTCAATGGTGTTCCATATTTAGGCAGGACAGGCAAAAAGAAAAGCAAAGTGAGGTAACCTTTCTGGTTAAACAAAAAGACATTAAATTGGAAATTAGTGGCACAAGCAATAAAGGTAATAGAATAGAAACATAGAAGATAGGTGCAGGTGTAGGCCAATCAGCCCTTCGAGCCTGCACCACCATTCAATTTTATCATGGCTGATCATGCAATTTCAGAGGAGGAATTCCTGGAGTGTGTAGGAGGTGGTTTTCTGGATCAATAAGTTGAGGAACAAACTAGGGAACAGGCCATCCTGGACTGGGTATTGTGTAATGAGAAAGCAATAATTGGCAAGCTAATTGCACAAGGCCCCTTGGGGAAGATTGACCATAATATGATAGCATTCTTCTTTAAGTTGGAGAGTAATGTAGTTGATTCTGAGACTAGGGTCTTGAATAAATAAAGGAACCTATGATGCTATGAGCCACGAACTGGAAATGATAAATGGAGATTGTTACTTAAAAGGATGACAGTGGGCAGACAATGACAAACATGGAGGAACTGCAACAATTGTTTACTCCAGTCTGGCACAAAAATAAAATGAGAAAGGTGGCCTTACCATGGCTAACAATGAAAATTAGGGATAATATTACATTCCAGGAAGAGGCATACAAATTGACCAAAAAAGTAAAGAGCAGACCTGTGGATTGGGAGCAATTTAGATTTCAGAAAAGAAGGCAAAGGGATTGGTAAGAGAGAGAAAATAAAGTATGAGAATAAATATACAAGGAAGATACAAACTGCTTACAAAAGCTTCCACAGGTACATGAAGAGGAAAAGATTAGTTTAGACAAATGTTAGAAACAGGGGAAGTTCTAATATGGAACAGAAATGGCAGACCAATTAAATATACATTTTGATTGTCTTCATAAAGGAGGACACAAATAACATCCCAAAAATGGTGGAGAACACAGGGCCTAGTCAGAAGGAAGAACTGAAGGAATCAGTATTAGGAGCGAAATCATGTTGTAGAAGCTCATACGATTAAAGGCGGAATAAACCCCAGGGACTGATAATCTACATCGCAGAGTACTTAAGGAAGTGGCCTTATAAATGGTGGATGCATTGATGGTCATTTTTCAAGAATCAATGGGGTTTGGAACAATTCCTATGGACTGGAGAGTAGCGAATGTAATTTAAAAAGGATGTAAGAGAGAAAAAGGGAATTATAGATTAGTTACACTAACGCCAATGGTAGGGAAAATGCTGAGTCCATTATAAATGATTTAACAGCAGAACGCTTGGAAAATAGTGAAGGTATTGGACAGAGCATGGACTTATGAAAGGAAAAACATACTTGACAAATCTACTGGAACCTTTTGAGGATGTAACTAGTGGAGCTGATGAGGTGGAACCGGTGGATGTGGTTTACTTGAATTTTCAGAAGGCTTTTGATAAGGTTTCACATGAGAGGTTAGCATGTAAAATTAAAGCTTTTGGGATTGGGGATGGTATACAAGGAAACAGAACTAGATGGCAGACAGGAAACAAAGAGTAGGAATAAACGGGTCTTTCAGTGGCAGGCAGAGACTAGTGGAGTACCACTTGGACCCCAGCTATTTACAATATCTGCAAGATTGCAGATGACACGAGCAGGATTGGAGGGTGAGCCAGAGGCAGATGCAGCGATGCTTCAGTGGGATTTGGATAAATTGAATGACTGGACAAATGCATGGCAGGTATAGTATAATGTGGATAAATGTGAGGTTATTCACTTTGGTAACAATACAGGAAGGCAGATTATTATGTGAATGGTGATAGTCTAGGAAAGAGGCAGGTACAGAGACCTGGGGCCCTTGTAAACCAGTTGCTGATAGTAAGCATGCAAATACAGCAAGCAGTGAAGAAGGCAAGTGGTACGTTGGCTTTTATTGCGATAGTTTTCACATAGAAGAGCAGGGATGTCCTACTGCAACTGTACATAACCTTGATGAGACCACACCTGGAATATTGTTTGCAGTTTTGGTTTCCTTGTTTGAGGATGAATGTTCTCACTACAGAGGGAGTGCAACATAGATTTACCAGAATGATTGGACCTACCACATGCCAAAGATGAATTTAGAATAAATCTGCTTGCAATTCAGGTGCAACTCTGTCATTTGCTGTTGCTGTCTTTGCTAAATGAATTGCACCACAAATAAAAATCAAGCAGCAACTAAAGATACAGCAAAAACTGTGATGAATTAATAGCAGAAAAACTCCCTGAGCTCCATCCATCTCTATGATAATGTGGCATTGTGTAGGATGTCCCTGAGCACATCTTTAGGTTAAGCAAGCCTCAAGAATCTAAATCACTCCCTCCTACACCATATTTTTAGCCATGCATACAAATATTCTATTCTTCTATTACTAACATAAGGCACCGGGGGTTGTTGGTGGTGGGATTTCTCACACTAGTGCCTTTGAGGCCTGATTTTTTGTTTATTTCCTAGTGTCCTTTATTGTGATCACAAGACCTCATCTCTTTTATTGCTGATGTCACTGGTACTGATACGGACCATGGTCCCTGGTTGTTCTCCTTTCCCTTCAGAATATCCTGCAGGTGCTCAATAACATTCTTGACCCTGGCACAAGATGGACAACACACCATCCACGTGCACGTCTGCAGCCACAGAAACATATATCTGTTCCCCTTACTGTTGTTGTCCCCTTCCCCCTGTAGCTGGACGACTCCTGGTGTCACCAGACTTGGTTCTTGCTGCTTTCCCGAGAAACCATTTCTTTCAGCAGCATTCAAAACAGAATGATGACCCCAGGGGACTCTGTTTCGGGCTTTTAATATCTGGTAATCAGCCATTCCTTTTCTTTGGTGCAACTGGATAAGGAGACTTACCTTAGTGCTGTTTACTAAGGCATAATGATGAGCTCCTTGAGAAGCCTCCATGCTACACTGTGTCACACATAACATTCATTGTGAGATAAGGGCTCAGAGGTTCCTTCAATAGAACTGCATTATCTTTACTGTTCTTCACAGATTGTGTGTTCACAGATCTCATATGGAGAGCGTCATGGCTGATGTCTTTGTGGCCTTGGTGCTCCTCCAGAGACAACACAGGAGAGAGCAATTACTGTGTCATCAGCAAGTCCAGCAGATGGTACACAGGTTTCAGAATCGACTTAAGGATTTGGAGGAGATTGATGAGACCCCAGATCTACAGGCTTCTCTTTCATTTTCAGAGAGTTGATTAAAGACAGAAGAGGTGTTGAGCTGGACGATCATCTCCAAACTAGATCATCTGTTGGAGAAGGACTGAGTGGCAATCCCATTCTGGTGGGCATCAAGATCACAGCTACCCCAAATTTTTATTCCAGAGGCTTGTTTCAAAGATCAACTGGGGACCTGTGGTAGCATCTCCCAATCTTCAATGGTACTCAGAATCACAGAATTAGAACAGTGTAGAAGGGGGCCATTCAACCCATTGTGTCTGCACAGGCTCTGTTGCCTAGTGCTAAATCTTCTGCCTCTCCCCCATATCCCTGCACACCATTTGTATCCAAATAATCATCACCCAATGCCACCCTGAAAACCTCAATTGAACCTGCCTCTACCACATTTCCAGAAAGTGCATTCCACATTCTAACTACACACTGTGTAAAAATAAAAGTTCTCACATCACCTTTGCCTTTAAACCTGTGCTCTTTCATTATAGTTTATTTTACAAACTGGAACAGTTCACCCAATCTACACTGTCCAGCCCACTCATGGTTTTGAAAAACACCAAATCTCCTCTCACCTGTCTTCTCTCCAGGGGAACAGACCCAACTTCTTCAAACTATACTCAAAACTCATTTCTGAAACCATTCTCCAATGCATTCACATCTTCCCTATCATGTGGCACCCCTTAACTGTACACAACATTCCAGCTAAGGTCTAACAAGTATCTTGCAAAAGATCATCATCACTTCCTTGCTCTTGTACTCTATGCCCCTGCTAATAAAGCCGCGGAAACTGTATGTTTTAACTGATCTCTCCACATTCAATGATCTGTGCACTTATACACCCAGGTCCCTCTGCTCCTGCAGTCCCTTTAGAATCGTTTCCCCTGTGTTAGATTGATTTTCAACATTCTTCTGACCAAAGGGTATCACCTTTCACTTTTTTGCATTGAACCTCATCTACCACCAATCTGCCCACTCCATCAACTGAGTTAAAATGAGTTACTACGCGTGGTAATGGAAAAGCAACACAGAACAATGAAACTTACTGTTTCGGCTAACCTTTGAGACCCCTTATGCCACAAGCGCTCATGCTGTTCTGACTAGATTGGTATTTTCTTCTTATAGGGAGCTAGGAATCTGATGACACACAGCCCACCCCCAACCCCAACCCCAACCCCATCATTCTCAAGTCCCTTGGCACAATTGTCAGATTTTTCCTGTGATGAGACAAAGGATTGAGAATGGTAGAAATGAATGGAAGAGAAGTTACAGGGGAATGCAGCAGTATAGCAATGCACTGGAATACTACTAGATTAGTAATTCAGAGTCCCAGACTAATCCTCCAAGGAAAATAAAAGCAAAGTAGTGAGGATGCTGGGGATCTGAAATTAAACACAGAAAGTGCTGGAGAAAGAGTTATTTGGTTTGAAACATTAACTCTCTCTCTCCCCACAGATCTCTTTTGCTTCTCCAGCATCTTTTGTCTTTATTATTAAAGTTCTGAAGACATAGGTTCCAAACCCATCATGGCAGCTATTGGAACTTAAATACAGTGAAAGCAATCTGGATTGAAAGCTAGTCAGTTACAGTGATGGAGACCATAATTCCATCAATTATTGCAAAACCCATCTATTCGCTAATGTTTTCTAAAGGAAGAAAATTTGCAATTCTTATCCAGTCATGTCCTACAGACGACACCAGACTCACAGCAAACTAAATTGGCTCTTAATTGCCGTCTTCAAAGGTCAAGTGAGAAACTCAGGGAGGAATTTCCAGCAAAACCCACATCTCAAACAGCAAACAATGAGCAAAAGACATGATGAGATTAGGGTTAGGAAACAAAGGACAGTAATAATATTTGGAAGGATGATGGGTGTGGACCATTGAGCAGACCTGATGAATGCAACATGACAGTCTGAGTCAGCAAACTTGGTGAGATTTCTTGCATTTTTGCAGATCATTGATCATCTTCCTGCACTGTTTGGCATCTTGCTTCAGGGCACAGGACTGACCCAGATCACAATCTGTGCCCAGGCAAATCAGTTTGGTGGCAAGGCTTCCTTTTCCTGGTCCCTATGGAAAAGGACAATCTCCTCTCCACCATGCTAGCTATCAGCACTTTCAAATCCTTGTCCCAGAAACAATGAGTTCTTTGAATACCTTGTCCAGAAAAAAAGGCCAATGATTTAAAGTGTTGCTTTCAGTGTGCCTCCTGCTACCTGACTTGTACAGTTGTTCGGCAAGTTTAGTTGTTTAGACAGTCGAAGATGAAACAAAGTGGAGCTTTGCATGTTTTTATCTCACTTGGTGCTTTTCCAAAAAAAAAGCACGAATCTTACAGCAGCAAACAAGTACTTCTGAATGATAAGCTTTTTAAATATAACCCAATCTCAATATAACTATCTTCAAAACTTCAATTAAATCCTGATTGAGGTATATTAGCAATTGACCAGAAATATGATTAATTAATGGTGAAAAAAAAACCTTACTTAATACATGAGTAATTATAAAGACAAAATGGCTTCAAATTGTTAGTCGTGTCTGTGTGGGTTTCCTCCAGGTGCTCCAGTTTTCTCCCACAAGTCCAAAGATGTGTAAGCTGGGTGGATTGGCCATTCTAAATTGCCTGTAGTGTTCAGGAATGTGTAGATTAAGTGGGTTATGAGGGATGGGTCTGGGTGGGATGCTGTGAGGGGAGGTGTGGACTTCTTGGGCCAAAAAGGCCTGCTTCCACACTGTTGGGATTCTATGTTCTGTAAAAGTGGAATCTCAACCGTGCTAGCTCATTACAGTGAATGAAATTTATCTTGAGATGGTCTACCTACACAAAAAAAATTTACTATCTCAATAAAGTTATTCCCAAAAAATTCTCTGCACAACCTTTCAAGCAAGGATTGCAAAAGTCATGACTCCAATCTTTAGTTAAGTAACTTAATCCCCTGTTCATTTATTTTTTAAGCCACTAACCTCAGGTTAACATGAAGCTAACATTGAGTGTAATAAACTCCAAGCTTATTTGAATGATTCACTTTTGTTTACTAGTTTCAAGTTAAGCTTTAACTTTTCGACTAAGTTACATTCTGAACATAATGTTAACTAATATTACTCTTGATCATCTTCAACATTGACTCCCTCCATCATTAACACTCATTCACAGCAGTGTGCACCATCTCCCCAATTCTCTACAACTCACCAATCATTGGGCAACACCTTTCACACCCATGACCACTACCGTCTAGGAAAAGAGCAAGTTTCCCTCTGAGCCAGCACTGTACTTTGGTCAAAATCGTGCATTTCCCTCTCTAATGATATTATTGGTCTCCCCATTGCAGATAACTGTAGCATTTCAGTCACCCTTTTAAGGGCAAATACAGGTGGCCATTAACATTTGATCCAGCCAGTGACACCCATGTACCATGAGTGAATTTTGAAAGCGCTCTGAGAAAATTTCAAAAGCATACTTTATTTATTTGTTAAAAAACATGTATACATACACACAAATCACAGATGCAGTTCAGTTCTGTACAGTAGCATATCAAGGAAACAGAAACATTGGAGTTTGATTCTATCAAACAAACCAAAAGCATCTCTTCTTACTTGAAGAAGGCAAATAAGAAAACATGAAATAACAAGGTGTAGAGCTGGATGAACACAGCAGGCCAAGCAGCATCAGAGCAGCAGGAAAGCTGATGTTTCGGGTCTAGACCCTTCTTCAGAAATGGGGAGGGGAAGGGGATTCTGAAATAAATAGGGAGAGGCAGATAGAAGATGGATAAAAGAAGATGGGTGGAGAGGAGACAGGTCAATGAGGCAGGGGTGGAGGTGCACCTCCCAGTCACGAACCATTTCCCCCTCATCATAGAATCCCTACAATGTGGAAACAGGCCCTTCGGCCCAACAAGTCCACACCGAACCTCAGAGCATCCCACCCAGACCTATCCCCCTATAACCCACCTAATCAACAGCTCTCTGAACACTACAGGCAATTTAGCATAGCCAATCCACCTAACCTGCACATCTTTGGACTGTGGGAGGAAACCGGAGCACCTGGAGGAAACCCATACAGACACGGGGAGAATGTGCAAACTCCACACAGAGTCGCCCGAGGCTGGAATCGAACCTGGGTCCCCGGCGCTGTGAGGCAGCAGTGCCAACCACTGTGCCACCTACTCCTTGGACGACAGGTCCATCCTGGGCCTCCTGAAGTGTCACAACAATGCCACCCTAAGGTTGCAGGAACAGCATCTCACATTTCACCTGGGAACCCTGCAGCCCCATGGTATCAATGTGGACTTCACAAGCTTCAAAATCTCCCCTCCCCCGACCACATCCCAAAACCAGCCTAGCTTGTCCTCACCTCCCTAGCCAGTCCTTCCTCCCACCTATCCCCTCTTCCCACCTCAAGCCCCACCCCCATCTCCTACCCACTAACCTCATCCCACCCCCTTTACCTGTCCGTCCTCCCTGGACTGACCTATCCCCTCCCTAACCCCCCCAACCTACACTCACCTTTACTGGCTCTATCCCCGCCTCTTTGACTTTTCTGTCTCCTCTCCACCTATCTTCTCCTTTATCCATCCTCTATCCGCCTCCCCCTCTATTTATTTCAGAGCCTCCTTCCCCTCCCCCATTTCTGAAGCAGGGTCTAGACCCGAAACGTCAGCTTTCCTGCTCTTCTGATGCTGCTGTGTTCATCCAGCTCTACACCTTGTTATCTCAGATTCTCCAGCATCGGCAGTTCCTACTATCTCTGAAACAAATAAGAAAATATGCTCTATCTGTCGCCTAAACTAAAGACCAAGACCTGTAATCCACTCAGAACATACGAATGCGAAATAGATACGCCACACAATCGAAGTATTACTTGTTTGACCATAATCAGCTAGTCTAAGGCTAGCAGCTTCAATCTCAGCCTTAACTACTCGGAGCTGAGACATAGGTAGGATAAGTACTCGCGACCTCCGGGATACTGATAAATCAGCCGCCAACAGCCTAACAACCCACTCTTTATTGGACAGTCAGGCAGCCATTCAGAGTACGATCCAGCTTCGTCCCTACACCAGAAACCGTACCTTTATTGGCGGATCAATGTGTGTCTGCTGATTGGTGGATGGAGAGACGCTGCGATTGGCTGATGTTAGTGCGGCCTTCCATTGGCTGTCTGGTGCAGACCCTGTGATTGGTGGATGTGCGCGGGCTTGGGGGAGGGGCCTCGAAGACAGCAAGATGGCGACTGCGGAGCCGGCGACAACAGCGGAGCCGGTGAGAGAAGATCGGGTGGCGAGAGATGATCGAGTGGAGTTGGGCTGACTGTTTATGTGGGCCGGTAACGGTTAGATTGGTCGGGCTGGGTAGGTGGAGTTTAGAGTGGAAGCCTGGCTCTGGGCCCGGGTGCAGTGGCTAGGCGGGAATGGAGTGTGGAGTAGCCGGGCCTTGGAGTGGAGGGCCTCGGATCGGAGTGTACTGTGTGAAGACAATCTCCAGGGATGGGATGAGGACTGTTGAGCTGGATAGTGTAGGAAGCTCTGTCCTTGAACTATGGGGTAGCTGAGCGCGTGCTGCTTTTCCGGAACTGGTAGTGGGCCTTTGGCTGGCGGGAGGTGGTGCTGATAACTGAGCTAGGGCCATTGGGCAAGGGATTGGGCTTATAGGGAGGATGACCAAAGGAATTCAGTGACTATCGAAAACGAATCTTATGGGATCATCACAATATAACAAATATTAAATAATTACTTCAGTCACTCTAAAGACGGCAAATATAACAGTAGAAGATGATCTAATAAAAATATGAAGACATTTATGAATGAAAGAGGGACACTATAAATTCCATATAAATACATATGCATTTCATGCAAGTTAAGATGGGAGGAGGTAACATTGTTAGAATCAATCTGTGTAATAGTTATATTGATCAGAAATAGGAGATTGAAATAGAGCAAGTCTAGGGAGTATAGATTTTGATGGAAAGATGTTGGAATCTTTACTCTCATGTAATGGGAAAAACCATAACTGAAACAATTCAGAATGGAAGGTATTGCTCAAACTTATAATTTAATTCTTTGGGTGGATCAGAGTAGGTGAGTTACGGTAGAGAAAAGTAGATATATTTATTTCAATCTCAGAACATCCCAAAACTTGGCTGCTTATTAACTACTTGGAAGCATAGGAAATGTGGCAGCCAATTTGCATAAACAACAATCAAATCTGTTAATCAATCAAGTCAGTTAATCAATCAAGTCAAATAATTGTTGCCATGGCCTTAAAGTATCATCCTGGAATCTTTTGCATCTGCCTGAGAATGCAAATGATGAGGATTGGTTTAATATCTCATCCATGTGATTTCAGTATCCTTCAGTATTATATTAAAGCGTTAGCCTAGATTTTTGTGGATAACCTTCTGGACTGGGGCTTAAACACAGCCTTCTTACTTTGAGGCAAGACTGCTAACTGCTGAGTCACAGCTGATGTAATGTGTAATATAGTCAGCGTATCAAAACACCAGTGGTAAGTAATTGCAGAGCTAACTCAACATTTAGGTCACGGAACATGTGGAGTCAGTCTAGTACCAGTACAGCTAGCAAGGTGGCTACAGAAGCAGAAACCAGTGTAGATTTAAGGGGGAGTTGTTCAGACTGAGGAGTAATATTTTTACCAGAACTCATGCAGAAACTACTGTTCATCGTTTACATACGTTTGGAATTAGGAATTTGGGCTGGTGTAGGGGCAGGTTGAACTGAGGAGTCAGGCAGCGTGGCTGAATTTGTGCAAGGTGTAAGTGTACACTGTACTAGTGATTGAATAGCTATATTGGTAAGTGAATTTCTGAAGAAGGGTCCAGACCCGAAAATTCGGCTTTCCTGCTCATCTGATGCTGCTTGGCCTGCTGTGTTCATCCAGCTCTCCATCTTGTTATCCCTGTATTGCTAGGTAATTTGTTTGTCTGTGGAATGTAACCAGCTAATGGCTGTTGGACATGCTTGTACATTCTCGTCAAGCGCAAAGATTTATATGTTCAATTGTTTCTCAGTGCCAGGCCAACCGAAGGAAAATGGTAATGCCTCCAAGGACGAGAAATACTCATGACATGTAGCTGCCCAGAGGGAGAATAAGGCTTGTCCATTAGTTTATAGGCTGACTCTAATGTGTTTCTTCACAGTTCATGACAAGAAATTACTTTTGGGTTTCCTGCACTTGCACAACCAAACAAGGGCCTTCATGCCCAGGAGAATGATCTGTTGGTGGAGTGCTCCATAGTAAGAAAGAAGCACAGGGAAGTTGGCACCCTGTGAGTGAGAGAATTCTCTAGGAAGAATCTGTAGGTAATTATAATTTCAACAGCAACCAATGCTACGTAAGCTGGTAAAGCAGTTATTTAATGACTCCAGACCTGACTGAAGGGTATTGACTCTCTTGAGGTCAGGTGCATTTTTCATTCAAGAACTCAGGTGCAAGAGTTCTTGGATCAAACATTTCAGAATGAAAAATGCATCTAGCATGTTCCAGCAGCTAGTGCATTCCCTCTTGAACCAGGTTGATTCTGTTCAGGACTGAGTTGAAGATAGGGTTTTGTTATGAGTTGGGTAGCACGTGAAAGAATTTGGTGCAAAAATGACAAATTATCAGATATAGAATGTATGTGGCCCAAATTTTACATTTTGGTCACCGTATTAGTGCAAGAAAGATCTGGATTAGCAAGGATTAGGCTATTTGCCTAGAAAATGTCAATTTGTCACCTGTCAAAGGTGTAAACACTGATAAATTGAGGTTCAGGTTGTCTGAACAGTCACAACAGAAAATGCCCAGTATTTTTGCCCTAGATACTTTTAAATCTTCACAGTCCACTCTTCTGCAACCGTGAGATTCTAACCTGAAGGAACAATCTTGGACGGGAGCATCCTGTGATATCTATTGTAAGCTGCTGTTACAAGGAGTGATGTTTTCTACAACACAGGTACAGAAGCAGGACATTTATTCTGTCACGGCTGTACTACCATTCAGTGTAGTTATGGCTGATCAGCATCTTGCTCCACCCTAACAATTCTTTTTCTCTTTCAAGAAGAAATCTTTCGATTTCAGTTTTGAAATTTTCATGCTTTCTCTACCCCCTCCACTGAACCCATTGGAGCCTTCAGACACCTTAATTAGATTGCCCCTTAATCTTAACACTCAAGGGGGCAAAAGTAAGTTCTTTCTGCGCTGTGCAATTGTATAGTAACCTGCAAGTTCCTGTGCACAATCAAACACTATTGCGATACTCAGCACACAGTGCTGAAGGTATAAAGTAATTTAAAGAGTTTGCGTGCTTAAGCAAATCAACCATGCAATCCAAAAATATTAAGAGGGAATTCTAGTTCATGTACCTAGTCCTCATGAAATTAGCCCGTTTTAGTCCTGCTATCATCTTGATAAATCTGCACCCCTTTCAAAATGTCTTCTCCTTGTGATGCAGTGTCTGAAGCTGCATTGTGCTGTAAATGGGGTATAAGTTAGCCATAGCGTAACTTCCAAATAAAATCAAAATACTCTGTTTTTCGCTCCATGGATCCTGCCATACCTGTTGAGTTTCCCCAGCACTTTGTTTTAATAGCAAAACTTCTAAATGTTTATATTACAGCCCTCTCAGGACAAAGGCCAACATGCCATTTGCGTCTTTCAATTTCTTTTGTACCTGCTCAGAGGCTCTTAGCCTCTTGAGCTTGCACCAATATTAAAACAAACTTCTGTAGTACCCCTTAAAAGCCATCGCACCTCCACAGTTCCCAGCTTCTCAACATTGGCAAAACTTTCTTCAATCAAGGTTGAAGACTTTGTACTTTCCCCACTCAGTCAACTCCATACAAAGCAGTTCTGCCTAGTTAATCCATCAATGTCCCTTTGCAGTTTTTAACTATCTGCTTAGCATAATACGTCAGACTCAGACATGCGATTCTCTTTAATCAAAGACATCCAAGAACAGAAAATAGGATACCCCAAAATGTATCCATTTTTCCAGTGAAGCTGCACAAACAGCAGTGAATGACTTTTTTGTTTGTTTTTTTTCTTCATTATTTTGTGGGATGTGGGCGTCGCTGGCTGGCCAGCATTTCTTACCCATCCCTAGTTGCCCCTGAAAAGATGGTGGTGAGCTGCCTTCTTGAACCGCTGCAGTCCACCTGCTGCAGGTTGACCCACAATGCCATTAGGGAAGGAATTCCAAGATTTTGACCCAACAACAGTAAAGGAACAGCAATATATTTCCAAGTCAGGATGGTGAGTGGCTTGAAGGGGAAATAAGGTAGTGGTGTTCCCATGTGTTTGCTGCCCTTGTCCTTCTAGATGCAAGTGGTTGTTGGTTTGGAAGGTACTTTCTTAGGATCTTGCAGATATTACATACTGCTGCTACTGAGCATTGGTGGTGGAGGGAGTGTGTGCTTGTGGATGTAGTGCCAATCAATCGGACTGCTTTGTCTTGGATGGTGTCAACTTCTTGAGTGTTGTTGGGGCTGCCAGTAATCATGGAGCATTTCTTCAAGAGTTCGTCAGGGTACTATCCTTGGCTCAACCATCTTTAGCTGCTTTGTCAATGACATTCCCTCCATCATAAGGTCAGAAGTGGGATGTTCGCTGATGACTGTACAATGTTCAGCACTGTGTGCGGCTTCTCAGGTACTGTAACAGTCCATGTTCAAATGCAGCACGACTTGGACAATATCCCGATTTGGGCTGACAAGTGGCAAGTTACATTCATGTCACACTACTCCCAGACAATTTCCATCTCCAGTAAGAGACAACTTAACTTGCCCCTTGATGATTAATGGCATTACCATTGCTAAATCTTCCACTATCAATATCTCAGGGGTTACCATTGACTAGAAATTGAAGTGGACTAATCATATAAAAGTTGTATTTGCAGAGGCAGGGAATCCTGCAGCAAGTAACTTGCCATTTGACTCCCAAAAGCCTGACTATCATTAAAAAGTCAGGTATGTGATGGACTACTTCCCACTTGTCTAGATGTGTGTGGCTCCAACAATATGCAAAATGTTTGGCACCATCCAGGACAAAGCAGTGTGCTTGACTGGCATCATATCTTACACTTACTTCACCGCCTATGACCATTAGTAGCAGCATGTACCACCTACAAGATGCACTGCAGAAGTTCACCAAGGCCCCTTGGGTAGCATCCTCCAAACCCTAAATACGTGGAAAGACCACCATCTGCAAGTTACCCTCCAAGCCAATATATTGTCATTCCTTTATGTCACTGGGTCAAAATCCTGGATACCCACCCCTGATGGCATTCTTGGTGTACTGATGCCGGATGGATTGTAGTGGTTGAAGAAGGCACCTGACCACCACTTTCTACAGGGCAACTAGGAATGTGAAATAAATGCTAGCCCAACGAACAAAACCCGTGAATCAATAAGAAAAACCTGTTTTTGGTGATGTTAGAGCCATTGAGATGTACAGCATGGAAACAGACCCTTTGGTCCAAGTCGTCCATGCAACTATATATCAGAAATTAATCTAGTCTAATTTTGCCAGTATTTGGCCCATATCCCTCTAAAATCTTCTTATTCGTCTAACCATCCAGATGCCTTTTAAATGTTGTAATTGTACCATTCTCCACCACTTCCTCTGGCAGCTCATTCCATACACGCACTGTCCTCTGTTTTAAAAAAAAATTGCCCCTTAGGTCTCTCTTAAATCATTCCCCTCTCATCTTAAAACTATGCCATCTAATTTTGGACTCCCCTATCATGGGAAAAAGAGCTTTGCTATTCAACCTATCCATGCCCATTATGATTTAATAAACCTGCATATAAGATCACCCCTCCGTCTCCGATGCTCTAGGGAAAATAGCCCCAGCCTATTCAGCCTCTCCCTTTAGGTCAAATCCTCCAACCTCAGCAACATCTTTGTAAAATCGTTTCTGAACCCTTTCAGGCTTCACCATATCCTTCCTATTGCAGGAAGGCCAGAATTGAAAGCAGTATTCTAAAAGTGGCCTAACAAATTTCCTGTACAGCCGCAACATGACATCCCAATTCCTATATTCAATGCACCGACCAATAAAGGCAAGCTTACCAAACACTTTCACTATCCTGCCAACCTGCTACTCCACTTTCATAGAACTATGAACCTGCACCTCAAGATCTTTGTTTGGCAACACTCCCCAGGACCATACCATTAAGTGAATAAGTCCTACCCTGATCTGCTTTATCAAAATGGAACACCTCCCATTTATCTAAATTAAACTCCCTCTGCCACTCTCCTTGGCTCATCTGATCAAGGTCCCGTTGTACTCTGAGATAACCTTCTTCACTGTCGACTGCACAACCAATTTTGGTGCCATCTGCAAGCTTACTAATCATATCTTCTATATTCACACCCAAATCATTTATATACATGACAAAAAGCAATGGACCTAGTACCAATCCTTGTGGCACACTACTGGTCACAGGTCTTCAGCCTGAAAAACAACGCTCCACCACCACCCTCTGTCTCCTATCTTCAAGCCAGTTTTCAATCCATATGGCTTGCTCTCCCTGGATTCTATGTGATCTAGCCTTGCTAACCAGTCTACCCTGTGGAACCTTGTTGAATGTCTTCCTGGAGTCCATAGACAATGTCCACCCCTCTGCCTTCATCAATCTTCTTTGTCACATCTTGAAAAAAATCAAGTTAATGAGACACGATTTCTCATGCACAAAACCGTGTTGCCTATCCCTAATCAGTCCTTGCCTTTCCAAATACATGTAAATCCTCTCCCTCAGAATTCCCTCCAACAATTTACCACCACTAACATCAGGCTCACCAGTCTGTAGTTTCCTGGCTTTTCATTATACCTTTCTTAAATAATGACACTACCTTTCTACCCTCCAGTCTTCCAGCACCTCACTTGTGGCTATTGATGGTACAAATATCTGAGCTAGGGGCGCAGCAATCGGTTTCCTAGCTTCCTACAAAATTCTAGTGAGCTCATGATTGGTATAGACATTGGGTGAACTACCTTTTGAATAGTGCCATGAGTTTTTTGCATCGACTTGAACAGGCAGGTAAAATTTCAGTTTAATATTTGAAATCCAGCATCTGAGACTAAAGCTTACTATCATTCAGCCACAATATTTTGTTTGTGACAATAAAAGGTACAGTCTCGTATACGTTTAGCCTTGAGTATTGCTTAAAAATAGCACACTTTGTTAAAGTGTTTCGTCTTGGGCTCATCAGGACAATTCACAAGTATACCAATGCAGAGGGGACTAAATTTTGAACTGTATGAACAGAGAGGACCTGTTGATTGACAAGTTGCCTCGGATTGGTAGAGACAGGGAGAATGCACACATTAATGGTAACTGGCAATTAACTGCCAAGCTTCATTTAAATGTAAGCAAAGCAGGTTGACTCTAGTCAAGACATTATTCTTTCTGCCAAAGTGAACAACTTCAGATTATCTCACATTATACTCAATTTGCTGTACTTAGTCCCACTCACTCAACCTATCTACACCCATCTGTGTCTTCCTGATGTCATCTTCACAATATACGTTCTGACCTATCTTTGTGTGATCTGTAAGTTCAGCTACTTTGCCTTTGGGCCCTCATTTAATATTTTTTAAATTTATCCTATTTTTCTCATCAAACTGTTCGGAGATGTTATTACACACTTCTAGAGCAAGTGGGACATGAACCCAGGCCTCCTGATCTAGGGGTAGGAATGTGACCACTGTACCACAAAACAGCCCCTCCTGCTCCCCTCCTTTAAGTCATTGATGTAAATTGTAAAACGTTGGGGCCCCTGCACAGACTGTTGCAGGATCCCAGAGCCACAGCAATGTGGTTGACTCTTAACAATTAGGAAGGGACAATAAATGCTTTTCGAGCCAGCGATGTCCACATTGTGTGAATTAATTTAAAACTTTTTTAAAACCATGAGCACCTACAATACACCATAACCTTTCACATGGCACCTTGTCAAATTTCCTTCCAGAAATCCAAGTCTGCCGGCCCCCTTTTGTCCACAGTTCAGGTTACTCCCTCAAAGACCTCTAATAAATTGGTTAAACATTATTTCCCTTTCAGTAAACCCCATGTTGACTCTTCATGATTACTTTGAAGTTTTTTCCAATTGTCTAATTATAACCTCCTTAATGATTGTACACTTTCTCCATGGTGAGCATCAAACTAACCAGCCTGTAGCTTCCTGTTTTCAACACCTCCACCCTTTCTGAATAGAAAGATATGTTCACTACATTCCAGTTTGATGGAACCTTCCCAGAATCTACTGAACTTTGGAAAATTATTTCCAACATTAGCAACCTCTTTTAAAACCCTGAGATGAAAGTTACTTACTTTCTGGAGAGAGCTTGCCCGTGGAGGCGACAGCATTGGGGTCTGGAGTGTGGCAGCAGCTGGGACTTTGGTACCAGTGAGCCTGGCAGAACTAGAGTGGCTGGCAAGGCTGGCAGGGAACGTGGAGGTCAGCAGCGAGACAGCAGTTTGGGGGAGAGATCAAGCTCTCGTAGGCAAAGCCCAGAATGGAGCGTCTGAAGGTCCATGGCTAAAGAAGACCTATAATGCTGAATTTTTACCTTACTTCTTTATTTTTCTACTTTGTACCTAAGATTTTGTACCCAGGTACTTTTGTACTCATGATGGCGCTTGGAATGGCGAATTTGTACACTTTTCACTGTGCTCCTGTATCCCTGTACTTGAGTACAGGTGACAATAAAATGTAATTCTAATTCCATTTTTAATGGCCTGGGGACTTATTAACCTGAAGCTCCATTGGTTTGTGCAGCACCACTTCCCTATTGATTGTACATCCTCCACTTTGGAAACCAAGTTCTCAAATAACCGAATGTTATGAATCTTCACAACACTTGTCGTCAGTTTTTGGCCAATTATGCAGTGTCCAATTGCTCAGACATAAAGGTACAATGCAGAGCCAGCTTTGTGGATTAAGCATCGTTTTGCTGTGGTGGTCAGGCAAAAGAGGACTGGAGGCTGCAATATCTTTACACATGACTTTATGAAACTCACAGATTTTTGTCTTTTGTACCTTACAAAACTTTGTAAAGATGATGTTTATAATTCTCTCAGTATGCTCGAATCTTCACTATTTATTTTCCAGCAAGAAGTACCTGAGGTCCTGGAAGCTGATTCAGCAGCGGCACCAGAAGTGTGTCCTGAAACTGTAAGCCAGGATCAATACCTAAAACACCCTCTGCAAAACAGGTCAGTTTAAATCTGTGTATCAGGGTTGGACAAGTGCTTTTGCAGCAATTTGAGGACATAGTAGTGGGTTCAAGATCTGCATGTAACTTAGTGTTTTGTATCTGGTGTTAAGAGTGTAGAAGTCAAGTGTTGAATATGTACAAGATTGAGTTAGGATGCAGTGACAGCTTTATGTACAATTTGGAAGCCTTTTATGGGAATCATAGAAATTGCAGCACAAAAAGTGACCATTTGACCCATCATGAGTCTACTGAGTCTTTGAAAGAGCAATGGTGCTTAGTCCCACACAGCCACCTTTTGTCCCTAGTCCTGTAAGTTCCTCCATCTTCAATAACTATCCAACTTGCTTTTGTAATTCCCAATGGAATTGGCATCCATAACCTTTTCCACGAGAGCGTTTCAGAAGCTGACAACTCATCAGATTGTTTCTTCCAAGATATTTTGCCATTGATGTTATACATATATATGCTTCTGGTTATTATCTATCTCACTAGGGGAACACTCATTCTCTACCTTATCAAAATGTCGGGTCATCTTGGAAACCTCTGTTAGACCATCTCTTGGCACTTTTTTATTTACCTTTCCTCAGAGATAAATTCCTTCATTGCTTGTAAGCCTCATTTAGAACATAGAACAGTACAGCACAGTACAAGCCCTTCGGCCCACGATGTTGTGCTGAACTTTTACCCTAAAAATTTGTACTCTGGTTTCTAAGATTTTCCATCTTACTGACAGCGTGCTGCCTGGAATGGATCTCAGTATTTCAGCTGCGATCTGGCTAGTGATTTATACAGTTCTAGCACAGTCTCTTTGCTTTAATCTGTTTATAACCCAAGTAACTCATATGATTTTAATTTACATTTTCAACTAGGCTTGCCACCTTTAAAGATGTTCGTATATGGACCTCAAACTCTCCATGCTTGTTTACCTTTTTTAAGGTGTCCCATTTGTTCTCTCCATGAAAGTGCATGAATTCATAGTTCTCGACTCATTTACTCCATCCTTCTGTGCATTTTAGTATCTTGTCTGTCATCCTGAAATCTGCAGCTATTCTTGTTCCACTATGTTGCCAAGTTTCACGCCATCTGAAAATTTTATAATGTTCCTCACTATAACTGACTAGTTTTTTCTATAATATTGCCCTGGACCTAAAAATTCACCGTTGGAGCACCACTACAGAGTATCCTTTGCTTCGTCACTGTGCTGATTCCATATCCGTACTGCATTTTCTCCTTAATTCCACGGATTTCCACCTTCTTAATAAGCCTCCTTTCTGTCACTTTTGTCAAATGCCTTCTGAAAATTGATACATACGACAGTTTCTGCGCTGCATCGATCAGTATTTTCTGTTACATTATCAAAATAATTTTGTCAAGTTAGTCAGACATAATTGATCTTTAACAAATCCAGGCTCAATTAACCTCGGAGACCGCTTTGCAGAACACCTACGCTCGGTTCGCAACAAACAACTGCACCTCCCAGTCGCAAACCATTTCAACTCCCCCTCCCATTCCTCAGACGACATGTCCATCCTGGGCCTCCTGCAGTGCCACAACGATGCCACCCGAAGGTTGCAGGAACAGCAACTCATATTCCGCTTGGGAACCCTGCAGCCCAATGGTATCAATGTGGATTTCACAAGTTTCAAAATCTCCCCTCCCCCCACCGCATCCCAAAACCAGTCCAACTCGTCCCTGCCTCCCTAACCTGTTCTTCCTCCCACCTATCCCCTCCTCCCACCTCAAGCCGCACCTCCATCTCCTACCGACCAACCTCATCCCGCCCCCTTGACCTGTCCGTCCTCCCTGGACTGACCTATCCCCTTCCTAACTCCCTACCTACACTCACCTTTCCTGGCCCCATCCCCGCCTCTTCGACCTGTTTGTTTCCTCTCCACCTATCCTCTCCTCTATCCCTCTTCTATCCGCCTCCCACTCTCTCCCTATTTATTTCAAAACCCCCTTCCCCTCCCCCTCTTCTGATGAAGGGTCTAGGCCCGAAACGTCAGCCTCTCTGCTCCTATGATGCTGCTTGGCCTGCTGTGTTCATCCAGCCCTGCACCTTGTTGTCTCAATTAACCTCTGTCTTTTTAAATGAAAATTTAATTTATCCCTGATCATGGTTCTCCCACAGCCAGTGTTAAGCTGAGTGACATGTAGTTTCCTGGTTTATCCCTTCTTTCTTCTTAATGTTGGCAACCACTCCTGCATCCAGTAAAGGTTGTGACTGGCAACTTTGCTATTTCTAGATGCACTACCATGATTTTACCCACTTGAAAATCTGGGGCTTGAGCTGAAACAACTGGCACCATTTCCTGTATGAATGATTTTCAAGAATTAAAGGAGAGTTGTGGTCTTCTCACAGAGAAAAGGATATGCATGACATGTTGACCCAGTAACCTCTGGATAACTTCATGATCACTAAAATAGTTGACACTGACCTATGAAATTGAGACAGAGCTCTCAGAAACTGACATGTGAAACTGAGTTAAGAAACCATTTAAGAAAGAAAACTAAAACACAAGAATTGGTATCTGTCAGTCTGAGGTGTGATGCATTCTGCCTTCAAATGAGTAAACAACACGGTGACAAAATGAGCTATTTAAGTAAATTGATATGTACCTACCATTCCCAATGCTCTGTGACAATGGCTCCACTTCTGAATTTCTTTGTTTACACTCTGACTTGGTGACTTTCATTCTGCCTTGCTTTCTCCAATCTCACTGACATGCTGATGATGGTCCTTCCACCTTATTTGTTGTCCTGTTGTATAAGACGCTAGTTCAGCCTCAGATGTAGCACTGTGTCCGCTTCTGGCTACTGCAGTTTAGGGAGGACATGAAGGCTTTGGATCAAGTGGAGGAATGATGCATGAGACTATTTCCAGAGATGAAGAACTTCAATTATGAAGAGAGATTGGAGAAGTTGGGACTGTTTTCTTTGGAGAAAATAAGGTTGATAATCAATCCAGTAGAGAGGTATTCAAAATCATGAAGGGTTGGACAGCTTAAAGAAGAAAAATCTGTTTCTACTTGTCAAAGGATTGAGAATAAGAGAGTACAGCTTTTAAATAGTTGGCAAGAGAAACTGATGCAACAAGAGGAAATAGCATTTTTATGCAGCAGGTGGATAAGGTTGGGATAGTGCTGCTTGAGTATATGCTGAAGGCAGATTCAATTGATGCATTCAAGAAGGAATTGAACAGTTATCTGAAAAGGATGGATGTGTAGAGTTATGTGGAGCTAGCGGGAGAATGGCACTGGGCAAAATACTCATTTGGAGAGATGGTGCAGACACAATGGGCTAACTGGGCATCTCCTGAGCCGTAACCATTCTGTGATGCTGAGGCTCCATGTTGGCTATCAGAAAAGAATGATATAAAACTCTGTGGAAAGGTTCATTGTTGATTCACTGGAATGTTACCAGAAATGGAGGACTGCAGTTATATAATCTCTGCGCTTCTGTTCTGTATTACAGATGGGCTTTATGGTATTTTAAAAATGACAAGACCAAAAGTTGGACAGAGAACTTGCGACTTATTGCTAAATTTGATACTGTTGAAGACTTTTGGGCGTAAGTATGATTTGCGTAATGTACATTGAATAGATTGCATGAATTTGATGGGCTGAATGGCCTTCAGTACCATAATGATTCCAACGGAATGAAATGTGCAGATGACTCAATTTTACTCCTTCAAAGTAAGCCAGGTCGAGAGAAATAAAGCTACACGGTTTTTATTTTGGGAGAGCATCAGTGATTACATGGGAAAGTACTGCATAGCTCTCGGGCCCTGTAGATTGTACCCTGGCACTGGTATAATGTTTGGAGTGACTGTGGGAAGAAGTAGAGAGGGACACACGATATCTGTATGCTGACATAAGACAATGTCTAAATTTTGTCTCAGTCAGTTATTTAAAAGCTTGTCTGCATAGATGAGGCACTTATATTACTAAGTAGTCTTTTTTATGCTGGAAAGAGATAAGGATCTCAAATATGAGTTGCTAATGTCAATTAGGTTATTCCTTAATCTTCTCGACTTTCAATCCTGCGTTGTTTTACATTTTGCATTCATCCAATAAGCATCCTTACATAATCATTGCAGATTCTTTTGCCTGTCAGGTTTTGAATCTTCCTGGGGTGTAATCCACATGAGCTGCCATCTTGAGTGTTCTGGAATTGATAATAATGGCAGGCTCTCAGCTAGCAATTTTGATTATACGGGTTCACCTTTTTGCATTTTTTGGGGTGTTTGTGATTTATTGGCACTTGACCCCCGCTTACCATTTGATCTAATTGAGGTATTTAAGAAAGTTCAGCTGTAGTTAAGGGAGATGTAGATGAGTTTGTGCTTTGGAGAAGCCCAGAACAAGGAGCTGTAAATTTATAATCAGAGGCCAAGCAATTCGTGGTGCTATGACAAACCATTTTCTCGCATACAGGATAGTGAAAACCTGGAACTAAGGTATGAGGCAAATTGACAATTGAAGAATAGGCAATGGGTATGAGGAGTTATGCACTGTGATCTGTTAATGGATTGAGGGTACAGATCAGCCATATACCCACTAAATGCCTTTCAGCAGAGGATTATGAAGCAGTAATGAGAAGGTGGCTAAACCCTTCTTTCTGAAGTCTGGGTAATATTTGGGATGTTGAAACCCCTAGAAGGGCATTGAATTATGGAGGAAGATAATGAAATTGGGTAGGTTGAACTTTGGAGTTGAGTTACAACTTGTGTTTCAAATGGAGAAGTGCCTGGTGATGGGATATGAGAAGTGAAAGACACAAGGGTTTAAAAAGAAATGATAACTGAAAGGGACGTGTTTGACTTATCAAAACTGTTGGTGCAGGATGAGAAGAAAGCTAACATGAGATGCTGTGCTGTAAGGTTAGAAAGGCAAAGTAGAATTTGAGCAGAAGGTGAAACATTTGTGCAAAGCATTGAATACAGTTACGAGTACTGGTATCGACCCTCCACCACGACCACTGCATACAGTTCTATGAACATTGAGTAGGACCGGCAATTCAGCCCTTTGATTGGCAGACTAGGCTCAATCAGATTGTGGCTGATCTGATTGTAACATTAAACCCATATTCCTACCTCCCCATTACCTAACCATCCCACCTCCACTCCAGCGCCTGCTGAGCAGAAATCTGTCTAATTCTGCCTTAAAAATATTTGACTATTTCACCACCTTTAAGGGAGAGAGTTCCAAAGGCTTGTAACCCTCAGAGAGAAAAAAATTGCCTTACCTGTTTTAAATAGGTGACCCCTGACTTTTAAATGGTGACCCGTAATTCTAGATGCTCCCATAAGAGGAAACATCCTCTCCAAATTGTCATGACCCCTCAGGATCTTGTATGTTTCAATCAAGTCATCTCTTACTCTTCTAAATTTCAGAGGCACAAGCCTCGCCTGATCAACCTTTCCTCATAAGACAACCCACAAATTCATGTATTGGTCTTATATTCTGAACTGCTTTCAAAACATCTACATCCTTCCTTAGATAAGGAAATCAATACTGTACACAATATTGCAGATGTGGTTTCACCAATGCCTTTTATATTGAAGCATCACGTCTCAATTTGTATATTTAATTCCCCATGGCAACAGGTTGACATTTTATTAGCTATCATAATTACTTGTTGTACCTGCATATTGACCTTTTGAGATTCATGCACTAGGACACCCAGATCCCTCAGCATCTCAGCACCCGGCAATCTCACCGCTTAGTCAGAGTAGTTAGCACAAACACAAAGATGGCTGTCGAAATGGCACCACATGTGCAAATGGGCACAGTCGCTGGCAAATGACATCCCTGAGCCAGAATGAATCTGTGTGGCTGGTGTCACTACGTTTACACATGTAATAACATCAAGTTGGCTGCAGATACGCATATGGCAGTATAGAGATTAAGGTGCCAAGAACAGGACAAATGTCACTAAGTAGTGCTGGCCTTTCAGCCAGGAAATTCCACCCAGTGGAGGAGAGAGGTGGTGACTCTGGGCTGAATTTAGACAGGGATCATGAGTGTGGACTTTCTTGCTGCCTTGCAGTCAGCATACATTGCTTCACTGAATGCTTGAAGGCAAGCTGAATTGAAATTTTATTATTTTTGCTGCCAAAATGGACAATATCACATCTTTTACAATTTGGCAGTGGTAGGATGCAAACCCACCCCTCTCTTTAGAGACTGGAGCCTTAATTCTGTGTATTTGACAGCCATGCTATCACTGGCCACTGGTATCCACCACTGCCATGAGCACTGGATACAGTTCTGGACTATTCATATTTGAATGTCTAAATGTGCTTTTGTTTCCTTTCTATAGGTTATATAATCACATACAGCAGCCTAGTAAACTTTTGTTTGGTTGCGATTACTGTTTGTTTAAGGTAAGCTCTTTGCTTATTGCTTTCAAACTTAATAATGTTTATCTGGCAGTAACAATTTGATTAATTTTCTGTTTTCTGGATTGTTGGAGAGGAATTGACTTCCTGGAGTCTAAAAGGAGGCAGATCAAAAGGAATCAGATTTATTGACCATATTCTAACCAATTTTATTTTAATATGTGTACTGACTATAGTAACTTGAGTGCATAGAGTTCAACTGAAGCTCAACATTTGGAACAGCAGCTTCTGACTTGCTCAGCACATGCCAGTGACCAAACCAAAAACGTTATGCTCGATATGTCTCAGTGGGTGGAGGAATGGAGTGGGTCCTGGGATTGCTTGTTGCATTGAGGAATTTTCTTTTAGCTCATTGTGTCAAACACTGCAGGCTCAGGCCAGGTGAGATTTAAGCATGTGGCAGTAAGATTAAGGCTCAGCGTCCATCCTATCTCACTCCTGAAGGATGGGTGGGAATTGATTGTGCAATGCTTATGAGATGGAACCTGGTTAATTTTGATCAATTTTTAACTTGTCAGTCATGTTGGTGTATAACTGGAATCTTGTGTGAAGCAGACCAAGTAAAAACCATGATTCCCCTCCCTAATGACATCAGTGAACCAGCTGGCTTGTTTGACATTGCAATGTTGTGTTGACTGGTGACTGATCGTCTTTATCCTTATATCTATACTTTCCCCCCGCCTGCACCCTCCAGAGATGGTACAAGAGATTTCTTTTTCTGTTTGAATTGTAGTTTTTGCTGGTTGGGAATAGCTACTAATGAGTACGTTACTTGGGGATGGTATTGAATTAAGGAATTATTTTAAGTTTAAGATAGTAAAGTAGCCTTCTCATTCTGGTTTCAGCAATCGTTCAACATTAAAAAGTCAAAGTTAATACAGTTAGATTTAGGAAGTTAAAAATAGTTGACAGAGCGACAATAAATTTGGTGAGTTAATCTTTGGTTTCAACGATATGGTTAGTGAAACCATGGGGTCTGTGAAGTTGGTAGTTGAACTTGTTTGTCCTGTGGGTATTTGTATTGTAATAACTAGGGCTTGGAGACTGTGATTATGGGTCTTGGGAAACGTGAGGGGAGCTTTTGTTTTCTTTTAGGCTTCCTGACCCTGCTCAGGATTATCACTGAAATCATAGAAGCAGCTCATCAACATGTGACTATTTTAACAGGATGGTATTAAACCGATGTGGGAAGATGAGAAAAATAAAAGAGGAGGAAGGTGGCTAATGACACTTAACAAGCAACAGAGGCACAATGACTTGGACCGATACTGGCTGGAAACGGTAATTGCTCTCCAGTAAAATAAATACCCTGTTTACAGACCATGCTCTTGGCAACCCTTGAGTCTGGAATTTTAATCTAGGTTGTAATTGGCTTTTATTCTGGGCTTTAAGTCCACCTGTTTTGGTATGGCATTAAAATAAACAGGCCAGTTACGCAGTTCACTAATGCCACTGATGTTTTCAGGACAAATTGGTTATTCAAGCAACAGGTCTGTGGTGTATGCACGTCTTGTCTATTTTATCTACAGGAATAAAGTTAACTGTTCATTGTTAGATTATTAGATGTTTGAAATGCATGGTTGAAGATGGGTTGATTCCACTGAGTGTTTGAGAGTCTTTCATCATGCAGTATTGAGGCCATCTGTATGAAGTTAAAAGTGGGAGTGGGTGTCATGATTTTCTTTGAGGACAAATGGAATCTACGGTCTCTTCTCTGGCCGAAAGGACCAGGAGTGATTGGTTTTGGATCGTTCCAGCTGAAAACCTTGTTTTGTGAAGTGTGTGTATAGAATTGTCCTATAATCTGGCAACAATTAATTAATCTTAGAGCTCATGAATGATCACTGTGAGGAGGATTAGTACTTCCATTTAAATCCCTGCAGAACAGAAAGAGGCCATTTGGCCCATTGAGCTGACACTGATCCTCTGAAGAGCATACTTCCCAGTCTCATCCCCAAACAGTAGCTCCACATTTACCATGGCTAATGTACCCAGCCTGCACATCCCTGGACACTAGGTTGTAATTTAGCATTGCCAATCCACCTGACCTGCCCATCTTTGGGCTGTGGGAGGAAACCGAAGCAGCTGGGGGAAATGCAAGCAGACACGGGGAGAATGTGCAAACTCCACGCGGACAGTCGCCCAAGGCTGGGATTGAACCCAGGGCCACAGCACTGTGAGGCAGCAATGCTAACTACCGTGCCACCCAGAGTTGAATGCTACTTGGGACAGAGAGCATGTCGTGTCCACAGAGCAGCCTGTAAACTGCAAATTTGTTCAGCTTGTTTAGCCCCCTTCTAGTTTCCAAATGTTTCAAATTATAAATAATCAGCAGCAAAGCTTTAACAAGACAAAACTTAGTTTACACAATTTCTGAAATTTTATTTCAGTAAAATGGTGATCAAGTTATTAACTAAAACACAGATATAACCATTTAAATCAACAATAAAAGATACATGTGAAATTAAACATGAAATCAATTTCTAGTATAATTACAAGCCCATTATTTGCTTAAGATTCTCAATCCCAAGTGAAGGGGTTCAACCTTGACATCTTAATCAGAAGATGCAGTGTCTTCTGTAATTGAAGAGTTTACCTTTGTAGGTGAACATAGTAGGTAGAGAAGCATCAGGAAGTGAGGAAAAGTCTCTTTTCTTTGTTAGCTCTGCTGGCATAATACTTAAACAGCATGATATCCTTATCAGCACAACAGAGGGCTTTCTGGGCACCATTTCTCTGCAGCTGCTGATGTTGGAGTGAAATCCCTACTCTCTCATGCTGCTCACAGTTCAGCTGAAACTTCTTTCATCCAGTTTTTTAATCCCTACACACTCAATGGCTCTCTCAGCCAAGGTTTAATCGCAATCAAACAAAATGGCTGCAAATAACATTGGATCATTATTCCAGAAACCAAAGGCAATTCTGCCGGAAGGACACTGAGAGGAATTTCAATCTCCTCTGCAACAATACCTTTGAGTCTTCACACTTTATTTAATGGACAATTCTAGAATTTCTTGAATTAGTTAATGATGTTTATGACTGACTTTTAAGATAACACATCAGTGTGTCTGTTTTGGCTGCAATGAATCAACAAGATCAGTCATATGACTTCTGAGAGTCATCTTTAAGATTCTGTGTCCATTTTAAAGACAGGTTAGTTGCCTTTGCAAATTATGTAACAATAATTATACAGTCGAGAGCTTTATTCTGTACTTGGACAGTGTTGTGTTAGCTCTGGACTGTTTAATGTATCTGTGCAAATGCAGATTAATGCTGTATTGAACCATTCTTTGAAAGTGTTCCAAAGTATGCTGTTAGCTCAGCTCCACTTTGATGACAGCAACTAGACAGGGCAACAAATACTACTTCGCCAATAATGGTATTATCTTATGAAAGTTTTTTTTTTAAAACTACCATGGCAAAAAGTTCTAAGACTTTCTGTTGCTCATGACCTCGTTATCTACAGTACATTTGTAGTCTGTTGGAATTTTTGTATAATAATCTTAATCCATGAAGGTGATTCATTGCAATCTATAACTGTTATTTACCTGTTCCTATCCCATGTGCCAGCTTTTGTGTCTGATTGGGGAGGCCTTTGATGAGTTCAGTGACGAGGTGTGTGGAGCTGTTGTAAATGTCAGGCCCAAAGGTGACAAAATAGCAATCTGGACAGGGAACTGCCAAAACAGAGATGCAGTTGTTTCAATAGGGTAAGTGCTAACGTTACGATCCTCAGTATTAAAGGATGAATGGTGGGAATTTTGTCTGTACCATGCTGTGACTTCTGCTTTACATTCCTTTTACCGAATTTTGGTTCTTCCCAGGATGTGTGCCGTTTATGTAGGGAGCACTAAGACATGAAGAGACTTGTAAATTTGGGGCTTTATCCATTACATCAATATACATTACTTGTTAAATACGATGCAAGTGTTTAAAGTTATTAAAGTGCAGTTCAGAGTAGATCAAGCACGATGAACTGAAGTGATTTTGAACAGATAGCAACGAAGCTGTGGAATTGACATCTAAGGTTAATGATCGAGGCAGAAAGTTTGAACATTTGGGATATGGTTGGATGGATGACAGCAAAGGGACGTGGAAATTGGATGGGTAAATGAGAGGTATATATGCTGAAGATGGAGGGAGAGGGAGGAGTAAACAATAGGTGGAGATGCACCCTAGAGAGAAAGGGAGAGAGAACAGTAGTTAGACAGACAAAGGAATGGAAAATGGTCAGCCTGGGAGAAAGGTAAGCTGCTAATGGGGACCATTAGTGGGTGAAAGTGGGTTGGTTGTGGGACCAGACAAAGAGGTGACAAAGCCAGTTCTAAAGAAGCGTCATTGGACCTAAAACATTAATTCTGATTTTTCTCCACAGATGCTGCAACACCTGCTGAGTTTTTCTGGCAATTTCTGTTTTTGTTTCTGATTTCCATCATCTGTAGTTCCTTTGATTCTTTTTATTTGATGACATAGCCTGATGTTCGGGGTTGAGAGAAGGACATGGGAGAAGATGCTCAGGCCCTAAAATTATTCAACTTGATTTTGGGCCCTAAAGGCTGCAGAGTCTCCAAGCAGAAAATGCAGTGCTGTTCTTCAGCTTGCACTGAGCACTGCAGCAAGCCCGAGGCAGAGATGTTGGGCAGGGAACACAGTGGTGTGTTGAAATGACAAGCGAGACTGTATTGTATTTACGGTATTCACTGCTCACAATATGATCTCCTGTACACAGGGGGAGACAAAACACTGACTGGCTTTTGTCTATAAAAATGACCCTGAGCTTCAGGTTGCCTGCCAGTTCAACACACCACTGTGTTTCCTGGCCAACAGCTCTGTGTCAGGCTTGCCGCAGTGCTCCAGCGAAGCTCAGTGTAAGCTGTAAGAACAGCATTACATTTTCCTCTTGGGTCCTTGCAGCTTTCAGGATTCAAAATCAAGTTCAATCATTTTAAGGCCTGAACACCTTCACCCAGGTCCTTACCCCAATCCCTATACACCAGGCCTTGTCATCACATGGACTGATACCACAACCAACCCATTTTCACCCACTAATGGTCCCCATTAGCAGCTTTTCTTTCTCCCAGGCTGACCATTATCCATTGTTTTGCCTGCCCAATTGCTGTTCTCTCTCTGACCTCCATCTCCACCCATCATTTACTCCTTCCCAGCCCCAATTTCTCACCCTCACCACCTCCACAATCTTCAGCATATATACCAATCTTTTCTAGTTACAATCGGTTCTGAAGAAGGATCACTGCATCCAAAACATTAACTCTGTTTTCCCTCCATAGATGTTGCCAGAACTTCTGAATTTGTCCAGCTATTTCTGTTTTTGTTTTGGCGTGTTCCCATGTTGCACTATCTTTATGTAATAATTTACCATGTCCTGAAATAGTTCAGTTTTGCTGTTGCGCACGATACAGTTCTGTGTGAGTTCTGGTGGCTGCTTGGCTTTTCTCCCAGTGTGGGGAATGTCTCTGTGTCTCACTCCCTCCTTTGAGGGCCTGTAATCCTTTGTTTGGGGGGTTGCGTGCAGATCGTTGCCCAGAGTTTGAGGTGGCCAATATATATGTTGGATTAATATGTCTGACATCCTGTCCTGATGGGGGTTACTTGCTCCACAAGTTTCAAGTGCCTTTACTTGTCCTAATCTGGTCACCAGCGGATCTCATTGAGTAATGAACAGGAGCTGAGCCTCCGTTTATTCCTTTCCCTCGGTCAAGTGTCCTCATGCCTGGTTCTTGGCTGTAACTGCTGACCTGCCTAAAAATGAGCTAACTGAGCAGAAAGCAGGGCTGCAGCCTGGACCTCCTATTCGGTGTGGCTAATCACCAGTGAACTGTCTTCAACAACTGAGTTTTTAACAGGAGCTGTACTGCTCACAATTTCAGCCAGCCTCTTTAACAAGACGGTTGATTGACTCGTGGGGCATGTGCTGGTTGCAGAACCTCTCCAGTACCAGTCTGCAGGAGGGAAACAGGAAGTCACTGAAGAGAAAACGTGCTGAAATTCACTGAACTGAGACAAAGGCAGAAGCAGATCAACAACTGATGTTTGAAAAGACAGCTTAACATTTTGGTGGGAAGGGGCCCAAGATCCTAGTTCTGAGGCATTTTTTTGAAACTTATCTATCCATCACATTGTTGATAAACCATAGGATTCCTGGCACTCGCTGTTGTTGCAGGAAAGCACTGTGCGTTTAATGTCAGTTGTACCTTCAACTTTCGTTATGTGTTGATACTCATATTTTATAAACAACTTCATGTATTTTACAGGCAATTGTACAAAGAACGTTTAGGACTGTCTTTGAAAGTTCTTATTGGTTACCAGTCACACGATGACACATCTAGCAAAAGTGGATCCACAACAAAGAACCTGTTTTCAGTTTAGCGAATATCCCAAATGCAGCAAACAAACTGAAATTCATCTGGTAACATGGGTAAAACTAACTAAAACATTGGATCTATCAACACACAAAGAAACTTGCAGCAAGCAGGAGCTGAACAAGCCAGGTTCTGAGAGATCCTTGCAGCTAACCAGAATCGGTTTCTATTGACAAATGAAAGGTCGATGGAGGGAGCCTTACCATTGGGTCTATAGAATTTTTTCTTTATTTTGGATTTATCGGGCTCAAATTTAACACTAGCTGATGAAGAAACAACACGTTTTCAGTTTTGATGGCCATTTCTAACCAATCGTTAGCTTAACACAAGCAGACAATAGTTTGGTGTGTACGCATCACATAGTATGAGCAAAGGACAATGAACATTTTCCCTGACATTTGGCCAGACACACACAGCATGCTGATAATGGTCCTGAACTTCAATTGGTAATGGTAAGAGCAGTATGCATAGCACAAATTACAGCAGACTAATTATTAAAATCTGCAGTATTTGCAAACTACAGGCTTTCTCTGTATAAAGCATCCACAAAGAAGCAGCTTTGGGAACAGGCAGAATCTGACGCATTCACATCAATCATGCTGCTTCATACATGGGAATGTGCTTGTACTTTAGTCTTTCCAAGCTGTCTGAGCTCAACGTATACGGAAGTTCTGTCTCGTGTCTGAATGTGAGAGCTTACCATCTCTCCCTAAGCCTGAATATTAATTTGGAATGGGAGCCAACTGCTAATGCCCATGCCCTTTTCCTCCCATTCCAGAACTGTCTCCAGGAATGTAATGTTTGTAAATCTAGTTTCCATTTATGTGGGCAGTGTTAAATTATTCAGAGCCCATTTATAAGCAGAGCAGACATCAGGGAAGAAAGGTGAAATAGTTCTTTGTCAAGATTTCATAACAGATGTGAAATTGGGGAGGAATTCTAAAACGTACATTAACTGTTGTAAAATGGGGGGGTGGGGAGGGAGCAATGCAAATGTCAGTAGTTAAAAACAATCTAGCTATTTCTCTCAGCTGCCACTTTGAATGATTTGGAGTTTATTGCTGCTTTTCCTTATATCCTGCATTTCTTTGTTAAGCTCTGATAACTTGAGTGCCCTGAAACATTCCTGCTTATGTTTGACCTGCAGCCCTGTGTTGATTTTAATCATTTGCATTTTGAGGTGAACTTGTTCGCATGTGGAACTATTCCATAGAAAATATTATTTTCTTAAAGTATTTAACAGTTAAAAGCATTGCTGTGAATTTTAATTCAAAAGATTATTCAATTGGATGTTGAACAGCTATCCTTATTTGAGATTCATTGATTGGATTTGTAAGTCTTTTCACAGCAGATGAAATAAAAATTAGAAATTAGGGACATTGCCTAATGAGCAGGAAAACTGATGCTTTTAACATCCTATCACCAGTATTTTCTCATTGTGCATTGTATGAATTCCAGAACTTGGTAATAAATGCTAATATTGGAACAATTTGTGAATTATTTTGTGATGGTCGTTATGTATTCCAGCCATATGCAGATTGTAAACAACGTTGATAATATTTGATTTAATATACCTTTAATGATGGAAATTGCCTTTTCCCTCATTAGTCTATAAATTACTGAATGATTTTAAACTCTGCGCAGAATCTTCAACCAGCACTATATACTCCTAGTCCAGGGTAGAATAAGAACCTCTTCCCCAGGGTTCCTGTGGAAGTGCACATGCAATGATGCTATTTGGAAGTAGATACTAGCTCTGCTTGGAGTCCCCACATTTGTCTCATTAATCAGCAATCACTGTCCAGACATGTGAAAACACGCTAGTTGTTGGTGCAAACATAAGGAAGAGGATACTTTGTGCATACTTCTCATCCTCCTGTGCCCTCACTTTGCTATGAATGACAGTAAAATCCTGAAACAAAAACAGAAATTACTGGAAAAGCTCAGCTGGTCTGTCAGCCTTGGAAGACTGAATGAACTGAAATAAAGATTTAACTGAATGGCATGTTCTTGAATATCTGCTATATAGAAATTAATTAGTTAACTTTTTGAATTCCAAAAGACTCAAAGTTAACTGTTTCTCTCTCCACAAATGTTGCCAGATCTGCTGAGTTTCTTGAGCATTCTGTTTGTTTCAGATTTCCAGCATCCTTGGTACTTTGCTTTTATTTTGGAATTAATTAGATCAGTCTAGATAAATAAAACCTATGGTTTGAGTTAGAGGGGCTGGGAATTGAGATCCAGAGTCAGTAATCATTATTGCTGTCATAGTGATTGTCTACAATTGAAGATTAGGTTGAATCAATGGGTGAAGGAACATGGGAACAGAATTAGTAATATAATAAGAATTATTTAGTCATGTGAAGAGTAAATGCTAACATAGTCTGATTCTAGGCTAAAACTTCCATGTACTACTTTGTACTATACTCACGACTTAGTTCTAAATTGCTGATGGTGCAGATTCAGGATGCTGTGACCCCACTGTACCACTAGTCTGCCTGTAAACACTGCCAATTTATTTCAAGAAGACAGTTTCAGAGATGATGATTCTGTGAAGGAATGAAAAGCAATTCTACTAAATAAATAGTTAGTACATTTTGAACAAAAAAAAATGAACTTTGGATGCTTAAAAAACAACTTTGTACTATTTGGGCTTGAACAGGAGTTGAATATCTGAGATTGAAAATGAGTAATTGAGAATTAGGACTATTTTCAGCAATTGTTGACATTCCTGACTGCATTGATGTGACTTTGAAAGGCTGCATCATCATTCTAAGGGGGCCTGGAGGAATATTGCACAGGGAATTTAATCACATTAACCCCACAACTCAGCCGCTTTGCCGCAAAGAAAAAGCTTCAAGTTGATAACTGATAGGGTAACAGAAAAGAGCTGGCCATAGTGCGGACTATGGACTAATCTGCAGGCATGTACAGAACATGTTCAAGGGCATCACATTAGGTTTCCGTTACAAGGTGAGATCAGTCTATGCTCATCTCTAGTAGAAATCTGTAACTTCCTTGGAGAGAACTATGTTCGTAGAATCTATATAAAGCCAAATGTTTCATGTACAGTTTCCTAGACTCAGATGAGCTAGTTCTTGAGGGAAACAACATTGAGCTGGTGTCAAATGCTGTTGCTCTTATTTAACAAGCAACAACTGTGAAAAAAAGGTATTTGTATGTTCCTGGGTGACATCTATGTAAGCAAAAAGTCTACTTGTTCCATGGTGAATAACACTCATTCCTTTGATGCTCAACTCTTTCAGATATTAACTGTTGAACAAATTTTATGGACTGAAAAGAAATGACAAAAGAGAATGATAAACCGAATGCTGACTAGAAATTGGACAGAAGTTCAAACCATGTGACAGACTGAAGACTGATAAATCCCAGATAAATAGACTTTAGAATTGGAGAGGAAAGGACAAAATGTCCAGTGAAGGTGAATGAAGGAGAAAGGACAAACCTGTAGTGGAAAAGGGAATATCCCATGTCAGTAATTGGGTAGGGAGAACACATAGGTTTCTACCTGCTTTGTTGAATAAAACTCTATCTAGTCAGTTGACCCCAGCCTCAACAATTTGATGTTCCAAATCTTGACTAACCCTTCATGAAGTGTTTTCTGACATTACCCCTGAATGGCCCAAATTTAATTTAAGATCTTTGCCTCCCTCACAGGCAGATGATTTAGTGAGAATGCCACTGCATCAGTAACCCAGATGCCAGGCTAATGCTTGGAGGACATGGGTTTGAAACACAACACAGCAAATAGTGTAATTTAAATTCAGTTATTAAATCTAGAATTAACAAGTCTATGGTGACCTCTAAAAAGATATCTTTTTAATCAACCTATTCAAGTTTGTTAGGACACTTATGGAGCTGATGTAATTCTGAGTTAGAGACACTACCACTGCACCATGACAGCCCTGAGGAATTTGTTTAATCTCTAACAACAAATGATATTGATATGTCTGCTCATGCTGACACCAAAGCTGTAGTGCTGTTTCTGCCTCAGTTGAGTGCTGTGGGTATGGAGCAATATTACAACAACGTTGTTGAATAGCCTAGCAAACCACTGTTTTTATATCAAGCTGCTACAAAGTCTAAGTGAAGCAAACAAACAACATGGCATCAATCTAGGTAGTGGAAGAAAGAACGGGAAATCCAACTCTGTTGACACTGCAAAATCTTTTAATTAGCACCTGGGAGCTTAGTGCAAATTTGGAGAGCTGTATCACAGACTGGTCAAGCAACATCGTGAATTGGACTTAAGTCTGCATTATCTCCACAGATGCTGCCAGACCCACTGAGTTTCTCCATCAGTTTTATTTTTATTTCAGATTTCCAGCACCTGCAGGTCTTTGTTTTATTATACATCGTTTTGTGTGATATTCTCATTGTGTTGATAGACTTTGAATAGATGTAGCAATTCAATACTGGGTGTCGGTGAAGCACTGTGGGCCATCAGCAGCTGAGCTGTATTAAACTACAGCCTGTATGCAGAGAGCTACACCAGGCATACCTAAACAAGGCATCAATCTGGTGAAGTTAAAACAGTGGACTACCTGCACCCCAAATAGTACAAGTGGCAGGCAACAAAGCTACGTGATCCTCAGTTATGCAGTCCTTCCATACCCAGTCATGAATGGTGGAGAACCATTAAATAATTTACAAGGGAGTTAGCTCCACAAATATCCCTAGCCTCTACGATGGGGGAGCCCAGAATATTGGTACAAAGTCAAGGCTGAAGTATTTGCATGCATCTTCTGCTGACGAACCAAGTGAATGATCCACTTCAGCCTCATTCTTAGATTCTGAACATCATTAGTCAGTCTCCAGCAAATTTGATTCATGCCATGTGATGTCAAGAAATGGCTGAAGACACCAGAATCCGAAAGAGATAGTCCCTGACAACATCCAGAACGACTGCTGGAAGTCACTACCATGCACAAACCTTGGAGATCCACACAACAGAAAAAATAATTAGCAGAATTTTTGTTCAGAACAAGTTGTGCTTATAGCCAAGCTATTCCAGTAGTTACACAACATTGGAATCTATGCAATTGTGTAGAAAATTGACCAGGTATGACCTGTCAATGCAGCTGGCTGTCACAGATACACAGAAGTGTTAAACATGGGGGCCATTTGGTCCATCATGTGCACCAACTCAAACTGAGCATTATGGCTCCATGCCATTCACCTGTTTTTCCCCGTCCCTTCCACATTGATTGAATTGAAGTAATCATCCAGTGCCCTCTTAGATGTCTCTTTTGAAACACACTTTCAGGCAATGCATTTCAGACCCAAGCCACTGTGTGAAAAAACTTGTTCAAATATCAGATTTGCTATATATAAGCAAATCTCTTCCCTCTTGTTCTCAATTTTTTTTGAGTGGGAACAGCTTGTCCTTACCTACTCTATCCAGACCTCTCATGATTTTGGCCTTCTTCATTCTGAGGAGAACAATTTGCTCCAATTTATCCTCGTAACTGACTTTTCTCAGCCCTTGAACTATTCTTGTAAATGTCTTCTGCACGCTCCATTGCGTTCACATATTTCCTGTAATGTGGCACCCAGATCTATGCTCAATACTCCAGCTGAGGTCTAACAACTGACTTGGATAAGTTCACCATAACCTCCTTGTTGATATACCCTATGTTCCTATTCATGAAATGCAGGGTACTGTGTGCTTTATTAACTGCTCTCTTCTGCTGTCCTGCCAGTGTCAATGATCTGTCCACATATGAGGTGGTCCTTCGACTCCTACAACCCCTTTAGAATTTTATATTGTGTTTCAATGTTCTTCCTCATAAAATACCTTCCCTCACATTTCTCTGCATTTAACCTCATCTGCCATCAATCCACCCACTCCACCAACTTACTATGTCCTTTTGAAGTTCTATACTGTCCTCCTCACCATTTATAATTCTACCAAGTTTCCTGTTATTGGCAAACTTTGTAATTGCCCCTTGCACACCAAGCTCATTAATGTATATCAGGTAAAGCAAAAATCCCAAACCAAACCCTTTGGAATTCCAGTATAAACCTTTCTCCAGCCTGAAAAATACCCATTGACCATTACTCTATGTTCTCTAGCTAATTTTTACTCAATGTTGCTACTGTCTCTTTTATTCCATGAACTATAACTTTTCTTGTAAATCTATTCTGTGGCAATGAATCAAACACATTTTGAAACCCCAATACACCATCATCTTTGACATTTTGTTAATTAATTAAACATAATTTCCTGTTTAGAAATTTGTGCTAGCTCTTCCTCATCAACACAGTTTTCCATGTGACTACTAAGTTAAACTGACTGGTCTGTAATTATAGTTAAAACCTTTTTAGAACAAGGGCATAATCTTTGCTATTTTCAAATCCTTTGTCACCTCCTGAGAATCCAGAGAAAATCTGAAAGATTTATGGCCAGTACTTGTGTAATTTCCACTCTAACTTCCTTCAGTCACCTTGGATGTATCTCATTCAGTTCCAATGCCTTTTCAACTTTTAAATACTGGCAGTCTATGCAACACTTCCTCCTTATCAATTTTGAACCCTTCTAGTAACAGAGTTTCCTCCTCTGTCTGCTGGTCTGCATTTAGCTTCTTGCGAAAGACAATGCAAAAATATTCAGTACCTCAGCCATGACCTTTGCCTCCATATCAAATTCCCTTTTTGCTCCCTAATTGGCCCCACTCCTCAAATTGCCACATTTTTTTACTATTGATGTCCTTACAGAAGACATTGGGATTACCCTTTAAATTGGAACCTTTTTTTCTTATAATCCCTCTTTACTTCTTTTAAATGTTTTTTTCACCTCCTGTCTGAATTTCTCTTGATTTTCAATTGTACATTCTACATGGCACCAGTCACAAGCACACTTCTGCTTTATCTTAAATTCTGTCTCTTCTTCCAGAGAACTCTGTTATTTATTGCCCTACATTTTCTGTCTTCAGGGAATATATCTTGTACGTGCCCAAACAATTTCATTTTGTGAAGGTAGCCCATTTTTAACTACAGATTTTCCTACATTTCATTCCAGTCTACCTGGCCTTGCTCTCTTCTTGCCGTGTTGATGTTGACTCCATCCCAATTAATTATTCTCGCCCTGGATTGCCTATTGTCCTTTTCTATCATCATCCTAAACAGTACTATATAATGATCACTGTCTCCTAAATGTTGGCCCACTGACATTTAATCTACTTGGCCCAACTCATTTATAAGTATCCAGTACAGCAGCGCATCCTAATCAAATTGTTTCATAAGGTTCAAAGACAGAATCATTCTCTTTCTCCAGAACTGGAGTAGTCTCCTTAACCAGTATCACAACCCTTCCTGCTCTCCTATCTCTTCTGAGTTTGTTCGATAAGATTGGTGAGTTACAGTGGCTGTAACAGAGACCCAGCTCAAAGAAGGGCTGTTAAATAGTTCTGGATTCAAGATATTCAGGAATGATATAGAATAAAAATGTGGGTGGTTTGGTAGTAATGATTCAGGAAAGCATTTGTTTAGACTTTGTCCCCTACCCTGGACCCCACTATTCTCTTTCTCGTGCCATCGGTTTCTCCCAGTATTAGAAACTTATCTGAAAAGGGCAGTTCAGAGGGTACAGCATTCCTTCACTACCATGTTCCTTGATCAGGCCTAGATACTCCTCAAGTGGAGCTTGAATCACCTCCTTTGTAGGAAAGAGCCACCCACAACAAAAACAGAAATTGCTGGGAAATCTCAGTAGGTCTGGCAGCACGTGTGCAGAGAAAGCAGAGATAACATTTTGGGTCCAGTGATCCTTCTTCAGAACTGATTGTAGTTCTGACAGGTTGGTATATAAGTGAAGATGGGGGGGAAAGGGTAGAGGAGTAAACAATAGATGGAAATGGAGCCTGGGCAGAGAGAAAACAATTGTACAAAGGAATGGGTAAAAGTTCAAAAGCAGAAGTTGCTGGAAAAGCTCAGCAGGTCTGGCAGCACCTGTGAAGGAAAAAGAAATCAGAGTTAACGTTTCGGGTCCGGTGACCCTTCCTCAGAACTGAGGGTTACCAGACCCAAAACATTAACTCTGACTTTTTTCTTCACAGATGCTGCCAGACCTGCTGAGCTTTTCCAGCAATTTCTGTTTTTGTTCCTGTTTTACAGCATCCAAAGTTCTTTCGGTTTTTATGGGTAAAATTTCAACCTGAGGGATTCAATGACTGCTAATGAGGACTATTAGTAACTGACAATGGGTTTGTTGTGGTATAAGGCCATGCGATGACAAAGTCGTGTGTGTGTGTGTGTGTGTGTGTCGGGGGCGGGGTGGATTGTGGTCAGGGCATGGGAGAAGGTGATCAGGCTCTAAAATTATTGAACTCGATATTGCATCCTGAAGGCTGCAGGGTTCCCAAGCGTAAAATGAGATGCAGTTCTTCCCGTTCATGCTGAGGTTCACTGGAGCACTGCAGCAAACCCGGGACAGAGAGGTGTTGTTGTGGGAGAGTTTCGAGGGGGATTCTGTTTTGGTTGTTATTGCAGGGAGGGGGTGTGAGGGATGAGTTGCAGGAAATGCAGGAGACACGGTCGAGGGCGTTCTCAACCACTGAGGGGGTGAAGTTGCGGTCCTTGAAAAACAAGGACATCTGAGATGTTCGAGAGTGGAATGCCTCATCCTGGGAGCAGATGCGTACCACCCCACCAACCTCCGGATCCAATGCATCATCCTCCGACACTTCCGCCATCTGCAATCCGACCCCGCCACCAAAGACATTTTTCCCTCCCCACCCTTATCTGCTTTCCGGAGGGACCACTCTCTCCGTGACTCCCTTGTCCGCTCTACACTCCCCTCCAGCCCCACCACACCCAGCACTTTTCCCTGCAACCGCAGGAAGTGCGCCTGCCCCTACGCCTCCCCCCTCACCCCCATCCCAGGCCCCAAGAAGACCTTCCACATCAAGCAGATGTTCACCTGCACATCTGCTAATGTGGTATACTGTATACTGTTCCCGTTGTGACCTCCTCTACATCGGGGAAACCAAGCGGAGGCTTGGGGACCACTTTGAGGTACACCTACGCTCGGTTCGCACTAAACAACTGCACCTCCCAGTTGCGAACCATTTCAACTCCCCCTCCCATCCCTCAGACGACATGTCCATCCTGGGTCTCCTGCAGTGCCACAACGATGCCACCCGAAGGTTGCAGGTACAGCACCTCATATTTCGCTTGGGAACCCTGCAGCCCAATGGTATCAATGTGTACTTCACAAGTTCAAAATCTCCCCTCCCCCAACCGCATCCCAAAACCAGCCCAGCTTGTCCCCACCTCCCTAACCTGTCCTTCCTCCCATCTATCCACTCCTCCCACCTCAAGCCCTACCCCCATCTCCTACCTACTAGCCTCATCCCGCCCCCTTGACCTGTCCGTCCTCCCTGGACTGACATATCCGCTCCCTAACTCCCCACCTACACTCACCTTTACTGGCTCCATCCCCGTCTCTTTGACCTGTCTGTCTCCTCTCCACCTACCTTCTCTTCTATCCATCTTCTATCCGCCTCCCCCTCTCTCCCTATTTATTTCAGAACCCCCTTCCCCTCCCCCATTTCTGCTGAAGGGTCTAGGCCCGAAACGTCAGCTTTCCTGCTCCTCTGATGCTGCTTGGCCTGCTGTGTTCATCCAGCTCGACACCTTGTTATCACAGAGAGATGTTGACCAGTAAACATGGTGACAAGAAACTGGAGGTTCAAGTCAGAATGTAGATCCATCCACTCTGCTGCACCTGGTACTGAGCACATAGAATCACTTCAGAGATCCAGCCAGAAACAGACTGTATCCCGAATTAGACTGGATGAATGGGACAAGGGGAAGGGAAACAGGCGCAGTCCACTGCGAAGATAAACAAACGACGTTGATTTAGAGGACTCCCACCAGATAACCTCAGGCTTCAAACCCTGTGAACCCGAGTGACAATCCTCCGGGATGGAGCCCCGCCCCCTGCACTGAGCGCTTCACTTCACCCAGGGATGACGGGAGGGATTGGCGCGAGGCAACATCTTGTGGGCGTGGTCTGGCAGCGCGCGGGCCGGTTGTCTGTTGCCGCCATGTCGCGGAGCGGGGAGCGAGTCTGGGGGGTGAGTATAAACGTGTTGAGCCCTCATGTATCGACTCGTTCTACCCCCTTCTTTATCACTTCTTGACAGATTCTTCCCGCCCCTTCTTCCAGGCCCCCTCGCTCTTTTCTCATGGCCCACCTTCTCGCCCCCCTCATCCCTTCCTCCTTGCCCCCTTTACCCTTTCTTCCTTGCTCACACCCCTCGCCACACTTTCCTTGCTCACCTTTCTTTCTTTCTTGCCCCCTCTTCACTCCTTACTCCTCAGTTCTGTTGTATGGCAACAAGCTTGTATCTAAGAGAATGCCACTGAGGTTTTTCCAGAGCGAGGAGGGTAACTTCTTCAGGGTAGGCATCCTTAGAAGAGGCTTCGCAGTGGGGTTAAAATCGTTTCAGAGATAGTAGGGACAGCAGATGCTGGAGAATCTGAGATAACAAGGTGTAGAGCTGGATGAACACAGCAGGCCAAGCGGCATCAGAGGAGCAGGAAGGCTGACGTTTCGGGCCTT
>NC_063351.1:1563545-1610576 GCF_021869965.1 Rhincodon typus
CAGGCCAAGCAGCATCAGAGGAGCAGGAAAGCTGACGTTTCGGGTCTAGACCCTTCTTCAGAAAATTTTCTGAAGGAGGTTCTAGACCTGAAACGTCAGCTTTCCTGCTCCTCTGATGCTGCTTGGCCTGCTGTGTTCATCCAGCTCTACACCTTGTTATCTCAGGTGTAAAATTCAGTTCCTGCCATCATTATATTGACTGTAACAGGTATTAGACAAAATTTCTCCTGTCTCTAGATTACAATTTGCTTCCCACCTCTACCATTGCTCCAAGTCCATTTTGGAGCTTGGCAAATCATCTATAACAAATCTAGAAGCCATAGTTTGTTGTCTCAGAGACCATACTTTAAAGTGTTAAAAATAAACCATTTAAAGCGGAGGACCTCAGAAAAGTTAGGATTTGACTCAATCTCACCTCTCAAGTTTGTTGCAATCCAGTGTCATTATTTTGAACCAGATAATGCAGCTTTTTCATGTACTGTTCATGTTTTCAACTTATCGTGGTCCTCACTCTTTCTGAAATCTACCTGGTATACTTTCCAAGGTTGACTGTCATCCTTTGGATTCCAGGATAATGCTCAAACTATTGGTAGCATCCTCATCTCCACCACCTCCCTGAATGGGGTATGAGGGGGGCAAAGGTTTTCCAGTGTATACATGAACTTCCTTTGCCCCACGTTCTCAATTCATGAATGTAGCACAGGGATTCCATTGCCAATTACTGTCCAGTGCCTTTTGCAGCCACATACGTTACCACTGTCCACCAGGAAGGTGTTGATTCTAATTAGCTTCCTCCATTATTTGCCTGGATTGCCTGGCTTATTTTACTGTTATTGCACTAATTATTCTGTTGGCAATAATGTGGGATGCTGCCTCAGATGATCACAGCCTTGTTGATTCATTACCTCATTGTGTTCCTGAATACTTTGCCTATTCTGTTTGTTCTTACAATAGCTTCTATTTCTAGTCATTCTGTCAACCCTCACTCTTAAGCTGGTTCTCCTTATGTCCCTGCTTTTGGCTTTTTTTAAAAGTCTATTGTTTGTAGTTCCACATTGCCAATGCAATTCTTGCTTTATTCTCTGTGATTTTTATATTTTATACTTTTGGTTCTGATTTTATTAAAATCTGAAATTGAATGTACTGTACGTGCTTTTCACATATACAATGGACCAGCATTTTTTAATGATAGTAGGAACTGCAGATTGCTGGAGAATCTGAGATAGCAAGGTGTAGAGCTGGATGAACACAGCAGGCCGAGCAGGAAGGCTGATGTTTCGGGCCTAGACCATTCTTCAGGAATGGGGGAAGGGAAGGGGGTTCTGAAATAAATAGGGAGAGAGGGGGAGGCGGATAGAAGATGGATAGAGGAGAAGATAGGTGGAGAGGAGACAGACAGGTCAAAGAGGCAGGGATGGAGCCAGTAAAGGTGAGTGTAAGGTGGGGAGGTAGGGAGGACGGACAGGTCAAGGGGGCGGGATGAGGTTAGTAGGTAGGAGATGGGGGTGGGGCTTGAGGTGGGAGGAAGGACAGGTTAGGGAGGTGGGGACGAGCTGGGCTGGTTTTGGGATGCGGTAGGGGGAGGGGAGATTTTGAAGCAGTGCCACAACGATGCCACCCGAAGGTTGCAGGAACAGCAACTCTTATTCCGCTTGGGAACCCTGCAGCCCAATGGTATCAATGTGGACTTCACAAGCTTCAAAATCTCCCCTCCCTCTACCGCATCCCAAAACCAGCCCAGTTCGTCCCCGCCTCCCTAACCTGTCCTTCCTCCCACCTATCCCCACCTCCCACCTCAAGCCCCACCCCCATCTCCTACCTACTAACCTCATCCCGCCCCCTTGACCTGTCCGTCCTCCCTGGACTGACCTACCTCCTCCCTAACTCCCACTTGCATTCACCTTTACTGGCTCCATCCCTGCCTCTTTGACCTGTCTGTCTCCTCTCCACTTATCTTCTCCTCTATCCATCTTCTATCCGCCTCCCCCTCTCTCCCTATTTATTTCAGAACCCCCTTCGCTCCCCCATTTCTGAAGAAGAGTCTAGGCCCGAACCGTCAGCCTTCCTGCTCCTCTGATGCTGCTTGGCCTGCTGTGTTCATCCAGCTCTACACCTTGCTATCTCAGCATTTTTTAATATTCAGTTTGATTTAAATGGTTTATTTTTAACACTTTAAAGTTATGTAGTTACTAACTCAATACAGATAAATGTATGTTTGTCTTCTAATGATCATTTGATGGTTGTGCTTGGCAATCCCATAATTAATACCACTTATCAGTGTAAGACATTTGTTATTCGTTGCAAATTTACAAGTAATGTCAGTTGTTTACAATGTTCTTTTATGGTGGAGTCTTTTACAATGTTATTGAACTTCCCTTCCCAATAGGTTGATGACTGCAGCTGATTTCTGCTAAATCCCTGATGATTTTTTTTGTTGAGGTCAACTTATGACCCATTAGGGAGGATGTTTCTGGACAATTGTCTTAGTTTCCCACGTACAGATATCCCAATTTCCACGTGTAGCTTACTTTGAAAATCCTATCCCTAATACCACAAAAGCCATGCTTTTCAGAGGCTCTGTCCCAGTTTATCACTTTTTTGTGAATAACATAGAGGTGAGATTGAGTCAAATCCTAACTTTTCTGAGGTCCTCTGCTTTCTTGTAGGGGTTGTTTCTCATTTGGATCTATGTTTTTATGAAATGTGAAAGCTATGGTGCCTTTGTCTGTTGCCTTTCACCTTGTAGCTGATTCATATCTAACCTTGGTTCCCTCTTTCAGACAGCAGCAAGCTTTTGCCTCCGTTTTCTTTGTTTTTAACTTCCCTACAAATTTACATTGTTCAGCGGTTTATGGATACTTGAAACAAACGTTGAGAACTGTGTAAGAAAGTCCTAACTTGAACAGCATTGTCTTTACTTATAGTTTGAATGCGTCAAACAGGTTCCAGGATGCTTAACCCAATCCTAATTATTTCAAAGACCATTTCTCTGTGGCGTTTATGTCAGTGTCTTGCTGATTTCAACGTTGTCCCATTTACTGAGGCACATCAACTATTCTGTCATGCTGTTGTTGGAAACCCATTCTTAAGTGCAAAATTCATCATACGTTCCTGCATGCTAGTTTCTTCACATACAATAAATCACATTTGAGCACACATTGACACAGTGGTATCCCAGTATCATGTCTCTCTGTGTTCAATAGGAAATTTTATTTGGCTTTCAGGTGGTCTTATCAAAATAAACATTGGATGTCTTGAAGGCATTTATCATCTTCTCCTGTATGATCCAGTTACTAATATTAAATGCAAGGAGTCTGCTGAAAAATGCAGATGAATTGAAGGCGCAAATTGAGGACAGTGCTTTCGATGTAGTGTACATGGGCTTCAATAAGGCTTTTGATAAGGACCTACAACAAAACAGGGTATTCTTTGAAGTTTGCATCACATAACAGGATGGTGCAAAAGGCATTTGCCATGCTTGCCTTCATTGCTCAGTCCTTCGTGAGTAAAGAAGTTCAGAAGTCATTTTGAGGTTGTACAGGACATTGGTGAGGCCCCCTATGGAATACTGTATCCAGTTCTGGTCACCCAGTTATAGAAAGGATATTATGAAGCTGGAGAGGGTTCGGAAGACATTTACCAGGATGTTGCTGGATAATGGAAGATTTATGTTATAAAGAAAGGCTGGGACTTGTTTTCACTGGAACGTAGGAGGTTGAGAGGTGACCTTATAGAAGTTTATAAAATAATGAGGAGTATAGATAGGATTAATGGTAAATGTCTTTTCCCAAGGATGGGGAAATTTCAAGACTGAGGGCACATTTTAAGGTGAGAGAAGAGAGCTTTAAAAAAGATGAGGGGCAGATTTTTTACACACTGGTTCGTGTGTGGAATGAATTTGCTGTGGATGTGGGTTCAGTTACAACGTTTAAAAGATATTTGGATGAGTACATGAGTAGTAAAGGTTTAGAGGGAAATGGAATAGGAGCAGGCAGTTAGAACTAGTTTAGTTTGGGATTATGTTCAGCATGGACTGGTTGGACTGAAGGGTCTGTGTCTGTGCTGTATGACTCTGACTCCAAGAGCCAATGGGATCAGGGTCTAGGCCCGAAACGTCAGCCTTCCTGCTCCTCTGATTCTGCTTGGCCTGCTGTGTTCATCCAGCTCTACACCTTGTTATCTCAGATTCTCCAGCATCTGCAGTTCCTACTATCTCGGGATCTAAGGAATTTGATTTGATTTATTTATTGTCATGTGTACCTAAGTACAATGAAAAGCTTTGTTTGTGAGCAGTACAGGCAAATCATAGTAAGCAAAGACATACAGATCATAGGATGGAAAAAATGCTTGGACAGAATAAGGCATACAGGTTACACTGCACAGGACATGCAGTAGACAAGATCAACATTAACAAGATCAACATTAACAAGATCAGCATTATTTGAGGCTAGAGACTCCACTCATCAGTCTAAAATCAGCAGGGAAGGAGCTGTTCTTGAACCTGCTGATGCATGTGTTCAAGCTTCTGTATCCCCTGTCTGTTGGGAGAGCTTGTAGGAGAACATTACCGGGGTGGGATGGATCTTTGATGTTGGCAGCCTGTCTGCAGCAACGAGATGTATAAATGGTGTCCATGGATGGGAGATTGGCTTCTGTGATGGTCTGGGCTGTGCACACAACCATCAGTAGTTTCTAATGGTCCTGGGCAGAGTAGTTGCCGTACCAGGCCGTTATGCACCCAGACAGTACGCTTTCTGTGGTGTGTCTGTGGAAGTTCGTGAGGGTCCTTATGGATGTGCCAAATTTCCTGAGGAAGTAGAAGCAGTATTGTGCGTTCTTGACTGTTGCATCTACTTGGGAAGTCCAGGACAGGTTGTCGGTTATGATCACTCCTAGGAACTCGACGCTCTCAACCTCCGGTCTGTTGATGTAGATGGGGGCATGTTCTCCTCCTTTCTTTCTGAAGTCCATGATAAGTTCTTTAGTTTTGCCGACATTGAGAGAGAAGTTGGTATCATTGCACCATGTCACCAAGTCCTTTATCTCCTTCCTGTATTCTCACTCATTGTTGTTTTGAGATCCGTCCTACATGGTGGTGTCATCAGCAAACTTGTGGATGGCATTTGTTCAGAATTTGGCAAACACAGTTGTGGGTGTACAGGGAATACAGCGGGGGACTGAGAATGCGTCCTAGGGGGGCTCCAGTGTTGAGTGTTATTGTTGAATGGTGCAGTTGTCTATCTTTACTGATTACAGCCTATGGGTCAGGAAGCTGAGGATCCAGTTGCAGAGGGCAGAGCCGAGACCTAGGTCTCGGATCAATCTGGAGGGGTAATGTTATCGAAGGCAGATCTGTAGTCGATGAGCAGGAGTCTGATGTAGGTGTTCTTGTTGTCCAGACATTCCAGGGATGAGAGATAACAAGCTGTAGAGCTTGATGAACACAGCAGGCCAAGCAGCATCAGAGGAGCAGGAAGGCTGATGTTTCGGGAGATGAGTGCAGGGCTACAGAAATGGCATCACTGTGTACCTATTACATCGGTAGGCAAATTGTAGGGGATGAAGGAAGGCTGGGAGACTAGAGTTGATGTGAGTCATGACCAGCTTCTCTAAGCAGTTCATGATTCTTGAGATCAGAGCCACTGGGCAGTAGTCATTAAGGCACGTTATATGTGCTTTCTTAGATACTGGGATGATGATGATCGTCTTGAAGCAGATGGGGACTTTGGCTTGTAGGAGGGAGAGGTTGAAGATGTCAGTGAATACCTCTGCCAGCTGGCCCACACAGGATCTAAGTGCATGGCTGGGGATTCTGTCTGCACTCGTTGCTTTCCTTGGGTTGACTCCCAGGAAGACTGATCTGACGTCTGCAGTGGTGACAGAGGGAACAGGTGTGTGCAGGGCAGGTGATATGGCACTGCTGGCATTCTGTTCAAACCAAGCATAGAAAGCATCGAGCACATCGGGGAAGGATGTGTCTTTGTCCGCTATCTCGCTCTGCTTCATTTTGTATCCCGGCTTCATTTTGTATCCCGTTATGTTGTTTAGGCCTTGCCACAGGTGGCTGGAGTCAGTAAGGTTAGATTGGGCTTCTGACTTGGTCCAGTACTGCCTCTTGATATCTCTGAAGGGTTTATGGAGGTCTTAAATGAATTTTTTGTAAATGTCTGGCTCATCCGACTTGAATGCTGCAAGCCTGGTCTTTGGCAGGGTGTTTGTAGCAATGTAAATTTCATCCAGGGCATTCTTCACATCTGCATGGAGTGGTATGTAGACTGCTGTCAGGCTGACGGAGGTGAACTTGTGTGGCAGGTAGTAAGGGTGGCATTTTGCTGTGAGGTATTCTAAGTCTGGGGGTCAATGACTTACCAGGGTCGCCACATTCTGAGCACCAGGAGGTGTTGATCAGGAAGTATACCCGGGGGCAAATTTGGCAAATAAAATCCATAATTGGTTGAGCGGTAGAAAGCGGATGATGATGGTTGAGGAGTGTTTTTTGTGACTGGAAGTCTCTGTCCAGTGGGGTCCCACTGGTGTCAGAGTTTGGACCCTTGCTTTGGGTAGGAGAATTGGTCGTTAAGTTTGCAGAAGATGCAAAAATTGGTTAGGTGATAACGAGTGAAGAAAATAGTCTTAGAATACAGGAGGATATAGATGGGCAAGTCAGCTGGGCTGATCGGTGTCAAATGAAATTCAATCTGGATAAATGTGATTTGATGCAATTGGGCTGGACAAACAAGGCAAGGAAGTAAATCATAAATGGTAGGACTGTGGAAGACACTGAGGATCAGAGAGATCCTGGTATGCATGGTCCCTTAAGTTATCACAACAGTTGAATAAAGTGGTTAAGAAGGCATAAAATGTTCAGACTTAAAGAGCAAGTAGGTTGTGATGGCACTGTTTTAGCCACGGCTAAAGTATTGTGTGCAGTTCTGGAATCCACATTATAGGAGGGATTGATAACACTGGAGAGAGTGCAGAGGAGATTTACCAGAATGTTGCCAGGGATGGAGAGTTTCAGTTATGAGAATAGATTGGACAGATTGGGGTTGTATTCTTTAGAAGAGCAGAGATTAAGAAGGGACATGATTGAGATATATAAAATTATAAAGGGTGTAGACAGAAAGAGAAGTAGTTCCCTTTCAGGGAAGGATCAATGACCGGGGGTATAGATTTATTGTAAGGGGCAGAAGGTTTAAAGATGATGTAAGGAAAAACTTTCACCCAGCGGATGGTGGGAACCTGGAACTCATCGCCTATAAGGGTGGGAGAGGCAGAAATTCTCATAACATTTAAGTAGTATTTAGGTGTGCACATGTGATGCTAAGGCATAGATGGTCAAGTGCTGGAAATTGGGATTCAAATTATTAAGTGGTTGCTTTTGACCAGCACAGACACAATGAGCCTAAGGGCATTTTTCTGTGCTGTATATCTCAATGACTTGGCCTAACCACAGCCTGACAATCAATCACTCAATGACACTCTCTTCAATAAGACTATCAACATTACTAATGTTAACTGCACATTCCCTACAAGAAATTCCATCAAAACCAGTATAGTTTGGAGAGTATAGTCCAGGTGATGTATTCCAATTTTTTTCAGTTGTAATTTATCTGTTTTCATCTTATAACTTCAGTTGCTTTCATTATTTTACAGTAACCAGATTTTTTGTGATTGAAAGATAAATATTTCTGTGAAATAACGTCATGGGGTTTATTATTACCACCTAATAGTACAGAGAGGGTATGCTTTAATGTTGAATCTCCATGATGGCACTTCTGAAAGTGCAGCATTTCCTCAGCAATACCCAGGAATGTCAGCCTTCATTTTTGTAGTTTGGTAAACAAATCTTTGTAAAGTTAAGACTATGAGATATACGTGCAGAAGTAAGCCATTCGGCCAGAGTCTGCTTGGCAATTCAATGAGATCATGGCTAATCTGATCATCCTCAACTCAAATTTCCTGCTTTTATCATATCTCTCTTGATTCCCTTGCTGATTAAAAATCTGTCTCAGCCTTGAAAATGCTTAACCCAGCCGCTGCAGCCCACTGCATTAAAGAACTCTCTATATACTCACTACCCTGGAAGAACATAGAACATAGAACATTACAGCGCAGTACAGGCCCTTCGGCCCTCGATGTTGCGCCGACCTGTGAAACTAATCTGAAGCCCATCTAACCTAAACTATTCCATTATCATCCATATGTTTATCCAATGACCATTTAAATGCCCTTAAAGTTGGTGACTCTACTACTTTTGCAGGCAGGGCATTCCACGCCCTTACTACTGTCTGAGTAAAGAACCTACCTCTGACATCTGTCCTATATCTATCACCCCTCAATTTAAAGCTATGTCCCCTCGTGCTAGCCATCACCATCCGAGGAAAAAGGCTCCCACTGTCCACCCTATCTAATCCTCTGATCGTCTTGTATGTCTCTATCAAGTCACCTCTTAACCTTCTTCTCTCTAACGAAAACAGCCTCAAGACCCTCAGCCTTTCCTCATAAGACCTTCCCTCCATACCAGGCAACATCCTGGTAAATCTCCTCTGCACCCTTTCCAATGCTTCCACATCCTTCCTATAATGCGGTGACCAGAACTGTACGCAATACTCCAAGTGCGGCTGCACCAGAGTTTTGTACAGCTGCAACATGACCTCATGGCTCCGAAACTCAATCTCTCTACCAATAAAACCTAACATACCGTACGCCTTCTTAACAATGCTATCAACCTGAGTGGCAACTTTCAGTGATCTATGCACATAGACACCGAGATCTCTCTGCTCATCCACACTACCAAGAATCTTACCATTAGCCCAGTACTCTGTATTCCTGTTACTCCTTCCAAAGTGAATCACCTCACACTTTTCTGCATTAAACTCCATTTGCCACCTCTCAGCCCAGCTCTGCAGCTTATCTATGTCGCTCTGTAACCTGCAACATCCTTCCGCACTATCCACAATGACTTTGGTGTCATCCGCAAATTTACTAACCCATCCTTCTACGCCCTCATCCAGGTCATTTATAAAAATGACAAACAGCAGTGGCCCCAAAACAGATCCTTGAGGTACACCACTAGTAACTGAACTCCAGGATGAACATTTCCCATCAACCACCACCCTCTGTCTTCTTACAGCTAGCCAATTTCTGATCCAAACCGCTAAATCACCCTCAATCCCATGCCTCCGTATTTTCTGCAATAGCCTACCATGGGGAACCTTATCAAACGCTTTCTCCTCATTTCTGTCTTAAATGGGTGACACCTTAGTCTGGACTCTCCCATAAGGGGAAACAACTTCTTCACATCTACTCTGCCAAGGCCCCCCAAGATCTTGTATACTTCAAGAAGCTCCATTACGTACAGGCCCAGGATTGGGTAAGATGGCGGCAGAGTAAGACGCTTCAGCCGGAGCTTATCTGCTCGTAAGCTCCTTTTCCTCTTTTTTTCTTTTTTTTTGAATTCTTTCCTCCTTTTTTCCTTCCCCCCCCCCCCCCCCCCCCCAAACAACTTTTAATTTCTTATCGTACCCTGCCTGGAGGGAATGGAGAGCGGAGTCCGAGACCAGCCTGGCGCAGGAGACAAATTGCGCTGGAGTGAGAGCCGAGCGAGTGCGGGTCAAGTCCTGGAAGCGAGTTGTGGCTGGAGTGGGAGCAGACCGAGCGTAGGCCGAGTCCCTGAAGCAAGTTGTGGCTGGAGTGGGAGCAGAGCGAGTTTGAGCCAAGCTGGAAGCTGAGTTGGAGCGGGAGCAGAGTTAGCCCAGGCCAGCTGGGGGTCGAGTCCTGGATGGAGGCCAAAGTGTGGAGGCAGCAAGGCCTTGTGTTCTGGAACCCGGCAAGCACAGACTCAGTGGAAAAGGACTATAACTTGAATACTTTGAAGGCAATTTTTATTCTCATTCTGACTCTATAATTAGTATGTGTAATATCTTTGGATGTAGCCCATCAGGAACGTGGACTTACTGGTCTTTTGCCTATTAGTTTCCCAATACCTTTTCTCTAGTGATTGTTATTTGTATTTATTTCCTCTCCTCCTTTTGTTCCTTGATTATTTAATATTTTTGGAATGCTGTTAATGTCTTTTACTGTGAAGACTGGTGCAAAGTATTTATTCAACTCTTCGGCCCATTCTTGGTCCCCATTATAATTTCACCAGCCTCTTTCTTAAGTGGCCTAAACTCACTTCTTCGTAGAGGCCTACAGCACAAAAAAAGGCCCTTTGGTCTATCAAGTCCATGTTAGTCAAAGACAACCACCTAACTATTCTAATCACGTTTTGCAGCACTTGGCCCATTGCCTTGAATGCCTGAGCATTTCAAGAGTACATCTCAATACTTAAATGTTATGAGGGTTTATGCCTTTACCACTCTTACAGGCAATGAGGTCTAGATTCTCACCACCGTCTAGATGATAAAATAACTTTTCCTACATCCCTTCCAAACCTTCTGCCCTTATCTTAAATCTATGCACTTGGTCATTGATCCTTCCATCAAGTGGAAGAGTTTCTTCCTGTTTCTTTTTTTTCTTTGTACATTTAAAATGGTCTTGTCCATCTTGATATTACTTGCAAGTTCACCCTCAAAGTTTATCTCCTCTCTATTTATTATTTTATTGGTGTTTTATTTTTAAAAGTTTCCCAATCCTCCTGGCTTACCAGTAATCGTTGACACACATTATTTTCTTTCAATTTGATGCTATCTTTAGCTTCCGTGGTTAGCTATGGTTGGCTTATCCTCTTCCTAGCATCATTTTTTTTCTCGCTGAGATACATCTTTGGTTTGATCCATTAACAATTTTCCAAAATGTCTGCTATTGTTCCTTGTCTTTGCTGCTAAACCCCCTTCCCAGTCCACTCCAGCCAGCTCTGCCATCAATTATATTTATTACCTTTATTTAAATTATTTCTGACCCAAATTTCTTCCCTCAAGCAGAATGCTAAATTCTACGATGTTATAGTCACCCTTTCCTAAGTGATCTTTTGCTCTAAGATGATGTATTAAATCTGCCTCATTATAAATCACCAGATCCAAAATAACCTGATCCTTTGGGTCCACAACATTTTGTTCTAGAAACTGTCCTGAACACAGACTATGAATTCCTCCTCTTACCTACCTTTGCATATCTCATGTTCCCAATCTACATAAAGATTAAAGTCACCTGTGATTAGTTTACTGCAATTTTTACATGCCCTCGTTACCTCCTGATTTGTTCTCAGTCCTGCTTTATAGCTACTGTTAGTGGAACCTATAGACTACTCCTGCACAGGCTATCTTTCCATTGTTATTTCTTGCTCCACTCATGTAGATTCTGCATCTTCTGATCCAAGATCATTTCTTGCTATTGTACTTATTTCATTCCATACTAGAAGTGCTACCCCACCACCCTACTTGTCCACTTCAAAAGTCACATACCCTTAAATACTTAGTTTGCAGTTTTGATCTTCTTGTAACTATGGAATGGCTAAGAAATCATGCCCACTAAATTATACCTATTTACTGCTGATTTTTGTGTTTTTGCATTGCCCTTTCCTGTCTCAAGGGCAAAGAGGGCAGAACCATAGCCACCAGCTTGAAAGCAATCATCCAGGCTTTTTAGAGTATACAGTGAAATCTTGCAGACTTTCAATAGTAGAAAATAATTTTTCTTATTCTCCTCTAGCCCTCTAATCATAATCTAATTTACCCATACGTCTGTAATCATGGTTGCTCTATCATCTTGTGTGGCCATAATTTGCATAATTGCCAAACAAAGACACTTTGGTTGCAGGTGCATAGTTCCTTCAAGGTGGAGTCGCAGGTAGACAGGATAGTGAATAAGGTGTTTGGTATGCATGCCTTTATTGGTCAGTGCATTGAGTAGAGGAGTTGGGAGGTCATGTTGCGGTGGTACAGGACCTTGGTTAGGGCACTTTTGGAATACTGCGTTCAATTCTGGTCTCCCCGCTATAGGAAAGATGTTAAATTTGAAAGGATGCAGAAGAGATTTACGAGGATATTGCCAGGGCTGGAGGTTCTGAGCTGAATAGGCTAGGGCTATTTTCTCTGGAGCATTAGAGGTTGAGGGGTGACCTTATAGACTTTATGAAATCATGAAGGGTATGGATAAGGTGAATAGTCAAGGTCTTTTCCCCATGGTAGGGGAGTCTAAAATCAGAAGGCACAGGTTTAAGGTGAAAGGGGAAAGATATAAAAGGGACCTCAGGCGTAGCTTTTTAATGCAAAGGCTGGTTTGTATATGGAAAAAGCTACCAGAGGAAGTGGTAGAAGCTGGTACAATTACAGCATTTAAAAGACATTGGATATGGACCAAATGGGACTATTTTAATTTGGAATATCTGATGGGCATGGTCGAGTTGGACCAAAGGGCTAGTTTCTGTGCTGTATTTTGTCCTTGGAGTCTTTGTATCATTTAATTTACTCCTCAGGATATTGAGAAATAGTTGAGCATGTGGGTGAGGACGTATATGAAATTGGAAAAGTTCATTGATTTCTCTTCCAATTTCCACCTTGCCCTCATTTTTCAGCTGATCTATCTCTGACTCCTCCATTCCCTTCCTCGACATCTCTGTTTCCATTTCTGGGGATAGACTGGGCACATGTATCCACTATAAACCCACTGACTCCTACAGCTGCCTGTACTATAAATCCTCGCACCCTGCTTCCTGTGATGACTTCATTCCATTCTTCCAGTTCCTCCATCTCTGTCGCATATGTTCTGATGAGGCCAGCTTTGACAAGGGAGACTCCAAAAGGTCCACCTTCTTCCTCAACCGAGGATTCCCCAGAACATTGTCGACAGGGCCCTCAGCCAAGTCCGATCCATCTTCCGCCCTCACTCTTTCTGTTCTCTCCCACAACAGTGATTGAGTTCCCCTTGTCCTGCCAGTATCCACATCCAGAAGATCATCAGCCACCATTTCTGCTACCTCCAGTGAGATGCTGTCACCAGGCACATATTCCCTTCCCCCACCGCCTCCCTTGTCTGCCTATCGCAGGGACTGTTTGCATCGGGACACCCTGGTCCACTCTTCCTTCATTCCCAATACCCTCCCACAGCCCCACGGCACCTTCTCCCACAACCACTGGTGTAAGTGGACAGGCGTTATTTCCTCCTTTCTCCGTGTCCAAGAGCCCAAACATCCTTCCAAGTGAAGCAGCACTTCACCTGCACTTCACACAATCTAGTCTGTGCATTCGCTGCTCACAATGTGGTCTTCTTTACATTGGGGAAATGAAGCATAGACTGGGTGACCGCTCGGCAGAACATGTACGTTCTGCCCTTCAAAAATGACCCTAAGCTTCCAGTTGTCTGCCATTTTAACACACCAGCCTGTGTCCTGGCCAACATCTCTGTCTCAGGCCTGCTGCAGTGTTCCAGTGAAGCTGGATGCAGCCTGGAAGAACAACACCGCCTTTTCTGCTTGGGGACTCTGCAGCCCTCCAGACTCTAATATGAAGTTCAGTAATTTTAGGGCTTGAACTCTTCCATGTTCTAGCCTCCTACCCCTCACACCTGGCCTTGTCATCACATAGTCTACCATTATGCATTACCTATTGTTAGCGACCTGCAATCCCCATTAACAGTTGTTCACCCTTCTAGCCAGATCGTTATCTACTCTTTTGTCTTTCCAATTGCTCTTCTCTTTATTTGGGCTCTATCTCCACCTATCGCTTACTCCTTAGCCCCTCCCCCTACCCTATCTTCTGCATATAAACCTACATTTTTACTGGCTGCCATCAATTCTGAATAAGGGTCACTGGACCCGAAATGTTAACTCTGATTTCTCTCTACAGATGCTGCCAAACCTCCTGAGCTTTTCCAGCAATTTGGGTTTTTGTTTCTGATTTACAGCATCCGCAATTCTTTGGTTTTTATTCATGTTTAAGACTTGTGCTCTAGAACTGGACCTGATGATGTGGTAAATTGCTTAGGAAAACTGGACAAATCCACCCATCTAGTTCAGAATAGAATAATAATTTATGGTCACGTGTATTCTTACAGAAGAAAATAGTGAAATGTTTTAAAAGTCACCATGGCATGATGCCTGTATTAATGACAGAAGTCACAGAAGAAAAAAGTAAAAAAAAAAAAATTGAGAGTTCATCTTGGATCAAGTTCAGTTCAGGGAAAAATTAAGACAATGAATGCTAGAATTCCTGGAAGCTGCCATCAGAGAAGATCTGCACATTGATGAGACCTCTGTGCTGGGACAAGATCACCAAATGTGGAAACCACCACGTCAAACCAAGCCAAGTCTGTTCCTCCAGGACAAGGCCACCACAGTGGGGGACCACCACTCCCGGCTAGAATACAAGACCTTCACAAATGGGGACAGGCCAAGATTGCCATTGCCACTGCCAAAGAAGACCTCTACACCAACGGGACCTTCACGTTGGGACAGCACCGCCAAACCTGGACACTGCCACAATGGGAGACCAATGCGTCAGGCCAAAACCACCACGTTGGGCTAGAAACCTCCTCCTTGCAGGGCCCAGGCTGGGAGAAGATGCCTTCTGCCAAAGAAGTTGAGAAAGATAAGATAATAAATGGGAACGTTAAGAAAAAGCAGAGAAAGATAAATAAAGTAAAATGCAGACACAGTGGACAAGTTCTGGGCCCCTTAGATAGCAAGTTACCCACCCATTTAGTCTATTGTCAATCATAGTAATGGAAGGTGCGGTGGTATTGTAGAATCCCTACACTGTGGAAGCAGGCCATTTCAGCCCAGCGAGTCATATCACCTCTCTGAAGAGCATCCCACCCAGACCCAGACCCCGACCCCCTATCCTTTCCCTGTCACCTTGCATTTCCCATTGATAGCCCATCTAGTCTACACATCCCTGGATGCTATGGGCAATTTAGCATGGCCAATCTACCTAACCTTCACATCTTTGGCCTGTGGGAGGAAACCATGCAGACACAGGGACGTCCAGTTCCTATACACCTGCATTCTCATACAGATGGCCTAAAGGCCCTCCGCTTCTTCCTGTCCCGCAGGCCCGACCAGTCCCCCTCCACTGACACCCTCATCCGCTTAGCCAAACTCATCCTCACCCTCAACAACTTCTCTTTCAATTCCCCCCATTTCCTACAGACCAAGGGGGTGGCCATGGGTACCCGCATGGGCCCAAGCTATGCCTGCCTCTTTGTAGGTTACGTGGAACAATCCCTCTTCCTTACCTACACTGGCCCTAAACCCCACCTCTTCCTCCGTTACATTGACTGTATCGGCACCGCCTTGTGCTCCCACGAGGAGCTCGAACAGTTCATCCACTTCACCAACACCTTCCACCCCAACCTTAACTTCACCTGGACCACCTCTAATACCTCTCTCTCCTTCCTGGACCCCTCTGTCTCCATCTCCGGCAACCACCTAGAAACCAATATCCATTTCAAGCCACCAACTCCCACAGCTACCTAGAATACACCTCCTCCCACCCACCTTCCTGCAAAAATGCCATCCCCTATTCCCAATTCCTTCGCCTCCGCCGCATCTGCTCCCCATCTCAGATGTCCTCGTTTTTCAAGGACCGCAACTTACCCCCCTATAGTGGTCAAGAATGCCCTCGACCATGTCTCCTGCATTTCCCGCAACTCATCCCTCACACCCCCTGCCCGCAATAACAACCAAAACAGAATCCCCCTTGTCCTCACGTACCACCCCACCAACCTCCGGATCCAACGCGTCATCCTCCGACACTTCCGCCATCTGCAATCCGACCCCACCACCAAAGACATTTTTCCCTCCCCACCTTTATCTGCTTTCCAGAGGGACCACTCTCTCCGTGACTCCCTTATCTGCTCCACACTCCCCTCCAGCCCCACCACACCCGGCACTTTTCCCTGCAACCGCAGGAAGTGCTACACCTGCCCCTACACCTCCCCCCTCACCCCCATCCCAGGCCCCAAGAAGACTTTCCACATCAAGCAGATGTTCACCTGCACATCTGCTAATGTGGTATACTGCATCCGCTGTTCCTGTTGTGGCCGCCTTTACACTGGGGAAACCAAGCGGAGGCTCGGGGACCGCTTTGCAGAACACGTACGCTCGGTTTGCACTAAACAACTGCACCTCCCAGTCGCGAACCATTTCAACTCCCCCTCCCATTCCTCAGACGACATGTCCATCCTGGGCTTCCTGCAGTGCCACAACGATGCTACCTGAAGGTTGCAGGAACAGCAACTCGTATTCCGCTTGGGAACCCTGCAGCCCAATGGTATCAATGTGGACTTCACAAGCTTCAAAATCTCCCCTCCCCCTACCGCATCCCAAAACCAGCCCAGCTCGTCCCCGCCTCCCACCTCAAGCCCCACCCCCATCTCCTACCTACTAACCTCATCCCGCCCCCTTGACCTGTCCGTCCTCCCTGGACTGACCTATCTCCTCCCTACCTCCCCACCTACACTCACCTTTACTGGCTCCATCCCCGCCTCTTTGACCTGTCTGTCTCCTCTCCACCTATCTTCTCCTCTATCCATCTTCTATCCGCCTCCCCCTCTCTCCCTATTTATTTCAGAAACCCCTTCCCCTCCCCCATTTCTGAAGAAGGGTCTAGGCCCGAATCGTCAGCCTTCCTGCTCCTCTGATGCTGCTTGGCCTGCTGTGTTCATCCAGCTCTACACCTTGTTATCTCAGACACAGGGAGAATGTGCCAACTCCCAAGTGTGGAGTTGAATCCCTGATGCTGTGAGGCAGCAGTCCTAACCACTGAGCCACCGTGCCACTCAAGCCATAATTTCTTTACATGAAAGAGTGCTACTGTTGCATGATGGAGGTGTGTTTGTATAGGGCTTGTGGACTTCTATGAAACTTCTCATCTATTTGGTGTATTATTCCCCCTTTGCTTCTAAAGGCATTAATTTTTGGGGTGCTGCTGAGACTTGAGTATGTTGTCATAACTTGGACAGGGTATGTGTGACTTATCACAGGTTACTGGATATTGATTTAGAATGGTAGCATGGTATTCCTAGCCCAGAGTTTTTGGAGTAACCTCTGAATGGCCTTGCATTTCAGGGCTAAAACTTGGATCCTGGTGTTCTTCTTGTCTAAGTACACTGTACGATGTATTTACTCAGGTCATTGGAAAAACAGTTTTATGATGACTGCGTGGCTTTTCACTCGTATAATTAAAATTGTACATGATTGTCCTCTTTATTTCCATCTTCAGTGAGAAGTGTTTAAATGCTGCTGCAAGTGTGTGCAAAGGTCGGTACCAAGTGGTATTGGTGAATGAAGTCCTCAGTCCTAGTGCTGATCGAGAAAAACACTTGACAATCACAGCGAGCCAAACGGGCACTGACGGCTGCAGCAACACCCAGCAATGTGTTCTGAAGGATGACTGGTAAGGAGCTAAGGCTTTTTTACCGTCTCCTGTACGTGCAGATTTTCTGTGTCCATGCGCAGTGGCTTCATGCCCATATCCCATCTTAACTCTCTAATCTTCTGTGTGTAACAACACTCCTCTTATCAAGGGTTCTTGAGCATTGTTGAGTTTAACTATTCTATTATTGTCCATGCCCTTAGCTGCCTAGGTCCTAAGCTGTGGAATTCCCTCCATTAACCTCTTGGTCTTGTACCTGACTCTCTCTTTTTTTCTTTAAGGTGCTCCTTAAAATTTAGCTTTTTAATCAACCCAATTTCCCTAATATTAACTCAAATAACTTTGTTTTGTATGAAGTACCTTCTCACAGTGTATCATATTAAAACGTCTATATAATGTTCTTGAGTGAATTTAGATGCATTTTAACAAACTCTTATCCTTTTCAGGGACACTGTTGAGGTCAAAGTCGGGGATACGGTCTATGTCGAAGGAGAGAAGTCTTCTGATACCTTTGTAGTAAGCAGGGAAAAGGGGTACCTGATTGTGAGCCCAGATCACCTTATTTCTGGGACTAGTGTTGCAAACAGCATCCGTTGCATGCGTAAGGCTGTGTTGAATGAGAGATTTAAGGTGAGATTTGTAAATCATATTCGTTTGAGGGAGTGTGCAATAAGCTTTGAGCCCCGTTAAACAGGGCATTGGTGTGATCACATTTGAAGTACTGTGTATAGAACTGGTCTTTTAATTCATGGAAGGATGTAAATGCATTGGAAGTAGTTCAGAGAAGTTTCACCTGACTTAATACCTGAAATGAGCAGGTTGTCTTATGAGGAAAGGTTGGAGAGCTAGGCTTTTATCCACAGAGTTTAGAAAAGTAAGAGATGACTTGATGGAAACATGCAATATCATGAGGAGCAGCATTCCTGCCAATTTATTTTGCCCTTCTGCATAGACCTCCAGGGTCTGTATGCGACAGTGACTTCTGGAATTGGACGTCACTGCTGGAAATGGCACTTGGACCTTGGGAGTATCTGTGTGCATGTGGGCAACAAGGAGGAAAACACAGAGTAGGTGTTGAGAAGGTATTTCCTCTTAATTTACAAGCCAGTGGTTATAATTGAGATGGGGCAAAATTTCAACTCTTCCTAAAAGAGAGTTGGAAGCAGAGATTTTTCTTTAAGGTAGGGATAAATAGATTCTTGTTAAGCAAGGAAGTGGAAAGTTATTTGGGCCAGGCAGGAATATGGATTTATGGTTACGATCAGATTAGCTATGATCTTGTTTATGGTAAAGTTGGCTTAAGGAGCTCCTGCTCCTCCGTCATATGTTCATATGTCCCATTACTGCCATTATGTGCTTTTCATACATGTCCAGCAGACACCTTGATTCCAGACCTTGGGTACTAACCCAGTTTCTTGAAATTCCCTGTATTTGGAATCCTGCCTGTTTGTATAAATTCCCCAATCTCTCAACCTTCAGAAAGTACCCATTCGTATAAATTCCCAACGCAAGGATGGTGTCCTGCTTAAATTATGATCCTAGCTATGTTAATGGAGAAGTCTGATCCCAGCATATAAAACATTATTTAATTTGTTTTTCGTTTAACCATGTGGCTTCTCATTGAAGCATGAGTATACGATGCTGCAGATTTTGCTTTATCAACAAAAGGGAATACTGACAAGTTTCTGAAATCGCCACTCTTAAAATACTTGTCAGTATTCCTGTATCCAGCAGCTCAATAAGTTTGTCTCTTGTGACTTTAACTTTTAATGTCGAGCTGCTGATTGCTTATTCCTGGTACTCTCATTAACCCTTCTCTCCAAGGTAATCTAATTCACTAAATCTGTCGTTCCCTTCTCAGGAACTCTGCTGTTCATCCTGTTCTAAGGTCTTCTGAGAACTTTTAAAAAATCTATCAAAAATTAAAAGTGAAACTCAAAGTTGCTCAGTTATGGGCATTCTCCTTAAGTTTAAACAACAGATTCCAGATGCTAGTAAACCTTTGCAGCCTCATTATTTAACATGCTAAGTCACAAACAATCTAAAATAAACAAAAGTTCATTAGTGCACAAATCCATTCACTCTACAGCTAGGCTTTAAAAGCTGTTTTCAAAAGAAATCAGCATGGTTATGGAGATAATTGCAGGTTAACCATTAACTTCAGACATACAGACCATCCATCTGTTGCTAACGAAAAAAGACCCGTACCCATCCCAAATATAATGAAAAATTATACACTCAAGTCCCACAGTTTACATCATAATATGAATTTCTATCTGACGACCTTCCAATACTATATGAAGTTTATATTAATTTCACATTCATCCAGCCCTCTCATGTTGCAAATTATAATTATTAATAATGAAGCAGGACATGCCCTGGAGAGAATGGAGAGCAGCTGATGTGTGTTAGAGCAAATACCTAAAGGCTGGTTTTCCCCAGGAAGGGGAGACAGCAGACTGGAGTTTGTATTGAACTAAGAAATGCAAATAAACAGTGGAAGACAGACTCCTGCGTCCTGATTGGCATTTAACATTGGCTACTGTTCCTGTTCCTATAAATTTTTCACTGTTCTGAGATTTGTTTTCTCCCTGCATTGTCTTGATTGCTGTGGTGAGTTTAGCATCATAACTCACTCTAGATTGAACAGTTGTAAGGTCAGTAATGGAACTGTATATTCTAAGTTACGCACAGTTTGAACTCTGAATGTTTCATTGTGTTGTCACATCTGAAGGTGTTGTGCTGACCAACTGGTGTGGTGCTTTGAATAATGGACCTTTGTGCATTTTTTGATTAATATCTTCATTCCTTGCTTTTGTTTTGAAGGCCTGTGAAAAGGGAACGCAACAGATGTTAGTTGGCACTTTGGTTCATGAGATCTTTCAAAAAGCAGCAATGAGCAACAGATTTACTCAGAATGCATTGGAAGAAGTGGCCTCTCAAACAGTATATTCCCAAAAGTACTTGGGAGAGATGTAAGCAATGTTTGTCTAATTTCTTTTAATATTAGTGGAAATGTTTTGAGCTGTTAAGCTTAAGTATAGTTTCTATATCTGGGGCCTTGAGATGTGAAGCTCAGCTTCCATTCCTGGCTAAGTGGATGAGGATATTGCTTCAGCTAATGGACCAAGAAGTCACAGTTTGATTTCTCGTTTATTGAACTACTGTCAACTATGGCACCAGGTAAGTTGTTACATGTGTGCTCATCCCTGTGGTGAGGGAGAGAAAATGACCTGGGCTCCTCCTTGATTGTTAGGTGAGCCCCAGATAGCAGAACAAATGAATTGTGAGTCCCCTACCACAATTAAAGAGCATCTATTCCTCAGTATCTAGTATTGGGCCACAGTGGCTGACACTATGGAACTGTTCTCCTACAAGTCCGTGCTTTGCAAAAAAATTGTGATAACTTGCATTGAAATAAAACATTGTCACATCCTTGGGATAGTCGATGAATTTCTTTTTGAGTGTGGGCATTCTTGAATTAATTTGAACTGAATCATTTATTGTCGCAGAGGGCTGAAGCATTGCATCCATCTTCAGCCAGAAGTGCAGAGTGGGTGGTCCATTTTAGTCTCCTCCTGATCTCCTCAGTGTCACAGATGCCAGTCGTCAGCCAATTATGATTTATTCCGCATGATATCAAGAAATGACTGAAGGCACAGGATACTACAAAAGCTGAGTCCTGACAACGTTGCAGCAATAGTACTGCACACTTATGCAGCAGAACTAGATGATCCCTGGCCAAGATACGCTAGTACTGCAACAACTCTGGTATCTACCTGATAATATGGTAAATTGCTGAAGTATGTAATGTCTACAAAAACGTGAATGAATAGAAACATATCTTCATAGCATGTTGCTTGACTTTAGAAGCTAGCAGAATAGGCCAGGTTTTCACTGCTGAACAACTTTATTAAAACCCAAGAGGCTGACTAAACCACGAATGACACTAAATGAAAAATAAATAGCTTGAACTGTTTTGATCAAGTGTAAGAGAAGAGCTTAGAAAGAGATGGTAGCGGTTTTTTGGTAGGGTATTCCAAATAATGGTAGGTAGGAACTGGAAGGGGGACAGGCAGATTTAAGAAAGGGTATAGTTAAGAAGGAGACTATTCTTCAGGATGTTTTTGGTTAGCGTAATGTGATTGTCAAAGCCATGATGGGGTTGGATAGGTTGGTGCAAATCAACGAGCATAGGTGCCAGTGGATGAGATATGGAAAGCAGAGTTTTGAATGAACTGAACGATGTGGAGGTTATGAAGTTGATCAGGAACACATTCGAATAGCCATGCTTGCTGGTAAAGATATGTCTCATTTACTGATTTATAATTTTTCTTGTCCACGTTAGCTTCCTAGATTATCTAGTCTTGCTAATGGTTTCAAATTGAAGGAGTCTAATTTGATCAAGACAGGTTGAGAAATATTTTCTAAACCCACGCGAATATTAGACTATTTAAGCAAAGGCAAAGCACAGAAATAATGGCCAAATAATCAATTTTTGTGCTGTATAGATTTCTGGAAGGATTTAGTGGCTTTAGGTGTGTTTTATCTGATAATTCAAATGCTTTGAAATTCCTGTGGTGAGCATCATGCATGCCATTCACAGTTGTTGTTGATGCAGTTGGTGGTCCAATGAGTACTGCTTCATGATCTGTTTGCAGGTTAATATTCACTGCAGATTCTGGCTTTGTTTTGGTAATGGGTGAAGCTTTAATATTCTCTGGGTCAGAGCAGTTCGGGAGTGGCCTCCACTGGGTCAAGGCAATTAGATATCCAGACCCGAATTAATGCGTCTCTTTCTCCCTTGGGGATACTCACTGGATTAATTCACTGAGCTATGAGGGACATCTTTGGTCTGATGTGATCTTGAGCTGTTTTTGAAATGCAGGTACAGTTTGAATCTGAGTCAAGCGGATATGATGCAAGCAGTACGCGATTACCTCCCATCGTTAGTGACCTGGGCTCAAGATTTCATGGATAATTCTGCTCAGTCCGGCATACAGCAATTGCAGCTGAAACTGTACGTAGTGTTCCACATCTATTAAACATGGTATATAGGGGTTGGTACATTAAGTAAGCGCAATACATGCAATCGAAATTAAATTATGCAGGATCATTCTGTCCAAATGGTCTCTGGTGTTCATACACTCACCTTGTTGCCCAGGATCTTGTGTCTGTTTAACTGTTTATCAACCTGCTCTTAATTTTTTTAATGAACAAAGAACAAAGAAAATTACAGCACAGGAACAGGCACTTTGGCCCTCCAAGCCTGTGCCGATCCAGATCCTTTATCTAAACCTGTCACCTGTTTTCCAAGGATCTGTATCCCTCCGCTCCCTGCCCATTCATGTATCTATCTAGATACATCTTAAATGACGCTATCGTGCCCGCCTCTACCACCTCCGCTGGCAACGCGTTCCAGGCATCCACCACCCTCTGCGTAAAGAACTTTCCACGCATATCTCCCTTAAACTTTTCCCCCCTCACCTTGAAATCGTGATCCCTAGTAATTGAGTCCCCCACTCTGGGGAAAAAGCTTCTTGCTATCCCCCCTGTCTATATACCTCATGATTTTGTAGACCTCAATCAGGCCCCCCCTCAACCTCCGTTTTTCTAGTGTAAATAATCCTAATCTACTCAACCTCTCTTCATAGCTAGCGCCCTCCATACCAGGCAACATCCTGGTGAACCTCCTCTGCACCCTCTCCAAAGCATCCACATCCTTTTGGTAATGTGGCAACCAGAACTGTACGCAGTATTCCAAATGTGGTCGAACCAAAGTCCCATACAACTGTAACGTGACCTGCCAACTCTTGTACTCAATACCCCGTCCAATGAATGAAAGCATGCCGTATGCCTTCTTGACCACTCTATCGACCTGCGTTGCCACCTTCAGGGTACAATGGACCTGAACACCCAGATCTCTCTGTGCATCAATTTTCCCCAGGGCTTTTTCATTTACCATGCTTTATGATCAGGTTCTAATTGTGATCAGGTTCTAGTTCTGTAGATTCAGTGAACTCCATGATATTACTGGATGAAGATGTCATTTAGCTGGTTTATCTCCAGCTAGATTCCCTGTATTGGCTGTGGTGGTTCCTTAGTGACCAATCCCCTCACATTGCCGTTTAAGTATTGATTAAAAGGGAGAATTGTTGCTGCAGCACTTTACCTCACACTAATTGGGACAACGATAAGAATGGCAAATTTCAGATGATAACAATTCCTTGGTCAACCAGAGTTGACTTTTCATCAGGTCAACACCTTGTCTTTACTGTAAATTGTTATAACCATTTGAAATTTGGGATTTCTGTTTTTTTCTTGAACTGAGAGCGCTGAAATTGACGTGCCTTTCTTCTTCGAAAATTAATTTGTATTTTTTCCAGTGTCTCTCTTCTATCTACTATTAACTTAGCTACTTGCCCCTCATTGCCTAACCACCTCTCTTTGCTGGTATTAGTTCCCTGCAACGTACCACCGCATGTCCCATGCATAGGCACGCGCACTCTTGCACACCTGCTCCTCCACGGATTCCCTCTCATTGATTTCCAAAGAGTGATGGCAATCCAAAGTATGATGTAAATTACTTGAATATTTTTCCTAGACCCAGTGACAGAAATTCATCCAGACTGGCATCAATCTGTGGCATCACAGTGCTTGATATTGAAGACATTGAGGAGAATATTTGGTCCCCGAGGTTTGGATTAAAAGGCAAGATTGATGTAACAGCTTCTGTTAAAATTCACCGCCAGTCCAGGACACAAACTAAAGTCATGCCTTTGGAGCTTAAAACTGGGAAAGAATCTAATTCAGTGGAGCACAGAAGTCAGGTACGTGGCTCAGCATCATGGGGGAATAGTACCTGAAGGTGCTGACTCTCTTGCTAGGGTATGGCTGCTGAAGGCACTGACTCTCGCTGAGGGATGGCTGCTGAAGGTGCCAACTCTAACTGGGATGCAGTTCCCGAAGATGCTGACTCTTGTTGGGGGAGCGGTTCCTGAAGGTAGTCATTCTAACTGTGGGGAAGAAAGAAAGCGAACTCCAACCCACTCCACTGCTCACTATTTTCTGCTTGTTTAAGCAGCTTTCCAAAATGCTGTCACACTCCCTCATAAAGCATGTGTCTTCATTTTGTTGAAATGCTCTTGCATGGCACCTTACCTCAAACCTTTTATTTCCGAAAAGAACCTGCATGTTCTTTAGTCTCTGCGAACTGCATTAATCATCTGCGCAAAGATATTTTTTCAGCTGTAACTGGCCCTTTATTGAACTTTGTGTTTTGTGCTTTGTTTATGATCTATTTCCAATTTCCTCTAATGTTCCCCATCAATCTTTCTCCATATGACCATACAAGCAGTGAGCAGGCCATTCTGCCCCTTAAGCCTGCTGCGTTATTCAATAAGATCATGGCGTAATGGTAACCTCATGTCCACATTCCCACCGACCGCCAATAATTTTTCATCATCTTGATTAACGAAAATCTACCCACCTTTGCCTTAAAAATATTCAAGGACTCTGCTTTCCAAAGACTCAACCTTGGAAAAAATTAACTTCATATTTGATTGAAATAAATGGCCCTTAATTTTTAACGGTGAGCCCTCGTTCTAGATTCTCCCATAAGAGGAAACATTGTCTCCACATCCAACGTGTCAAGACCCTTCAGTATCTTTTGTGTTTCAATCAAGTTGCCTCCTATTCTTATAAATACCAACAGGTGCAAACATAGCCTGTCAAACCTTTCCTCCTACGACTACACATGCATAATAACTGTTAGTCTGTTAATGAATTGCTTCCGATAATCTTTTGTCTTTAATCTTTTTGTAATCTTCTTATGTTCAACTTAGTTAACAACTTAGTTTCCTATCTATGTTTGCGTCATGAGCAAATTTGGCAATTATGCATCCTGTCTCCTGAAGCAAGTCAATTATTGGATGGAGAGGAATTTGTTAAGCGTGTGCAAGAAAATTTTCTGATTCAGTATGTAGATGTACCTACTGGAGAAGGTGCAAAATGTGACCTACTCTTGGGAACTAAGGCAGGGCAGGTGACTGAGGTATCAGCGGGGGAGCACTTTGGGGCCAGTGACCTTCAGTCTATTAGTTTTAAAATAGTGATGGAAAAGAATAGACTAAAAGTCAAAGTTCTAAATTGGAGCAAGGCTAATTTTGATGGTATTAGGCAAGGACTTTCAAAAGTTGATTGGGGGGCAGATGTTTGCAGGTAAAAGGACAAATGGAAAATGGGAAGCCTTCAAAAATGAGATAACAAGAGTTCAGAGACAGTGTGTTCCTGTCAGGGTGAAGGGCAAGGCTGGTAGGTGTAGGGAATGCTGGATGACTAGTGATTTAGGTTCTGGTCAATAAAAAGCAGGAAGCATAGACAGCAGAGATCAAGTGAATCCCTAGAAGAGTACAAAGGTAGTAAGAGTATACCTCGGAGGGAAATCAGGAGGACAAAGAGGGGACGTGAGATAGCGTTGGCAAATAGGGTTAAGGAGAATCCAAAGGGATTCTACAAATACATTAAGGACAAAAGAGTAATTAGGGAGAGAATAGGGCCCTTAAAGATCAGCAAGGCTGCCTCTGTGGAACTGCAGGAGATGGGGGAGATACTAAACAAGTACTTTGCATCAGTGTTTACTGTAGAGAAGGATATGGAAAACATAGAACGTGAGGAAATTAATAGCGACATCTTGAAAAATGTCTATATTACAGAGGAGGTGGTGCTGGATGGTTTACAACGCATAAAGGTGGATAAATCCCCGGGACCTGATCAGGTGTACCTAGAACTCTGTGGGAAGCTAGGGAAGTGATTGCTAGGCCCCTTGCTGAGATATTTGTATCATTGATGGCCACAGGTGAGGTGCAGGAAGACAGGAGGTTGGCTAACATGGTGCCATTATTTAAGAAAGGTGGTAAGGAAAAGCCAGGGAACTGCAGACCAGTGAGCTTGATGTTAGTGGTGGTAAGTTGTTGGAGGGAATCCTGAAGGACAGGATTTACATATATTTGGAAAGGCAAGGACTAATTAAGGATAGTCAACATGGCTTTGTACGTGGGAAATCATGTCTTACTAACCTAATTGAGTTTTTTCAAGAAGTAACGAAGAAGATTGATGAGGGCAGAGTGGTGGACATGATCTATATGGACTTCAGTAAGGTGTTCAACAAGGTTTCACATGGTAGACTGGTTAGCAAGGTTAGATCACATGGAATATGGGGAGAATTAGTCATTTGGATACAGACCTGGCTGGAAGGTAGAAGGCAGAGGGTGGTGGTAGAGGGTTGCTTTTCAGACTGTAATCCTGTGACCAGCGGTGTGCCATACGGATCAGTGCTGGGTGCACTGCTTTTCGTCATTTATATAAATGATTTGGATGTGAAGACAGAAGGTTGGTAAGTGTGCAGATGACACCAAAATTGGAGCTGTAGTGGACAGTGGAGTACCGCAGGACCTTGGTCAGATGGGCCAATGGGCTGAGGAGTGGCGGATGGAGTTTAATTTAGATAAATATGAGGTGCTGGATTTTGGAAAGGCAAATAAGGGCAGGACTTATACACTTAATGGTAAGGTCCTGGGGAATGTTGCTGAACAAAAAGACCTTGCAGTTTCATGGTTCCTTGAAAGTAGAGTCGTAAGTAGATAGGATAGTGAAGAAGGCGTTTTGGTATGCTTGCTTTTATTGGTCAGTGCATTGAATATAGGAGTTGGGAGGTTGTATTGCAGTTGTACAGGACATTGGTTAGGCCACTTCTGGAATACAGAGTGCAGTCCTGGTCTCCTTGCTATGGGAAGGATGTTGTGAAACTTGAAAGTGTTCAGAAAAGATTTACTACAATGTTGCCAGAGCGAAGGGTTTGAGCTAAAGGGAGAGCCTGAATAGGCTGGGACTATTTTCCCAGGAGTGTTGGAGGCTGAGGGGTGACCTTATGGAGGTTTATAATATGATGAGGGGCACGGATAAGGTAAATAGACTAGGTCTTTTCCCCAGAGTGGGGGAGTCCAAAATTAGAGGGCACAAGTTTAAGGTGAGAGGGGAAAGATTTTAAAAGGACCTAAAGGGCAACTTTCTCACGCAGAGGGTAGTGCGTGAATGGAATGAGCTGTCAGAGGAACTGGTGGAGGCTGGTACAGTTACAATATTCAGAAAGGCATCTGGATCGTTATATGAATAAGAAGGGTTTAGAGGGATAAGGGCTAAATGCTGGTAAATGGGACTAGATTTATTTAGGCTATCCGGTTGGCATTGACGAGTTGGACCGAAGGGTCTGTTTCCGTGCTGTACATCGCTACAACTCTCTATGTAAGTTGCTAACTGTTGAGATCCTAGCATCAGTCCCTGTGGTACATCACTGATTACAACTTGCCAACTGACAAAGATTTGTTTATGTCTACTGTCTGCTTTCTGTTAGCAAGCTGATCTTTCTTTCATTTCAAATTGCCACTGCTTACACTTGGCTTTTTCTCTTCACCATAACTTTTGATGTGGTACATTGTCAAATGCCTGCTGGAAGTCTAAGTATAGTTTATCCATCAGTTCCGCCTAGTCACAATACGTAACTTCCTAAAAGAAGTTCAGTATATTGATTAAACATGATTTCTTTTCACAAAACCGCATCGACTCTGCCTGATTACCTTGCACTTATCTAAGTGCCCTGTTAAAAGTTCTTTAATAATAGCATCTTCCTTATGACAGATGTTGAGCTAACTGACCTAAATTCCTTATTTTTTGTCTCCTTCTGTTGCTGAATAAAGTAGTTACACTTGCTATCTTTCAGTCTCATGGGACCTTCCAAAAATTGAAGGTGGTTTTGAAAATTAAAACTAAAATATCAAATATCTCATTAGATCCTTTATTAGACACATGTTTGTTATGTTTCATTTATTTCTCCACTAATCTGAAGAACTCCAACTTTTGCTGCAGACTCATTTCCTTCTTTTAGGAGGTGGTTCAACCCTATTTGCCAATATTTTGGCTTTCAAATTTTTCTGGGCTGGTTCCCTTTAACACTCTTCAAAATTGCCTTTTTCCAGATTTTATCTTCATCTTCATCTTTTCTGTTTATAATTTTGAATTCAGTTGCATTCTGCTTGCTATCAGTGAGATCCTTGTTACTTGTCCCATTTCATTTCGAAAATCCAGTGGGGCCTCATTAAGAGGAAAATAGTCTGGATGTGTTGCAGAAAATCCTCCTGCTGTTTGCCACTTGCATTATTTTTACTGTATTTTATCTGTGGAATCATCCACAATTCCCACTCTCCCAAGTTAGTTAGAGTTTGATTGAGTTGTGTTTGAGTGCATAATCTGAAATTGATTGGGCTTTCTCAGTCATTGGTGTGTCATTATTTTCAGGTAGTTTTCACATTTCCGTAGATGGGTTGGGTGGAGAGAATTCAAGGAATGGGGACACTGAATTTCTGAGTTTCTCTCTGCTCCGGCCAATTTAACAAAAGGAGCCTGAAACAAGTCTTAGGCATGTTATTTACATCTGTTAATGTTTAACAAGTCATCTTACCCACTCTGAAGTTGGGCTTGGGATAAGGGGTGAATTGATTCCACAAAATTGGCATAATTTGCATCTATTTTTCATCTGTTAGTTCAGTGTTTAAACTTTGAGAGTCTTGGGAATAGGTCAACTTTACTCCCTCATTGATCAATATCTGCTGGTGGAGGAGAAATCTTTGCCAATCGGGGAGCCCACAGAGGTAAAGCATCAGCTACTAAGAGATGTTTATGGAGACTGGTAGCAGCATATAATGTATAGGCCCAGAAACAAGAGCTTACTGACGTTGTCTTGGACTCTTTGGCCACGGGTAAAGTTCCTATGCACCTCACTAGTCAGGTATGAACAAAGCAATACTGTGGTTCTTGTTTCGCATTCCTATCTCAAGATCCTGCTTCAGAGAGATCTGTGGGATTCCGATAAGATTTGGATCACTTTGACTCAAGAGCTGTAGAATCTCCAGCATGGAAACAGTCCATTTAACTCCACAGTGCTCTGCAGGTGTTTAAAATTCATTATTCCAATATTTCACTCAAATTGCCACTTCCCAGACTTGTCGAGAACAGAGCGCAGGTGCTCTACAAAGCGGTCTTCGAGCCTCTGTGACAACACCGTCCAGTCGCGAACCACTTCAACTCCCCCTCCCACTCCCTGGGCGACATGGCCACCCTGGGCCGCCTCCACTGTCACAATGATGCAACCCGGAAACTGGAGGAGCAGCACCTCATATTCCGCCTTGGGAGCACACAACCCAATGGTCTCAATGTGGACGTTACTAGTTTCAAAATCTCCCCACCCCGGCCTCATCCCATGACCAACCCCCCTCCTTGACCAGTCCGTCTTCTCTCCCACCTATCCGCTCCTCCCACCTACCTTCCCTGGCCCCACCCCTCCTCTCTCTCTTGATTTCAGAGCTCCCTTCCCCCTGCCCCATTTCTGAAGAAGGGTCCCAATCCGAAACGTCAGCTTTCCTGCTCCTCTGATGCTGCCTGGCCTGCTGTGTTCCTCCAGCTCCACATTGTGTTTCTCTGACTCCAGCATTGGCAGTTCTTACTATCACTAATCAATCATCAGTTGGCAGAGTTCCAAACTTATAGCTTTTGTGTGAAAATAGCGTAGATGATGACATTGTGATGTTACTTTCTAAACTGTTAATCCAGAGACCTGGATAATGCTCAGGGGACCTCTGTTTGAATCCTGCCATGGCAGATAGTGGAATTTAAATTCAATAATAATCTGGACATAAGAATCTAATGATATTGTTACAAAACCCATCTGGTTCACTAATGTCCTTTAGGGAAGGAAATCTGCCATCCTTACCTGGTCTGGCCTAAATGTGACTCCAGACCCACAGCAATGTGGTTGACCCTTAGCTACCCTGTGGGCAGTTAGGGATGGGTAGTAAATGCTGGTCACCCATATCCCATAAATGTATAAAAACATTTCCCACTTTCATTCCTGAAAGGTATGTCTCTTTTTTAGACTGTGCTCCCTAGTTCTTAACCAACTTCTACTGGTTGGGAAGTAATCTTTCTCTGCTTTATCTGTTCATTTTCATATCTTAAAAATCACCCTTTAAACTTCTGATATTTGATACTTATGAAATAAATGTAAACATTTGTACTGAGCATTTGAAGTTTATTTTAGCACCATCTGGGCTTGGGCTGAAAAATGGCAAGCAACATCCGCACCACATGAATGCCAGGCAATGACAACCTCCAATGAGAGACAATATAACCAACATCTTTTGACATTCAATGGTGTTACCATCTCTGAATTGCCCACTATCAACATCCTGGGGGTTAACATTGACCAGAAACACAGCTGGACTCGCCAACGTGGTGGCTACAAGAGCCAATCAGAGGCCAGGAATACTGTGATGAATAACTCATCACCTGACCAGCCCCCAAAAAGTCTGTCCACCATCTATAAGGCACAAGTCAGGAGTAAGATGGAATACTCCCCACTTGTCTGGATGGGTTCAGCTTCAACAACATTCAAGTAGCTTGACATCATCCAGGACAAAGCAGCCCGCTTGATTGGCACCACATCCACAAGCATCCACTCCTTCCATCATTGACACTCAGGCAGCAGTGTGTGCTACCTATAAAATGCTCTGCAGCAATTCACTAAAGATCATTAGGCAGCACCTTCCAGACCTATAACTACTTCCATCTAGAAGGACAAGGGCAGCAGATACATGGGAACAACACCACCTACAAGTTTCTTCCAAGCCACTCACCATCCTGACTTAGAAATATATTGCCGTTCCATCATTTTTACTAGATTGAAATATTGGGCTTTGTTGGGTCAACCTACAGCACATGGAATGCAGCAGTTCAAGAAGGCAACTTACGACCACCTTCTCAAGGACAGCTAGAGATGGGTATTAAATGCTGGCCAGCCAGTGACACCCACATATGATGAATGAATTAAAAAGAAGTTTGGTCAACTATGAAAACCAATAAGCAGGGGTAAATTTTTACCCTTTTTTTTTCCAGGTAATTCTGTACACCTTACTGAGCCAGGAACGCAGGGAAGATCCTGAAGCTGGATTTCTCTTGTACCTCAAAACTGGTGCCATGCATCCAGTACCAGGAAATCATATGGACAAGAGAGGTATTGTGGAATTTTGACTAAAAGATTACTGGGCTGTTGCTTTTGTGAGATGGTGAAATGTGTGCTATTCCAAATGTAATTGTGGCTGGCATTCAGAGCTCAGGCATCCAGCTGGCATGGACTTTAATCAGACCTGGGTCATCTAGGTTATTTACGTCAGTTTGAGATTTTTCTGTTGTAGTAGGTTTACTGTATGGATAGAATTGGTGTGGAGTAGTTGGAGATCCAGTGACATGGCTCTTGAAAGATGAATGCAGAGATCAGGGCAAGACATGAGGCTCTTCCAGCTGACCACTGGCTGCTTGACCAAGCTGTCCATGAAATTAGAACCAGTAGGCAATGATCCTCGACAGTAGATGGATAAAATCAGCAAAAGAGGATGAGACGTTATACTAGCCTGACATAATTGGCAACAGTAAGTGTTAATTATCAAGGACTTGGAAAGAACTGAGGTTGGGTGTGTGGTATGGTATTGATTCCAAGGACTGGAATAGGCCAATTTTATCTATGTTAAAGTTGCTGACTTCTGGGGCAATGACAGGTTTTCATTTTACAGAATGTGCTCACTGTAAAAGTTTACAGCTTTGAGTTAGTTTCATTTTAATGGCACGAATGGTAACGTTTATGGAGACTGGTGCAAACATCAGTGGCAAAGCAGGATTTGTAAGCATGTAGCTTGCTACACCAACCCCAATTTATAGCATTTCACTTTATTCATGTTATGACATGAGGGCAGAGTAACAATTCTTGTGCTAAAGTCACTCTCTTTTCTCTTTCAAACAATTGTCAACCCATGTTATCCCATGTGCTTTAAGTTTGCCCACTGGTCTCTTACTCAAGCTTTTTGTTGTCTTCTGTTGAATTCTAAAATATGCCCTAACTCGGGTGTGTTGCATTTTTTGGCGATTTTATAGGTTTCCTCTTTGAATCTACAACTATCCGTAATTTGTTTGTAAGCCATTGTTGAACCATGGTTTCTTTCATTTATGCAACAAATAGGAATGAATAATTGTTGTAGTTCATATACATATTCATTGTCTATTCACTGTTAACCCATTTAGTATGGTTTTCCCAATCCATCCTTGGTAATTCATGACTTGTAGTTCCCTTTGTCTAGACTCAGGACCTGAGTTTCAGATTTGACTACTTCACTCACCATCTTAATGAAGGATTGTATCGTTTGGTTACTCTTCTCCAAAGGACCCTACACAAAATGATTGTTAATCGATTCTTTCTCGTTGTGCAGTTCCCAGTCTAGAACAGCTTGTTCTCTGGTTGGTTCCTCAATGTATTGGTCTAAACAGTCATAACATACACATTCCAGGAAATCCCCTTGCACATCACCGTTGGGAATTTGGTTTGGCAGGTCTATATGTAAATTAAAGTCACCCATGATTACAGTTGTACCCTTGCTGCATACATCCTTCAATCCTTCTGTTGCATCTCCACTACTGTTTGGGGTCTTGTGGACAATCCCCAACAATTTTTTCTGCCCCATAGTGTTTCTTTTCTCCACTTTTGTGCCCATTGCACATCAAGATTTTTCAAGCCAATATCCTTTCTCATTGGTCTTATTCAATATTACTCCATCTCCTTTCCCTTCGTTGTCTATTCTTCCTAAATAATACCCCTGGATACTCAGTTCTCACCCTTGATCACCCTGCAGCCATGTTGTCTTAATTGGGAAGTACATCATAACTGTTGAAATCTATTTGTGATGCTGCTTCATTTATCTCATTGTGACTGCTCTGTGCATAAAGATACAAAACTTTTTGACTTGCCTTTTGAATTTTGTTAGTTATCTTAGCTTTATTTTGCACAAAGACTCCCACTTTTTTCTGCCTTCCACTTTTGTTTCTAGCCTTTCTTTCTTTTGTTTCTATCCTTGTTTCTCTCTCTTTCTCTGTCTCCATGCTCAGATTCCTGTCTCCTTGCTCGGGTTCCCACCTCTCTGCCATTCTAGTTTAAGTCCAGATATAACCCGTATCACTTGTAGCGATCCCGCCTTCCCTAGAACTGGTCACAATGTCCCAGGAATGTGAATTCCTAGCTCCTACACTATTTCTTCAGCCACATATTCATTTAGTATGTGCTGTTAGTATTATGCTTGCTAGCATGTGGTACTGTTAGTAATCTCAGGATTATCTTTGAGATCCTACTTTTCAGTATATGTCCTGACACCCTATATTCTGCTTGTAAAATCTCGTCCTTTTTTTAATAACCTATGTTGTTGATACTAATATAAAACATAAAAACTAGGAACAGGAATAAACAATTCAGCCACTCAAGACTGCTCCACAATCTGATATAATCATGGTTGATCTCCTTTTGGCCTCAACTCTACTTTCTTGCCTGCTCTCCACGCCCTTTTATCTGTCTATCTTCTCCTTGTATTGACTCAATGATCCAGCATCCACTACACTCTGGGGGTGTGAATTCCACAGATTTGTGGCCCTTTGAGAGAAGTAATTTCTTCTCATCTCAGTTTTAGGATAAGGGGTAGTAGATGTAAACCAATGACCTGTTGTTCTAGATTGCCCCACTTGAGGAAACAACATTTCTATGCCTGGTTTGTCTATTCCCTTTAGCATCTTGTACACCTTAATTAGATTTTCGGTCATTCTTATAAACTCCAGAGAGTATAGGCCTAAGCTGCTCAATCTCTCTTCATAGGACAAACCTCTCATCTCTGGACATGTACACAGACATTGGCTGTTTACCTTGTCTCTTCAGAGTACCTTGCTGCCACTCCAATGCATCCTAGACCATTGTGTCAGGGAGATAATATATCATCCCAGAGTGTGTGTCTCGCAGCAAAAATGCCTGTCAGTTGCCTTTACTGGATCTCCAATCACCAAAACTCTATCATTCTTCTTCCTCCCCTTTCACCAGAGCCAACCATGGTGCCATGGACCTGATTTGTGAAGTTATCAACTGAGAGGTCCATCACCCTCCCCGACCCCAAACATATTAGAGAAGGGAACAGGCACAGGGCACTTCTGTACGACCTACCTTATTCTACTCTGTTTAGTCTGTTTTCTGCCTGTTCAATTTTTACCTGTGATGTGACCACCGTACTGAACAGGCTGTGCACGACAATCTTCAGAAGTCACATAACACTAGGTTATAGTCCAACAAGTTTATCTGAAATCACGAGCTTTCGGAGCACTGCTCCGTCATCAGGTGGATGAAAGCTTGTGATTTCAAATAAACTTGTTGGACTGTAACCTGGTGTCATGTGACCTCTGACTTTGACTACCCCAGTCCAACACCAGCACCTCCACATCACGGCAGTCTTGGTATTGCGGATGCTCCACAGCGAGTCCACCAGTTCATCCAGTTCCAAAATGCTGTTAGCTGTGTGGTTACTGGGGACACTGGAAGTATCCATGACTTTCCACATAGCACAAGATGATCACATGTAAGCTGCATTGCTGTGATTTCCTTTTAGATTAAGCTGGTCAGTTATTGTCTTTAAAGAGTGCTGATTAATGCTGTGGACCTTATTTTACTCCAGATACTCCTGCTGCAATGCAACATCCTTACTAGAAGTCTTTGGAAACCTTTAAGGCTTAACTTTACTTCCTTTACAATACTTTTATCACCTTACATTGAGAAATAGTCATAGAGGTCTAAAGCACCGAAAAAGGCCCCTCAGCTCATCGAGTCAGAATCAGTCAAAAACAAGCACCTAACTATACAAATCCCATTTTCTAGCACTTGGCCCACAGCCTTGTATGCCTTGGCATTGCAAGTGCACATCTAAATACTAATTAACTGTTATGAGGGTTTCTGCCTCTACCACTGTTACAGGTAGGGTGTTCCAGATTCCCACCATCCTCTCATCCACTTCCTTAAATCTATGCCCCTGGTCTTTGATCTGTACACCAAAGGGAAATGTTCCTCCCTGCCTCCCTTTAGTAATTTAAAATATCTACAATCTTATCCCCTGCCCCCACTGCCCCTGCACCCCAGTCACATCCCTCCTGCAATATGGATTCCAGAACTTCACACAGTACTCCAGCTGTGGTCCAACCAATGTTTTATACAGTTGCAGTGTAACTGCCCTGTTCTTAAACTCTATGCTTTAGCTAATGAAGGCAAGTATCCCATGTGCCTTTATCCACCTGCCTTGATACCTTAACGAACTAGTATACATTCACACCAAGGTCCGTATGATCTCCAGTGCTTCCCAGTCATCGTGTATTCCCGTGCTTTGTTTGTCCTGCCCGAGTGCGTCATCTTGTTTATCTGGATTGAATTCCACTTACCACTGCTCAGCGCATCTGACCAGCTCGTCTACGTATCCTCCTGCAGTCTAAGGCTAGCTGCCTTACCATTTACCACCCCTCAATTTTTATATCATCTGCGAACTGACTGATCAACCCTCCTACATTCCAAGTCTAAATAATTTATATACACTACAAATAGCAGAGCCCTGGCACTGATCCTTGCAAAACCATACTGAAAACAGGATTCAGTCACAAAAAAAAACACTCCTCAACCATCATCCTCTGCTTCCTGCCGCTTAGCCAATTCTAGACCTAATTTGCCAACTTTCCTTGGATCCTATGATCTCTTACTTTTACTGTCAGCTTCCCATGTGGCACCTTAGCAAAAACCTGTTGAAATTCAAGTGATCAAATGCATTGCTCTCGTCTGCACACCTGGTCTCCTCTTCAAAAAAATTCAACCAAGTTGGTTAGACATGACCTCACCTCAACAAATCCATGCTAAATGTTCTTGATGATCCCTGCCTCTCTGTGCAGATTAATTCTGTCTCTTAGGGGAAACTCTTGGAAGCAATTCTATCACTGAGGTTAGCCTGACTGACCAGTGGTCTCTTGATTTATCCCTTGCCCCCTTCTTGAATGACAGTACCACATTGGCTGTCCCCCAGTCCTCCGGCATTTATCCTGTGCCCAGAGAAGAATTGAAGATTACTGTTAGCACCCCCACTATTTCCTCCTTTGTCTCACTCAACCGCTTGTGACGCATTGGACCGGAAACCTTAACTTTTGTTTTCTTCACACATGCTGCCAGACGTACGAGCTTTTCCAGCAATTTTGTTTTTGTTCCTGATTTACAGCATCCGCAGTTCTTTTCGTTTTTACACATTTGTTCCAGCCATGGAGATTTATCTACCTCTAAGCCTGCCAGACCACTTGGAGCCTCCTCTTGGTCTATGCTAATTTCTTTAATTGTATCACAGTCCTTCTCCCTGATTTCTATACCCAGATCGCCCCTCTCATTAGTGAACGGTGACGCACAATATTCATTTACATTTTCCACTCCATACGCGAATTATCACTGTGGTCCTTAATAGGCCCTACTCTTTCCCTAGTTATCCTTTTACCCTTAATATACTTGTAGACTAACTTAGGATTTTTCTTTATTTTACATGCTGTTATCCTTTTATGCCCTTTTTTTGCTCTCCTAATTTCCTTTTTAAGTTTCCATGTGCAATATCTAGACTCCCCTATGGCTTTTATTTTTGAGTCCTTGGTATCTTTTTCTTTTTATTTAATCCTGTCGATTCTTATATCCAGGGTTTACAGGATTTGATGTCTGTACTGGAACATGCTGACTCTGTACTCTCGCTCTTTGTTTGAATGTGTCCCCATGGTCTTAACTAAAAGTATTGACTCCGAGTCTACTCTGGCCAAATCATATCTGATCTTATTAAAATTGGCTCTCCACCGCAGCCTTCCTCCCTCACCCACCCATCCACCCCCCAGTTTAGAAGTTTGGTTTTAAGCCCATGCTTATCTTTTTCCACAACAATCATGAATCTAATGAAGTTATGATTTGTTGTCTGTGTAATGCTCCCCTGTTGATGCTTCAACCATTACCCAAAATGAAGTCCAAATTCAGGACTAGGGCTTTCTGGAAGTTGGCTTATAAAGCTTTCCTGATGCATTCTAAAAGTTCTAGTCCCTCTAAATCTTTCACACAAGGACTACTACAGTTAATGTTGGGGAAATTAAGATTCTTCACAATCACTACCTGATTACTTTTACTCTTCTCTGAATTTGCCTACATAATGCTGATTTGGTAGGGGGATGGGGCACAGAGTAGATGTAAAGTTAAGAGCATAGACCAATCAGATATAGAAGGAATGCCAAAGCAGTCCAGTAGGTGAAGAAGACATGAGCAGGATTATGTAAATAGGAGGTCGGGAAGCTAAATTGTATCTATTTTAAGCTTGATTGCTAACTTAGAGCATTGATCAGCAATGTGAGAATACGATATTGTTGCAATTGCTGAGACATGGTTGAAGGAAGTACAAGACCGGCAGCTCAACATTCCAGGGTGTAAAAGTTTCAGGCAGGCTGGGGGTTCATAAGAGAAGGGAGGCATTACGTTATTGTTAAGAGGAACAATCACTGCAGTAATGAGGGAGGACTATGTAGAAGGGATTTCAAATGAGGCGATCTTGGTGCAGTTTAGAAATAAAAAAAGGGCTGATTACCATGCTGGAATTATACTATAGGCTTCCCAACAGTCAGCGAGAGATGAAGGAACAGATATGTAGGCAAATCATGGAAAAGTGATGAGAGAAACAGGTTTGCATTTGTGTGCGATTTCAACTTTGCTAACATGAACTGGGATTGCCTTAGTGTGAAAGGATCATACGAGGTAGAAAATTAAAGTGCACCCAAGAGAACTTTTGTGCCGGTACGTAGATAGTCCTACCAGAGATGGGGCAGTGCTAGACCTTGTCCTAGGGAATTAAGTGGTCAAGTGGTTGAAATTTCAGTGAGTAAGCATTTTGGGGATAGTAACCATAACTAAGTTTCAAAGTTATGACGGAAAGAGATAAAGGTTCGTGCAGAAGTTAAGTGTCTAAATTGGGGGAGGGCCAATTTCAACTACATTAAATAGGATTTGGCAAACCCAGATGGAAGCAGCTACTTGCAGGTAAGTCTACATTTGGAAAGTGGGAGTCTTTTAAAAGTTGTATAATGAGAATTCAGGGCCAGCATGTTCCTCTAAGAGTGAAGGGCAAGGGCAGCAGGTCCAGGTAACCCTGGATGTGAAGGGATATTGAGAGTTATGCAAAGAGGAAGAAGGCAACATATGTCAGGTGCAGTGTATTAAAAAGATAGGATCAAGAAAGCCTCTAACCTTTTAACGGTATACTGTACTAAGAATGAGAGGATTACCAGCGAATGTGTGGGACCTATTAGAGACCTATTAGAGACTAAAGGGGCAACCTGTGCGTGGAGCCAGTGGACATGGGTGAGGTTGTAAATGAATATTTCTCACCTATATTCACAGAGCAGAAAGACATTGTAGCCAGGAATTTAGTTGGGATGGTGAAGTTCCAGAACTTAATACATCGCTGGCCACAGGTGAAGTGCCAGAAAACTGGAGGATACCTAATGTGGTTCCTTTGTTCAAGAAAGGCAGCAGGGATAGGCTAGGTAATTATAAACCAGTTAGTCAGATATCAGTGGTAGAGATATCATTGGAAAAAATTCTGATGCACACCATTAATCAACACTTGGAAAAGTAGGGATTGATCATGGATAGTCAGCAAGGATTTGTTAGAGGGAGATCCTGCCTGGTTAATTGAGTTTTTTGAAAAGGCGACTAAATATATTGATGAGAGTAGTGCGGTTGATGTGGTTTGCACAGACTTCAGTAAGGCCTTTGACAAGGTCCCACATGGGAGGCTGGTCCAAAATGTATGAGCCCGTGGAATGCAGGGTAATTTGGCAAACTGGATCCAAAATTGGCTTTCAAATAGGAAGAAACAGATGTTGGTGGAGGGTTGTTTTTGTAATTTGAACTGTGTAACTGTTGTAATTGGAATTTTGTAACTGTGACTAGCGGTGTACCACAGGGGTCAGTGAAGGGACCCTTGCTGTTTGTTATTTACATTAATGACTTGGATGTGAATGTAGGTTTAATTAGAAAGCTTGCAGATGACACGAAAATTGGTGGTGTCATTTATACTGAGGAGGATGGTCTCAGGCTACAGTCTAATGTTGATTAGCTGTAAATCAACAGGACAATGGGAGATGACATTTAATCCCGATAATGCAGTTTTGAGAGATCTAATAAGGGAAGGACGTAAGTAATGAAAGGTGGTCCCATTGCTGACTGTAGTGCACTCGTCCTGCCAACTTTGCTGCACTGCTGACTGCAGGGTGCTCATCCTGACAGCATCATTGTGCTGTTGACTGCAGGGCACTCATCCTGGCAGCTTCACTGCGCTACTGACTATAGGGCACTCATCTCAGATTCAGAGCAGACAGTGTCGAGCAGTGGGCTCAAATGGCACGGAAGTGTTTTCTGTGCAAGCTGCTGCTGCTGCACACTCTCCTGTTCTCCACCTTCGCCCACTGCTGGGATATGCCTCGGTATGATGTTTTGTCCTCCAACAGCAGAGATCTCCAGTAGAGGGCCCTTTACAAAGGGGTGTTCCCCTTTTCTGATGGATATCTGGATTTGGAAGTGCTAAGCATGGCAGACTTGTGTAATCGTTAGCTCAGTAAGTTCACAGGGTGCCAGACCACATGTCGTGTTTGTGGCCTGGAGGAGGCAGTGTTTCACGTTGTGTAGAATGTTTTTGTTTGTAGCCCTTTTTTTGTATTTTGAAGGGGCTGCTGAAATTTGGGTTGCACTTAACTCCCACCCTCCTGATCTATGGACACCTGGTGCAGGGAGGAGTGGACAGGTTGAAGGGCTCTCTCGTGGCTCTGGTCCTGGGCTAGGCCAAAGTGGCCATCAACAGGTTGAGGCAGTGGGCTACATAGGGGCTCTTCATTCCTGACTGTCTCCTCCTTGTTTCACAACTACATCTGCGCTCAGGTGTCCCTGGAGAGGGAGCAAGTGGTGCTCATCAGCACAATAGAGGCCTTTAAGGACGACTGGCACTGCAGGGGTCTGGGGTGCATCATCACCCTCGACAGCATTATTTTAATGTTGTAAGTTTCTGTTTGATTCTATAAGCTTCTGTTCAACTGTTGGGTTATGACGATTTTGATACAGTGCCACAGCCAGGGGCTGTTTCGTTGTTATTATTTTCGACTTGCTATTTTCAAAGTAGAGTTGAGGGAATAGTCTGTATCAAACCCTGTGCTGTCCCTGTCCTGGGAATGTTTGATGGGGACAGTGTTGAGGGAAGTTTATTTTCAGTTTACGTTTAGTTTAAAAAGTATTTAACCCCTTGCTGTTCCTCTCCAAAGAGAGTTTGATGGGGACAGTGTTGAGGATGTTTACTTTTAGTTTATTTTCAGTTTAAAAAAGTAGAGGAAAATTTACTCTGGATCTAACCCTATGCTGTAACTGTCCTGGTGGTGTTTGATGGGGACAATGTGGGTGATGATTTCATCAATATCTAATCCCAGGCTGAACATGGCCTAGCTATTTGAAAAGGGAAAAGCTTTACTCTATTAACCCTGTGCTGTCCCTGTCCAGGGAGTGTTTGATGGGGATAGTATTGAGGGAACTTTGCTCTCCAGCAGCAGAGCAGTGGGCTGAAATCACCAGACAGGGAAGCAATCATTTTGCTAAAACAGTTTTTGTTTTGATTCTGTCACAGAACTGCTGAAGCTAAGGAACCAGCTGGTCTTTTATTTAACCAATGGTATTATCTGGCCAGCATCAAAGAATACTGACACCAAGGCTGCAGCACTCCCTCCCATCATCAGTGACCAACAGACTTGCAGGTTCTGCTCACAGCGACGCAACTGTGCTTTATACAGCAGGTGAGAGAGTGTCCAGTCATTGAAGCAGATAACAGTGAGGGGGTATCTGGTCATTGGGGCAGGTAATGGTGTGGGAGTATCTGGCCATTGGGATGGGTAGCGGTGTGTTATTTGATTTGGTTTGATTTATTGTACCTAAGTGCAGTGAAAAGCTTCGTTTGCAAGCTCTACAGGCAGATCATAGGATGCTTAAACAGAGTGAGGCATACAGGTTACATCACCCAGAAGGTGTGCGTAACAAGATCAACATTATCAAGATCAACATTATTTGAAGTTAGAGGGTCCATTCATCAGTCAAATAACGGCAAGGAAGAAGCTGTTCTTGACCCTGTTGGAGTGTGTGTGTTCAGGCTTCTGTATAATGAGAGAGGTTATAGGAGAGTATTACCGGGGTAGGAGGGCAGCCTTTCTGCAGCAACGAGAAATGTAAATGGAAGGTTGTCTTCTGTGATAGTCTCGGCTGTGCACACAACCTTCTGTAGTTTCCTATGGTTCTGGGCAGCGCACTTTCCAAACCAAGCCGTTATGAACCCGGTTAGTATACTTTCTGTGGTGCATCTGTAAAAGTTGGTGAAGGTCCTTATGGATATGCCGAATTTCCTAAGCCAACTGAGGAAGAAAAGGCGTGTGCCTCCTTGACCATCATATCTATGTGGGAAGTCCAAGACAGGTGGTCGGTTGTTGCTCCTAGGAACTTGATGTTCTCAACTCCTGCCCCGTTGATGTAGATGGGGGCGTGTTCTCTTCCTTTCTTTCTGAAGTCAGTGATCAGTTCTTTTGTTTTGCCGACGTTGAGAGAGAGGTTGTTATCATTACATCATAATGCCAAGCCCTCAATCTCCTTTCTGTTGTTTGATATCCATCCTACCATGGTGGTGTTGTCAGCAAACTTGTAGATGGTGCTTGTTTGGAATTTGCCCGTTATGGTACAGCTATACAAGTCACATCCCAGAATGAAACCTGGCATGATTGATCATGTGTTTAATGTTGTGTTGTGCAGTTAGTTAATATGGCTTTTGGTTACTAAAACATACTCCCATGAGGCTGCAGATGCCCGATAACATCAGGACATATAAAGAAACAAACAAGCCCAGCTACATGTATCGTATGCAAAGTTCCAACCTGTTTCCCAGTACAGTCCATTATAGAGACTCAAGTCCAGATAAATTATACTCCTACTGTAACTCTTTAAGTTTCTGCTGAACTGACTCAGTTTCCCTTTTTGGAGCTGCACACAGACGTTTGCGATTCCTCTGAGTCTTTTGGTGTGAACCATCCACAGGTCTGATGGTCAAAAATTTTTTCAGTTCTAACAATGTGAAGATTTCCAGCCCAAATTTTCCTGGTTTGGAAACTTCACAAACTAGAAAACGAAACATTGCTGCAAAGACTGATTTCCTCTGAACTAAAACTTGCTAGGAAAGAAACTAAACACTTCTGAACATCTGAAATTCTGTTTTCTGAGCTGAACTGAAAATACAACTAATGGCTTAATGTGTTTACACTACCTGTCATAAACCCAAAAGTATAATTATCTTATTCCAGGAATTCTCCTAAGCTTTTGTTCCAGTCACTTGTTTTCTTGGAATTGATGTTTTTAGGTTACACCAGAATTACTTTGACATTTTGAAAAAAAACCCACATCTGCAGACCACATCTGGAGTACTGAGAGACCCTGTTTTTTTAACTTGAAAAAATATCTAGCTGCATTAGAAGCAGTTCAGAGATGGTTCATGTGACTCATTTGTAGGATGATGGGCTTATTTTATGAAGGAGGGTTGAACAGGTTCTATATCCGTGGACATCTAGAAGAATGAGAGATGATCTTATTGAAACATACATGATCTTGAAGGGACTAAATTGTGAGGATAGCAGGGGAGTGTATTCATTAGTGGAGGAGATTAGAACAAGCAGACATAGAAGAAGAATAAGCAGTCCTCCTTTTAAGACAGTTGCAAAATATTTTTTCTTTCAAAGGATTGCTGAGGTGTGGAATTCTCTTCCCCATTAGGTAGTGGAGTCTGGGCCTTTCAATTCATTCATAGCCAAGATGGATAGATATTTTGTAGACAAGGGAACTGAGGACTATAGGTTAAAGACTGGAAAGTGAAGCTGAGATGACAACCAGATCAGCCATGATCTTATTAAATCGCGGAGGAGGCTCATAGGGCCAAATGGCTGATTCCTAAGTCCTGTGTTCCATTCCCACTTCCAACAGGCAATGTTTTGGAGACATGGGAACAGGAGGAAACCATTTAGCCCCCGATTCTGTTCTGTTCAGAGAGGGGATCTGCAATTCCATATTGCTTTCTTCCATATTACTTTGAACGTCCCTCAATCTCTAATTTAAAATTCACAAGAGATATTGCATTAAATGCCATTTGTGAAAGAGTTTCAACATTCTATCACCTTTGCATGTAGAGGTGTTCCCTGCTACTCGTTCTGAAAGGTCTGGCTCTAATTTGTTGATTATATTTCCCTAGACCTCGCTGACAGAAAAGTTTTTATTTTTACCTATTCTGTTTATTCCCTGAATATCTTGGAAAGTTCCAATGAATCACCCCTTTGAGTCATTGAGTCCTACAGCATGATGACCGGCCCTTTGGCCCAAACTGGTCCATGCTGAACAATTTCCTGGCACTTGGCCCATATCCTTCTAAACCTTTCCTGTCCATGTATTCATCCAAATGCCTTTGAAATGTTGTTAGTGTACCCATCTCAACCACTTCTGCTGGCAGTTCATACCATATGCATACCACCCGCTATGTTTAAAAAAAAGTTGCCCATCTGGTTCCCATTTATTCTTTACCCTCTTGCCTTAAGCTGATGCCCTCTAGTCCTTGATTCCCCAACCCTAGGAAAAAGATTGAGTGCATTCACCCTATCCATGCCTCATATGATCTTATGCACTTCTATAAGATCTGCCCTCCGTCTCCTACATTCTCAGGAAAAGTGTCCTAGCTTGTCCAACCTCTCCCTATAATGCAGTCCCTTGAATCCTGGCAGCATCTCTAAGTTTCTTCTGCATTCTTTCCGGTTTAATAACATCCTTCCTATCGCAAGGTGACCAAAACTGAACATAATACTCCATGTGCGGCCTCACCAACATCCTGTACAACCAACATAACTTCCCAACTTCTATATTCAATGCCCTGACTAATGAAGGCCAGTGTGCCAAAAGCCTTCTTCACTGCCCTGTCTACCTGTGACTCCACTTTCAGAGAACTGTGCACCTAAACTCCAAGGTCCCTCTGTTTCACTACACTCCTTAACGTTGTAGGCATGCTCACCAACTGGTGGGTTTGGTTGCAAATGTTTCATCACCCTGCCAGGTAACATCGTCAGTGCGCCTCTGGTGAAGTGTCAGTGTTCTGTCCCACCTGTTATTTATACGCCTCAGTTTGCTGGGGTGGTTGGTATAACTTCCGGTTCTGTTTCTCAGTGGTTTGTTCACAGTGTCTAATTCAATGTGTTTGATGGAGTTCTGGTTGGAATACCAGGCCTCCAGAAATTCCTTGGCGTGTCTGTGTTTGGCTTGTGTGATTATGGATGTGTTGTCCCAGTTGAACTCGTGTCCCTCGTTGTCAGTGTGTAATGAGACTCCTTAAGGCCCTACCATTAAGCATGAAACTCCTACCTTGACTTGACTTTCCAAAATGCAACTCCATTTGTCATTTCTTGGCCCACTTCCCTAGTTGATCAAGATCCTGCTGCAATTTCTGATAACTTTCCTCGATACCGCCTATTTTAGTGTCATCTGCAAATTTACTAATCATGCCTTGTACGTTCTCATCCAAATCATTGATATACATAACAAACAGCAATGGGCCCAGCACCGACCCCTGAGGCACACCATTTATCACAGGCCTCCAGTCTGATTAGCATCCTTCCACTATTACTGTCTGCTTCCTACCATCAAGTCAATTGTGTATACAGTTTGCCAGGTCTCCCTGGATTCCATGTGATCTAACCTTCCAGAGCAGCCTACCATGTGAAACCTTATCAAAGGCCTCACTGAAATCCATATAGACTATGTCTACCATCTTGCCCTCATCAACCTTCCTGGTCACTTCATCAAAGGACTCTAACAAATTTGTGAAGCATGATCTCCCAAGCATGAAGCCATGCTGACAACTATGAATCAAACCCTGTTTTTCCAAATGCGTGTATATCTTATCCTTCAGAATCTTCTCAAGTAACTTACCTACCACAGATGTTAGGCTTATTGGTCTATAATTTCCAGGTTTTTCTTTGCAGACCTTCTTTAATAAGGGCACAATATTTGCTACCCTCCAGTCTTCCAGGACCTCACTCATGGCTAACAATGATGCAAAGAAATCAGCCAGGGCCCCTGCAATTTCTTCTGTTGTCTCATTTCTTCTATCCCCTTGTATTCTGATCCTTTAGATATAAAACTGGCATTTTATTAGGCTTGTTGATAATTTTGTGCATTTGTCAGTGCCCATTTTCTGCACTTGTTAATGGTTTTAAAATCTCCCTCCTCTTCTATGCATGTCACCATTTGAACAGTATTCTGTTGTTTTTAGTCCTTGGTGGATGATCCACATTTGCTTGCATTGATGCCTCCTAGCATTACTGAACCTGAAGGAAGCAGAATGTGATTAAAGCCACCATTTTTATTTCAAGTTTTTTGGGGAGGTGATGGCCTAGTGATATTATCACTGGACTGTTAATTCAGAGACCCAGATAACGTTCTGGGGACCGGGCTTCAAATCCCAGCATAGCAGATGAATTCAGTAAAAAAAAAAAAAAAATTAAATTTTATTGAATTCATTAATTGAATTGAATTCAATAAAAATATCTGGAATTAAGAATCTAATGATGACCATGAATCTATTGTCGATTGTTAGAAAAATCAGTCTAGTTCTTTAATGTCCTTTAGGAAGGAAACTGCCGTCCTTGTCTAGACCCACAACAGTGTGGTTGACTCTGAACTGCCCACTGGACAATTAGGGATGGGCTATAAATGCTGCCTAGCCAGCAATACACTCATCCTGTTAATGAGTAATACGAAAAAAACCTATTTGCCATAGTGTTGCCTATTTGCTCAATTGATCAAAAGCTACTTTGCTTTCATCTACACACTTGTAATACCTTAAATTTTGTGTCATTCGCAAATTTGGTATATGGGTTTGTGTATCCCACCACCTAACTGATTCCTTAGTGCCAATTAGAGGGTCTGTCAACTATCCCTAATGTCTCCTCAGCCAGTTTCTTAACTGGGTCAATAATAGTAAGTAATTTGTCATGAGGCAATTTATTTAAGTTAACTGCGTGTGCATATGAATAAACTCCATAGCCATTCTCAGTCCTCTACTTTAGTCATCTCTTCCAAAATTTAAATAAGATTTCTTCCTATCTAGTGACTTGCTGCCAACAACTGTTACACTGACTAGTCTTTGATGACCTGGTTTCCCTTCTTGAAAAAGCAGAATGACATGTAGCTTTCCAATCTAGAGAAACAGTTTGTGAGTTCAGTGAATTTGGGGAAACCAATAGTTCAAGCATCTACATTGTTCTTACCTACTTCCTTTAAATTCCTGTGGTGGAAAGCCATTGGGTTCTGGGTATTGGCTACTTTCTCTTTCATTGATTTTTTTTTCATTCATTCATGGGATGTGGCCAGCATTTATTACCCATCTCTAACTGCCTAGAGAGTCACCCATATTGCTGTGGATCTGGAATCACATGTAGGCCAGGCCAGGTAAGATGGCAGAGGTAGTAGGAACTGCCGATGCTGGAGAATCTGAGATAACACAGTGTAGAGCTGGATGAACACAGCAGGCCAAGCAGCATCAGAGGAGCAGGAAAGCTGACGTTTCGGGTCGAGACCCTTCTTCTGAAGAAGGGT
>NC_063351.1:1610976-1636725 GCF_021869965.1 Rhincodon typus
CCTTCTTCTGAAGAAGGGTCTCGACCCGAAACGTCAGCTTTCCTGCTCCTCTGATGCTGCTTGGCCTGCTGTGTTCATCCAGCTCTACACCGTGTTATCTCAGGTAAGATGGCAGTTTCCTTCCCCAAAGGACAATAGTGAACCAAATAGATTTTTCTGACAATTGGCAATTCATGGTTAGAAGATTAATTCCACATTTTTATTAGATACAAATTCCACCATCTGCCGTGGCAGGATTCAAATCCATGTCTCCAGAACCTTACTTGGGTCCCTGGATTAACAGTCTAATATAATACCATTAGGCCATTGTCTCTCCCATGAGGTGACGTTACGTTGCTCAAATTAATAATTTAATAATTTTCTTGGGACATCCAACATGCTGACCTCTTCTGTAAATACTGATAGAAAGTAATTATTCAACATTTCCTTATTTTCATTGACAATATTGCTGTTAATAGTTTTCAACAGATACACGTTGCTTCTGACTGCCTGACTGCTCTACGTTTTCCTCATAAAACTGTAAAATTAAAAAATTGTTTTGCTTTTGGTATCCCTTGCAATTTTTATTTGCACTAATGTTTAGCTGCCTGTTTTCTCATCCTGTGCTGTTTCTTGTATTCCTCCAATTCACCTGGGATCTATGATATCTTTGGAATTTGTGTATGTGTTTTAACATGAGAACTATGAGCAGGAGCATATAATTCAGACTGTTAAGCCTGTTCTGCTATTTAATATGATCATGGCCAAACTCATCTCATCCCCAACTCCACTTTTGTGCCGGTCTCTCTAACCCTTTAACCCATTAATAATTAAAACTCTGCTTATCTCCTCCAGTTGATTCAGTGTACTGTCATCTACCGCATTCTGGGATAGTGAATTCCACAGATTCATGACCCTTTGAGAGAATTCCTCCTCATTTCTGTTTTAAATCTACCATCCCTTAGTCTAAAACCCCGATCTCTTTCCTAGATTGCTTCACAAAGGGAAATATCTGTTGTACATCTACTTTTGTCAATTCCCTTTAGTAACTTATACACCTCAGTTTGATGTCCTATCATTCTTCCAGACTTTAGCCCAAACTGCTCAATCTCTCTGCATAAAACAAGCCTTTCATCTCTGGAATTAATCTAGTGAACATTCTCTGAATGGTCTCCAGTGCAATTAATGTATTCCTTGCTGCTTAAATTCTCACCTCTTTTAGTGTTATCTGCAAATTTGGCTAAAGTACATTCTATCCCTGCATCCAAGTCATTGATATAGGTTTAAATAGTTGGCGCCCCAAGCACCAAACCCTGTGGCATCCCACTAGTTACAGCCTGACATACAGAAAAAAACTCATTTAGACGGACTGTCTGTTTGTTTTCTGTTGGTTAGCCAATCCTCTATCCAAGCTAAAATATTACCTCTAATGCCATGTGATCTTCATTTGTGTATTACCGTTTTGCATGGCGTCATATACTGCATCTACTTCAATTTTCCACTTCTGTTCCATTTTCAAAGAACTCTCGACAATTAGTCAAACATGATTTACCCTTCTTAAAACTGTGCTGACTCTGATGGATTTAATAATGGATTCTGATGACAGACGTTAAAATAATTTGACTATGGTTTTCTATTTTCTGCCTCCTCCTCTTTTTGAATAAGGTGTCACATTTTTTCTTAATTCACTAGAACTTTTCTAAAATCCAGGGAATTTTGGAATTATTATTGAAATATTATGATTAATGCATCCACTATCTCTGCCACCTCCTTTTAGTTCCTAGGATGTAGGCCTGCAGACCCTGGGAACTTGTCTGCCTTTAATTCCAATAATTTGCTTGGAATTTCTTCCTTAATGATTGTTTTAATTTCCTCCTTTTCTATAACCTCTGCATTACTTGTTATTATTTGGGGGAGTTTGTGTCCTCCAAGATGAAAACTGAGGCAAAATATTGATTTAGTGTTTCTGCCATTTCTGTGTTTACGTATCAGTAACTTCTCAGACTCATTCTCTAAGGATGAATATTCACTTCAGCTACTCTCTTCCTTTTTTATATACTTTTACTGTTCTTTTAGTCTTATGTTGTCACCTAGCTCTTTTGTCATCTATGACCTTTGTTCCTTGGAATTTTTGGAAAATAGCCTATTGAAGAATAATGGCAGATATTTAAAGAAATAGTTAATGACTCATAGAAATGATATATCCCAGTGAAGGATTCTGGGAAGGGGATAAATCAACTGGTTAATCAAAGACTTGAGGGTAATATTAAATTGAAAGAGGGAAAAAAGGTGTCGAGAATTAGTTCAGAGAAAGCAGGAACTGTAGATGCTGGAGAATCTGAGATAACAAGGTGTAGAGCTGGACGAACACAGCAGGCCAAGCGGCATCAGAGGAGCAGGAACGCTGACGTTTCGGGCCTAGACCCTTCTTCAGAAATGCAGCAGGAAGGCTGATGTTTCGGGCCTAGACCCTCCTTCAGAATTAGTGGTAGCAAAGGATTGAGCAAGTTTTAAAGCCAACAAAAATGTCATAAAAACCATTTTAATTCACTAAATCTGTGGAAGGAAATCTGTCCTTTCCTAGTCTGGCCTACATGTGACTCCAGACCTACAACCAGACTTGGTTGACTGTTAACTGCCCTCTGGGAAATTAGAGATAGGCAGTAAATGCTTGCCAAATCAGTGATGCCTGCATCCCATGAAATGTTTATTTTTAGAAATGAGGTTAAACTAGTAAATAAGTTAAAAGCAGATAGTAAGAGCTTCTTTAAATATATGTTAAATTTTATAAAGGAAGCGAGAGGCCAATGTGAACATAGGCCCCTTAGAGAATAAGGCTGGGGAAATACTGTGGAATCAGGAAATTATAGAGTTGATTCAATATTTTTCATAAGTTTTTGGTAGAAGACATCAGTTGTATTCCAAAATTCAAAGGGCAAAAGGTGAAGAGGAAATTAGTAACTAATATATAGAAGTATACTAGGGAAACTAATAGGTTAAAGACCAATATGTCTCCTGGACACGATGGGTTGTTTTCTAGAATATTAAAGGAAATGGCTATAGAGATATTGGATGCACTGGTAGTATTCCTTGGATCCTATAACAGTCCCAGAGGATTAGAAAGCTGCCAATGTAACAGCCTCCTTCAAAAGAGGAGACAATAAACAGATAATTTTAGGGCAGTTAACATCTGTAATTGGGAAAATATTCGTCTATTATAAAGGATATCAATAGAGCATTTAGACATAATACAATCAAGCAAAGTCAGCATGGTTTCACTAAGAGAAAATCATTACTGACAGTTTTGTTAGAATTTTTTTGAGGCAGCAGAAAGCAGAATAGATAAAGTAGAACCGTTAGAAGTAATATGTTTGGATTTCCGAAAGGCATTTGATTAGGCACCACGCATAAAACTACTTAAAACAATAAGATGCTGTGGTGTTTGGGGTAGTGTATTAGCATGCATGGATTGGTTAACAAGTAAAAGACAGAACTGGGACTTCCAGGTGGGCAACTTGTAACTGGTAGAGTGCCACAGGGAGCCCTGCTGGGGCCCTAGTGTTGACCCTATATATTAATGACTTGGATGAGGAAAGTGAATACACTGTCAGTTTGCGGATGACACAAAATTAAGTGAGAACGCATTAGTGAGGATGACAGAGAAATATAGACAGCTCGAGTGGGCAAAAACTTGGCCGATGGAATATAATATTGGTAATGGGATTATGCACTGTGGCAAGAAGGAATAGAGGACGCAAATAATTTTAATGGAGAAAGCTGCAAGACAGAGGGATTGGGAGTCCTCATGCATTAGTCACAAGCTAGAATACAGTTCAGCAGGTAATAGAGAAGGCAAATGGAATGTTGGTCTTTATGTCAAAGAGAATTGAATAAAAAGTAGGTAAATCGTGTTAGAACTATACAAGGCAATAGATGGACCACAACTGGAATACTGAGAGCCATTTTGGCCCCCTTATCCAAGGTAAGACAGATACACTGGCATTGGAAGCAGTTCAGAGAAGGTTTATTCCTTTAATTATGAATGGAAAGATTTTCATACGCAAAGTTAAGTACTTGATAGAAAACATGATCTTATTGAAGCATACAAAATTCTAAGGAGTCTTAACAGGGTGCATGCTAAGGGGCATGTTTCCCATTGTGGGAGAGACTAAGACAATCTCAGTATAAGGGGATGCCCATTTAAGACAGATAAGAAAGAATTTCTTCTGAGGTCAGTGAATCTGTGATTGTTTACTGCAGAGAACTGCCAGGTCTGTTTTTTTTTAGACAGTGAGGGAATTGAGGGTTATGGGGATAAAGCAGGAAAGTGGGAGATGAGGATTATCTGATCAGCCACAATCTCATTGAATGGTGGAGCAACTAAATGTGTCAAATGGCCTACGTTGTATCTTATGTTTTATCCATTTGTCCAGTTTGCTGCAGATGGTCTGTCTTATCAGCAACAGTCTTTGCCAAACACACTGTTGAATTTAATTGTGCTAAGATCACTGTTGACAGATATTCAAACCGTGTCACCTAAGTCTAGGTCATTACAATATGTACTATGACGTTCTGTCTTATTGGTTCTAGACATGTTGCAGAAGAACTTAGACATATCCAAGAAATTCACCGGTTTACTGACAATGGTTTTCTTTATTTCAAATCTATAAGAAAGTGTAAATGCCCCATGTTAAAACCAGCCTGCCTTTGCTACATCCATGTTTAATCACTGCATTTATACAAGCTACCACTTCACTGCTGCTACCAGATGCCTAATCACAATTATATTTCCTTATTATTGAGATTTCATTCTTAACCACCAAGGTTTCACTCTTCTAAGAGTAAAGGGCAAGTTCAGCAAGGCCAAGGAGCCCCAGATGTCAATGGACATTGAGTTTGAATAAGAAAAAGAAGGAAACCTATGTTAGGTACAGAGCATGACAAAAAAGAGAGACCCAATAGGAATATAGTGCATGTAGGGGAGTGCTATGAAATATCTTTGGCAGGTAGGATTAAGGAAAACCTCAAGGCGTTTTATAAGTATGTTTAAGAGCAAGAGGATTACCAGGGAAAGAGTGGTGCCTGTTAGAGACCAAGGGATTTGGTGAAGTCTTGAGTGAATACCACTGATCTGTATTCACAAAGGAGCTTATTATAGCCCCTCATTATTGAGATTTCATTCTTAATCACCACATTGTAACTGGAGATTTTAGTTGGGATATTAAGGTTCTAAAGCACATTAAGATTAAGTAGCAGGGAGTATTAGATGTTTTAGTGGACATAAAGGTGTATAAATCCTTGGGGGTCGATGAAATATATTACGGTCTGCTATTGGAGGCAAGGGAGGAGATTGCTGGGGCTCTGATGGAGAAATTTGATACTTCACTGTGTACTGGTGAAGTGCTAAATGACCGGAAGATAGCTAATGTGGTTCCTTTGTTCCAGAAGTGCAGCAGGGATAATAGGCCAGTTAATTGCAGACAAGTTGGCCAGATATCATTGGAAAAAAGTTCTGAGGGGCATGATTAATCAACACTTGGAAAGGCAGGGGTTGATCAAGGATAGTCAGCAGGGGTTTATTGGAGGGGGATCCTGTGTGTCTAATTTAATTGAATTTTTTTGAAAAGGTGACTGAAAATGTTGATGAGGGTAGTGCTGTTTATGTGGTTTATTTGGATTTCAGTAGGGCCCTTGACAAGGTCTCATTTGGAAACCTGTCTAAAAGGTCAGCCTGTGGGATCTGAGGCAAGTTTGTAAACTGGAGCCATTATTGGCTGACAAATAGGAGGCAAAAGTTGTTGGTGGAGGGTTGTTTTTCTAATTGGAAGCCCGTGACCAGCTGTATACCATAGGGATTGGTGCTGGGATCCTTGCTGTTTGTTATGTACGTTAACATCTTGGACGTGAATGAAAATGGTATAATTAGTGAGTTTGTAAATGGCACAAAAGTGGCGGTGGTGAAAGTCTAGTATTGATCAGCTGATAACTTGGGCAGAGCAATGGCATATGGAGTTTATTCCTAATAAGTGTGAAGTGACGCATTTTGAGAGGTCTAATAAAGGAGGGGTTTACTCAATGAATAGTAGGTCCCAAGGGGTACTGAGGAATAAAGGGACCTTGGTGTACAAGTTTATAGATTCCTGAAAGTGTCAGCATAGGTGAAGGCAGGGTAGTGAAGAAGGCATACAGGATACTTGCCTTCACGAGCTGGGTGTATAAAATAGGAGCAAGGAAGCCTTGTTGCACCTTTATTGAGCATGGGTTAAGCCACACTACTGTGTGCAGTTCTGGTCATCACACTCCTGGCAGGACATGATCGGACTGGAGAGGGTGTGGAGGAGATTCACCAGGATGTTGCCTGGTATGGAAAGTCTGTTAGGAGGAGAGACTGGATAGTAGCTTGGTTTGTTTTCCCTGGAGCAGAGGAGGCTGAGGGGAATCTGATTGAGGTATAGCTAATTGAGAGACATGGATAAAGTAGATAGTGAGAATCTTTTCTTCATGGTAGATGAGTCTAAGATCAGAGAGTATAAGTTTAAGATGAGGAGTAACTGGTTTAGTGGGATCTGAGGGAATGTTTTTCACCCCAAGGTCAGTGGAAATATGGAACTCACTGCCCGAGAGGTATGCTTGCAACATTTAAGGAGCATCTGGGTGAGTATTTAAAATGAATTTCTCTCTCCTGTACTTGTGGTGCCTAAAGCACAACTTCTGACTGTCACTCTCAACTTTTGTTTGATCTTCAACAGTCATTTATACAACCTTTTTTGCTTTACTCTTACAACAAACTTATTAACTTAAATTCCCTGTGATTGCCCTATTTAGTCTTTTAACAAGAATCATAGTTCCAGCTTGGTTTAAGTGAAGCCTGATCCAGTGCTGGTGCCAGTGTTCCATGAAATGGAAACCCTCTTTCCTATGCCAATTCTTCAGCCATAAGTCACTTCCCTAATTTGATTTTCTGTGACTTGGGTATTCAAATTTTATGGTGGTACGAATCAGGCTGACTCCTGCATCCTCATTCCCAACCAGAGGTGCTGATGTCTGACTCCACACCAGCAAGGGATGAAATTTATGTTGTGAAGCTATGAAATTTCAAATGTAGTAAATGAACTGCATACTGAAAGGGAGAATGGTGAAATGACCATAAGATGTAGGAGCAGCAATAAGCCGTTTGGCCTCTGGTCCACCATTCAATTTGATGATCCTCAACTGCACTTTTCTTCCTTTACCTCATAATCCTGATTTCCTTACTGGTTTAAAGATCTATCTGTCTTGGCCTTGGATATACTTGACAGTCCAGCTTCTACATCCCTCTGTGATAGAGAATTTACCAGATTTCATTACCTCTGAGAGAAGAAATTCCTCTGTGAATATGAGATGAGATTGTAAGGTGGATATTATGCTCAGATTGATGAGTAAAGCTGTTTCATTTTCGACAGGGCAGTGGAGCAGGAGTTGGAGAACTGTTCTGTACCTGCAGATGTGAAGCCAATTCTGCAAGAAGAGACTAAGCACTTGGAACTTGTTCACTTGCAATACTTCCAGCTCTGGTACTTGCTCTGTGTTCTGGAGGCGCAAGCTGTTGATAAGAAGGGAGGACTGAAAAATATCTGGCTGCATTCTGCAGAGGAAAGGTGAGAAAGAATCCACAGTAGATGAGAGCCATTGTGATGTGAAGTGTATTTGTGTAGGCAGGTGGAGGGGTATGGAATTTGCTGTAGCCAGATGGGATGGCTTGGTTGTTCGGTATGTGAGGTGGAGCTTGGTGTATGATCTTCACAGGCCGATACAGGAGGGGATTTGTGGAAATCAGATCTCAAATGGTTCAGAATTCCAAGATTTGGGATAATGGGATCTTCCTGTGGCTTCTGTGTTTGATTTAGGATTGAACTTACAGGTGCGTATCTGGCACAGGGTCAGTGTTGCAGACAGAAATGAAAACAGAAATTGTAGGCAAAACTCAACAGGTTCATGTTCTGCAGTCAATTCAACTTCTGAAGAAGGGTCACTGGACCTAAAATGTTAACTCTGCTTTCTCACAACAGATTCTGCAAGATCTGATGTGTGTTTCCAGCATTTTTAAAATTTTGTTTGTTTCTTTGATTTCCAGCATCTGCAGTTTTCTGATTTATTTGTAGACACAGATGATGAATTTTCAATGACCTCAGTCACCACTTCTGAGGATCATTAGGTCTCAGAGAATTTATTTATTAAAGGTCTGGAATCAAGCAGTTGCTGATTATTTTATATATTCTACATCTGATCATGGTGTTCAAGATTTAAAGTTTATTCTAACACATTTGGCTTCAAAATCATTAGCTTTATTTGAATCTTGAAAATTGCCATATTCTCTCAGGTGTTTACTCCCATAAGTGAATCTCAACTCCAGTGATCCAGATTTGCACCTTAATCTGCTAAATATTGTATCTAGATAAGTAGTATCAAATCCCAAGGACTGAGATACACATCTTGCTGGAGATGTTTTCAACATTGATTTTTGGTATATTGTCCAAATGGTTATTCATCACTTGAACAACATGCCAAATTCTAGCATCTCTAATCCTGATATCTGATTTGGCTGTTGATCAGGAACCCTGGTCAATTTTTCTCCTAACCAGAGAAAACAGTTGCACTGTTGAAAATGAAAGCTTTGTTTGAGTGTCAGTATTGCACTCTGTATTGAGAAGGCGTTGGAGGAGATTCTCCATTTATTTTGTCATAGCAGTGTGATTTTGAGTTAATTTTCCAGGACTAAGAAGAGCGGTGTAATGTTTTTGACATTGTTTAATGTTTACGTTTGGATTATTTTGTTTCAATAGGGAACAGCAGGGATGCTGTGTTGCTAACCTTGTGCGCAGTGGTTGCATCCAGACCATTGCTGATGGACAGTACGAGCATAAGTTCACACGGAGGACTGGGTCAATATTGAAAACTGCATTAATGGTTGGAGACAGAGTGGTTGTAAGTGGTCAGGAGAAAATGCTGCTTGCTGTCTCTTCTGGATATGTCACTGACATCTGCTCATTGCAGATCACATGTACATTAGATCGGTAAGGGATCCATTCATGTCAGGATTCTGTCAGAAGTATTGAACCTGAAATCCAATAGGAGAACTTTGACTGGAATTTATAACTTTCTTCTGGGATTTTATGGGATGCAATTTTATGCAAGGAGTCAGTCTGTAGAAACCAACTAGAAAAGAAAATGTAGAGATCTAGTCCTTAATGTGACAATACAATACTAGATACTACTAGATTTATTGTTAACTTACCTTCAAGTGGGACAAGATTTATGTCCATCCCTAATTGCCTGTGAATTGATTGGCTTGCTGGGCCATTTCAGGTGACAATTAAATGTCAACCACAATGCTGTGGATCTAGTTTTACATGTAGACCTGACCAGACCAGTTATGAACATAAGAAATGTGTGCAGGAGTAGGCTATTCAAACGCTCAACCCTATCTGGACAATATTTAAAATCATGCCTGTTCTACCCTACCTTTCATCCCAGGAACAATCTGGTGAATCTGTTTTGCACTGCTTCTAATGCCAGTACTATTTTTTTAAAATATGGGGATCACAACAGTACACTGTACTCTAGGCCTCACCTGTGCATTTGTAACATGACTTGTCTATTTTTAAACTTCAACCCCTCAACAACTAAAAACCAAAATTCCATTTGCTGCCTTAATTACTTCTTGCACCTACATGCTGGTGTCTTGTGTTTCACATGAAAGAATGCTCACAACATCCTGTGTTGTACTTTTTTGGAGTCTATCCGTCTAAATAATGGTGTGTCTCATGATACTTTCCTCTTGTGCTATACTTCGTACTTTCCTTCGTTGAACTCCATCTGCAAAGTTTTTGACGACTCACTTGATTTATCTATATCACTTTACAGATTCCTCGTGTCCTCATTGCAACGTACCCTCCCAAGTAAAAGTGACAGGTTTTTTTCCCTGAAAGTGAACCAGATTTTTTTATAACTCTTAATGACATTTGTTATCGTTACTGAGACACGTTCTTAATTCCAGATTTAATTAATTGGATTAGTGAGATTTGAGCCCACGTGCCCAGAGATGGACTCTGGAATAGTCCAGTGACTTGCAGTTGCAACAGCTTCAATGCTGGCAGATCACCATTACTACTTTTGGCACTTAGTTCAAATCTGAACCATTTGTTTCTTTCTATCAACTCTATCCAAGCCATAATTATATTAAATACCTCTATTAAATACCTCTGTTAAATCTCCTTCAAGCCTCTAAGTGAACAGTCACAATTTCTCCAATCTGAAATACTGTCCCCCTCATTATGGAACAGTTCTTCTCAGCATCCTCTTAATGCCTCATCCTGCCTAAAGTGTGTTGCCTAGAACTGAATATAATACTCCCAGTTGAGGCTGAACCAGCATTTAAAAGATGTTTGACATAAGTATGAAAGGAAGCATGTTACTATTCTTATTGATAAATCCTGGAATTCCTTGTGCTTTATTAACTCCCCTCTCAACCTGCGCTACCATCTTCAGTGATTGCTGAATATATATATATATATATATATATCCCCCCTTCCCATTTTAGAAACGGGCCCACTTTATTTTGCCTTTCCATGTTCTGTGTATGAAATGAAACGCTTCACATTTTATTGCCACCTATGCATCCATAATGTCAATCTGTATTGGTTCCCTTGTATGTTAGCTGCCAAAGTCTTCTCATACTTCCTGTTTGTTTCTGTTATTAGTGTTTTAAAGTTTTGTTCCAAACCCTCTATATTTATCCAATAAGGCAAAAAAAGTGCGGATGCTGGAAATGTGAAATAAAAACAGAAATTTCTCGGGACATGCAGCAGGTCTGACAGGAGAAAGCAGTTAATGTTTCGAGTTTGGTGACTCTTTATGAGAACCGATAACAGCTAAGAAAAGCTAGGTATTTATGCTGAAGATGAGATTGGGTATGGTGGCAAAGAGGTGAGCCGATAGGTGGAGACAGAGAGCTATGAAAGGGGTACAGTCATAGAATCACACAACATGGAAACAGACCCTTCAGTCTAACAAGTCCATACCAACCGTGTTCCCAAACCAAACTAGTCCTACCTGCCTGTGTTTGGTCCATATGCCTCCAAACCTTTGCTATTCAAGTACTTAACTAAATGTCTTAAACATTGTAAGTGTACCTGCATCCACCACTTCCTCTGGCAGTTCATTCCACACACTAACCGCTCTATGCAAAAAAAAATTGTCCATAAGACTTTTCTAAATCTTTCTCCTCTCACCTTAAAAATATTCCCACAAGTCTTGAAATTCCCCACCATTGGAAAAAGACATCTGCCATTCATCATAGCTATACCCCTCATGGTTTTATAAACCTTTATAAGGTCACCCCTCAACCTCCTATGCTCCAGTGGAAAAAGTCCCAGCCTATTTTTAGAACTCAAGCCCTCCATTCCCAGCAACATCCTGGTAAATCTTTTCTGAACCCTCCCTAGTTTAATAATATCCTTCCTATAACAGGGCAACTAGAACTGCACACAGTACTCCAGAAGAGGCCTCACCAACATCCTGTACAACCTCAAATTGACCTCCCAACTCATATGCCCAAAGGTCTGAGCTATGAGGGCAAGTGCTAAATGCCTTCTTAATCAACCTGTCTACCTATGATGCAAAATTCAAAGAATTATGTACCTGAATCCCTAGGTCTCTCTGTTCTACAGCATTACCCAGGGCCCTACCATTAATTGTATAAGTCCTGCCCTTTTACGCAATGCAATACTTCGCATTTATCCAAATTGAACTGCATCTGTCACTCCTCAGCCTATTGACCCAATTGATTAAGATCTCTTTGTAATCTTAGATAACTTTCTTCACTGTCCACTATACCACCAGTTTTGGTGTCATTCGCAAACTTACTAACCATGCTTCCTTTATTCTCATCCAAATCATTTGTACAAATGGTAAACAAAAATGGACCTAATAACTGATGCCCGTGGAATACCGCTGGTCACAGGCCCTCAGTTCAAAAAATAACCCTGCACCCCGACCCTGTGTCATCTCCTGTAAAGCCAATTATGTATCCAGTTGGCAAGCTCGTGCTGAATCCCATGTGATCTAACTTTACTAATTAGTCTACCACGTGGAACCTTATCAAAGGCTTTTCTAAATTCCAAGTAAAAGCGTCTACCGCTCTGCCCTCATCAATCTTTTTGGTTACTTCCTCAAAAAACTCAATCACACTTGTGAGACATGATTTCCCTTGCATAAAACCAAGCTGACTGTCTGTAATCATTCCTTGCCTCTCCAAATGTATGTAAATCCTATCTTTAAGAATCACCTTGCCCACCACTGATTTCAGACTCTTAGGTCTGTAGCTCCCAGGCTTCTAATTTAGAGCCTTATTTAAATAAATACACAGCATTAGCCACCCTCCAGTCTTCCAGCACCTCCCTCATGGTTACAGATGATACAGATAATGATATTTCTGCCAGGGGACCCGCAATTTCCTCCCTAACTTCCCACAACGTCCTAGGATACACTTGATAGGTCCCAAAGACTTATCTACCTTTGTTTTCTAAGATCTCTAGCACTTCCTCTTCTGTAGCGTGAACTGTTTTCAAAACATCAATATTTATTTCCCGGAGTTCTCTAGCCTCCATTTCTTTGTCCACAGTAAAATCTATGCAAAATATTCATTTAATATCTCTTCCCATCTCCGGAGGTTCAACACAAAGATAACCTCATTGATCTTTAAGGCGGACCTACTCTCTGTAGTTGCTCTTTTGGTCTTAACTTATTTGTAGAATCTCAGGGTTATCCTTAACCTTACCTGCCAAGGCTATCTCATGTCCCCACTTTGCCTTCCTGTTTTCCCACTTAAGAATGTCCCTGTACTCTTTATACTCTTCAAGAGATTCATTTGATCCCAGTTGTCTATGTCTACTATATGATTTTTTTATTCTTGTCTAGAACCTCAGTATCTTTTTGCATCCATTGTTCCCTAGGTAGATCACTATCCACTAAATGTTCATATCTTGACGCCTGACCCATTTCATTTCCAAGAACCAGATCTAATAATGTTTCCTTTTTCATTGGACTAGAAACACACTGATGTAGGAAATTTTCCAGAAAACTGTCTATAAACTGTTGCTGTCAGTCAGCCCTTTACATATTTCTATCTCGTTCTACTCTTGATCATCAGCAAACTTATGGAAGTCCAGTGAATAGTGCTGTGACATAGCACTTGTATTGTAATAATGTGCTCGCTTTGAAGTCCCCTACTCAGCTGCGGATCTCAGTGCTGGCTTTTTAATTCACTTGTGGGATGCATGTATCACTGGCTGGCCAACATTAATTGTCCATCCTTAGTTGCCCTTGAGAAGATTTTAGTGAGCTATCTTCTTCAATCACCGCAGTACATGTGCTGTAGGTAGAACACATTGCTGTTAAGAAGGGAATTTCAGGATTTTGACTCAGTGACACTACAGGATGCCAATGTATTTCCATGTCAGGATAGTGAGTGCTTTGGAAGGGAACTTGTAGGTGTTGGTGTTCCCATGTATCTGCTGCCCTTGTCCTTGTAGATGGAAGTGGTCATGGGTGTGAAACGTGTTGCCTAAGGATCTTTGGCAAATTTATTGTAAATAGTATGCATTGCTTTTACAGGTGATGGAGAGTGTGGATGTTTGTGGAAGTGGTGCCTGTCAAGTGGGCTGATTTGTCTATGATGGTGTCAAGCTTCTTGTGTTGTTGGAGCTACACTTATCCAGGCAAGTGGGGAGTATTCCATCATACTCCTGACTTACGTGGAACATAGAACAATACAGCATAGGAAGGGCTCTTTGGCCCACAATGTTGTGCTGAACATGACGCCAAATTAAACTAATCCCTTCTACCTGCACTTGATCTATATCCCTCCATTCCTTGCATATTTATGTGCCTACCTAAAAGTCTCTTAAATGCCCCAATCATATCTGCCTCCACTACCACTCCTGGCAGAGTGTTCCAGACTCCTATCACTTTCTGTGTCTATAAAAACAATTGCCCCTCACATCTCCTTTGAACTTTCTGCCTTTCACCTTAAATGCATGCCTCCTAATATTAAATATTTCAACTCTGGGAAAAAGAATCTGACTGTCAACCCTTTCTCTGCATCTCATAATTTTATAGACGTCGATCAAATTTTCCCTCGGCCTCCACCGCTCCAGAGAAAACAACCCGAATTTTTCTAGCCTTTTCTTATAGCTCATATCCTTTAATCCAGGCAGCATCCTAGTAAAACTCTTCTGCACCCTGTCCAAAGCCTCCACATCCTTCCTGCAATGTGGTGACCAGAACTGAACACAGCACTCTAAATGTGGCCTAACCAAATTCTTATAAAGCTGCAACATGACATCCTAACTCTTGTACTCAATTCCCTGACCAATAAAGTCAAGCATGGCGTACTACTACTTTACCACCCTATCTGCATGTGTGTGGCCACTTTCAGGGAACTATGGACTTGAACCCCAAGATCCCTCTGTACATCAATATTGTTCAGTGTCCTATCATTAACTGTATACTTTTCCTTAATATTTGATCTCCCAAAGCGCAGCACCTCACACTGACTCGGATTAAACTCCATCTGCCATTTCTCCACCCATACTTGCAACTGATCTATATCCTGCTGTATCCTTTGACAACCTTTTACATAATCCGCAACTCCACTGATCTTTGTATCATCTGCAAACCTACTAGCCTAGCTGTCTACATTTTTATCTAAGTCACATACATATCACAAACAGCAGAGATCCCAGTCTGGATTCTTGTGGAGCACCAATAGTCATGGACCTACAGCCTGAAAAACACTCTTCCACCACTACCCTCTGTTTTCAATGGGCAAGCCAATTCTGAATCCAAGCAGCTAAGCCACCATGCTTCCCATGCATCTTAATCTTCTAGATGAGCCTACATGAAGGACCTTGTCGAAAACCTTACTAAAATCAATGTACACAACATTCGCTGCTCTACCTTCATCAACCTTCTTTGTCACCACCTCGAAAAATTCAATTAAGTTAGTAAGACATGACCTGCACTGCAGAATGCCATGCTGACTGTCCCTAATTAGGCCATGCTTTTCCAAATGCGACAAATCCTATCCCTAAGAATTCTCTCCAGTGGCTTCCCAACCACCGAAGTGAGACTCAACAGTCTATGGTTTCCTGGACTTATCCCTATTTTCTTTCTTGAACAGTGGACTAGTGCCTTATAAATGGGGACATGCTTTGGGGAGTTAGGAGGTGAATTACTTGTTGCAGTACTCCTAGCCTCTGACCTGCTGTTGTAGCTTCTGAATTTGTATGGTGAGTCTAGTTGAGTTTCTGGCCACTGAATGAACAAGCTGAATTCTAGAAGGTGAGAGTGACTGACCTTGGCATCAAGGTGTCCTAGCAAGCCAATGGGAATTAATGGGAAAGCGCTCTCCTATTTGGAGTCATAACTTACACGAAAATGGTTGCTGCCCTGGATGACTCGTTGGAGTGACCTACAGCTTGGGAAGCCCTGATCTACAAGGGAATAGTAAGGAATAGTTTTCACCTGCATGATTGAATTCAGCTCCACCATTATAATAAATTCAACACCATCCAAGACAAAAAGCAGCTGTTTGATAACTGTGCAAGCCATCCATTTTGTACATTTACTCCCTATACCACTGTTACATGATGGTAGCCTGTACCATCTAAAAGATACACTCCAGAAATCACCAAGTCTTTGACAGTTCTATCTAAACCTATGACCGGTATCTCTCAGAAGAATAAGAGTAGCAGACTTGTGGGAGCACCACAACTTGTAAAATTCCCTGCAAGCCAAAAACAATCCTCACTTGCAACTATGTTGCTATTCCTTCACCATCATGTCAAAGTTGTGGAACTCCCTTGCTAATAGCAATTTAAATGTGCCTATAAACTAGGGACTGCAGTAGTTCCAAAAGTGGCTTCCTGCCATCTTTAGAAAAGCAGTTTGAGATGGGCAGTCAATGCTGTTCTTGCCAACGATGCTTACATCTGATGAATTAATTTAAAATAGTTTTATGGATAATGACTTGCACCCTTCAATCATTTGTTTAGAGTTCTATAAATGGAGAAGTTCCATGCTCTTGCCATTTTGTGCTTTAAATATACCAGAGTCAGAATGTAATATCACATTGGTGATACCACATTGAAAATAACTCTTCATTGTTATGCAGGAACCTCTCAAGGCTGCCTCTAGAAACAATCTTCAGACTTGATCATGAAGAGGGAGTTGGAAATGTGAACATTCATTTAGGGAATCTTTCGAAGTTGATGGAACAATCTGTAGTCAGGTAACTGTGGGTGGATAAAACGGATTGCTTTGTACTTTTTTTTAATTTTCATGGTCAGCCAGGTAGGGCAATACCAGTTCCCTAGGTAATAGAGCATATTATCATGACCATCAAACTGGACTAGCAGGCATTAAATAATGTATAACTCAATTTTTTTTTGAACTATGTGATCTGGACTTGGGTATGTCGGTTATAGTGTCAAAGTTTGCAGATTTTATGAAACTCGAATACAGTGAATATTGTGGGAAGTGGTAGATGTCAGGAAATTATAAGTGAGCTAGAAGAATGATGGGAGGCAATATGCTTCAATTTTTAAAGGTGTGCAGGAAAAAAATCTGACCTGTACGTAAAGCAGTCTTTCAATATGGCAGACAAAGTTAAAAGGCTGCCTTTTTTAAACAAAACGCCTGTTGGTGCCCTCGCTTTATCAATGAAGCATAAATCTTTGACAATTATGCTTCCAGGATACCTGACATTTTTAAAAATGGGCAAATGGAGAAGACTTTTGGAGTGGTGTGGCTTAGCCCTGATAATGAAGGCTGACATATTAAACGCTTAGTAGTACAAAACTTGAGTACTGCTGAAAACATTCCCATTTACTCAAAGCTTTTTGTCTTGCACTCAGAATTCACAAGAATACTGATTTAAGGGGAAAACCAACATTCTCATTCTATGAAAGGGGAGAACTGGTTAGTTGGCAAGGGGATGCTGATTGGGGGCAATGCCATTGAGAATGCACCAGTTAATAATTAACAATTAACTAGGCAGGTTGTCTCCGGTCAGGGCATTGCCTAAGAAATTAACCAGTGAATAGTGTCACCTATTTTGTTGAGTTGAAGTAGGCACAGGGCGTGTACACGTTCTTTCTGTCTGCAGGAACAGGGCCCTGCATATTAATATATGTAGTTTCCAGTATAGATATGCCTCATTTTTAGTCCAACAGATAATCCTACATTTGATGTCTTGACACACCTAGCAAATATTGTCGAATTGTAGAATTATATCTAAATTTGGAAGTTTGAGTTTTGCAAGTTTGGCTGGTTGGGTACCTTGTTGCGAACAGCTGAAGGAATGTGCTGTTTGAATGATCTGCCACCGAGCTGGTTCATTGTTGTTCAGCAGACGTTTCATTACCCTGCTGGGTAACATCATCAGTGCAGCCTCCGATGAAGCGCCATTGTGTTTTCCCGCCTGGTTTTTAAACTCTGGATTCCGTTGAGCTGGATTACCTCACTTATGGTTTTCCTTCGCAATGGACTGTATATGGGCAATGTACATGTTGCCCGTTTATACAACACACTGCATTAGCACAGAACTACACCGAGAAGTAAAAGAATACCTCTTACAGGTATTCAAGGACAATGGATATCCAAAAACCTGGGTCAGAAGATGCCTATTACATGAACAACACCAAGAAGATACTACACGCCCCAACACACATCACGCTACCTTACGTCAGGAACACATCGGAACTAACACAAGACTCCTACGACTGCTGGGCATCAGAGTGGCACACAAACCCACATCAACCCTATGACAACTGCTTACCCAAACCAAAGATCCACTACCCACTATGGACAGGACCAATGTCATATACAAGATTCCCTGCAGAGACTGTGACAAACGTTACATTGGACAAACAGGAAGGAAATTAACAACAATTTCACGAACACTAATTGGCTACAAAAAGACATGACCAATACTCACTCATCTCTATCCACATGGATAAGGAGAACCACCAATTCGATTGGGACAACACCAAGATCCTGGAACAAGCAAAGCAGAGGCAGGCACGGGAGTTCCTAGAAGCCTGATACTCCACGAAGAAAGCCATCAACAAACACATAGAACTCGACCCCATGTATACTCCATTGCGAAGGAAAACCGGAAGTGAGGTAATCTAGCTCAGCAAACTCCAGAGTTTAAAAACCAGGTGGGAAAACCCAACGGCGCTTCATCGGAGGCTGCACTGATGATGTTACCCAGCAGGGTAATGAAACGTCTGCAGAACAACAACGAACCAGCTCGGCGGGCGAGCCAACCAACCTCAACATCCTCAACCCGGGCTACAAATCTCCAAAACCTTGGAGATCTGCCAGTTTTTGACATCTAAAGCCTATATACTTGACATCTCCCTGACATTGAAATTTATATACCACATTACTCAGATAAAACTGGTAGGAGTAGTTATAGGCCAACAATGGCTATTGTGTATTCTTTAAAAAAAATACAAAGACACTCCAGGTAACAGCTGGCAGGTCAGTTTAAAGTTAGTGACAGGTATTAGTTCAAAAACAACAATCAGAAAAAAAACTCAACAGGCAGCAATTGAAGAGGTTTGAGTAGATTAAGGAATGCAGCACAAATTTGTGAATAATTGTGATTAACAAATTTGTTTTTTGATGAAGTGATAGGATAGGTGGATAGTGGATGTTAGTGTTTGAAAAGTACTACATAAAAGGCTCTTAGCATTTCCAAACAGATTGTGTGTGGGTGAGAGAGAGGGAAGGTGTGGGAGTGAGAGCATCCGTCTGGGTGGATGGATTGGAGAACGAGTGATGTTGGGAGTAAAGGATTTGTTACGCATAGGGAAATGTGTGAACTCTTGAGGCTGGGGCACGCTGGCATCCTTTCCCTTCTCCTCCACCCCCTCAAAAAAAAGCAGACTGGGGGAGGAGGAAGTTCCTCACTAAAGGCAGTCTGCTTCTGAACCCCACTTAAGTATGAATTCCACCAAAGTTTAAAGGGTATGCCACTAGAGGTTAATCAGGGTCATTGTTGTTTAAACCTAACTCCTCAACTTGGTCCTGGTTCCATCTCATTCTGAGGTGATCAGGACTCAGGGCCTGGTCTTACTCTCTAGTTCTGCTTCCTAACCAAAAAGGCCAGAAACGAAAAGGTTTGTTTGTTTGGCACTTTTCATTGGCTATTTTTGTTTGTTGCTCATTTATTTTATTGATCTATTGCTTTAGAAATGTTTTCTCCTGAAATTCATATTTACCGTTATGCCAAATCATAATTTCTGAAATATTCGAACAAGCTCCCAGGTGAGAGTAAACTTGACATTTTGCACCCCCGTCCCCATGCACATTGTTTGAAAACTTTGTATTCTGTCCTCTTGAACGCTCCGAAGTCAGGTGTACACAGCATAAAGAGCAAACACAGGAAAAGTACAGGTCTTGTATTCAGTATAAAGCCTAGTGATACCATGAGAATACCTTGCAATACAATCCCAATGCATACTTCTTTATACATTTATTTGAACCAATATGCTATCAAAATAATGAGCATTTCTGTATTTTCTTAGTGATAAACTACGGAAATTGATCATAGACCTCAGGCCTCCACAGTTCATTCCTTTCCTGAGCACTGTACTCCCAGGGGAAGCAAAGGAAACTGTGGCCAATATTTTGCGAGGTACACTGTATTTGCTATACTTTCTTCTGGTGTCTTTCAGCAATTCAGATGAATAAATCAGTTTTAACATACTGGAATAAATATGACTGCCCTCTCCATCACCCTCTTTGTTTAGGGCCTTTATACGTGCCCACTTTCGTGCTTTTCCTTCCCTCCTTGCACACTCCCGTCGCTCCTTCCTGCCCCTCCACCTTTCACCTACTTTTCCTCTCCTCTATGCTCCCCTTCCCTCTGCTTCCTCTTGTGCCTACACATCACCCCCTGCACTTCCTCTGAACTCTCCAACTATTTTGTTTTGTCTCACCCTCTCCCATCGTGCTCCCACACTCTTTAGTTCAGCCACTGAAACTAAAGTTATTTTCTTCCATTCAAAGGCCTGAACAAACCTCAGAAACAAGCAATGAAGCGGGTACTACTTTCCAAGGACTACACACTCATCATGGGCATGCCTGGAACAGGCAAAACTACCACTATCTGTACTCTGGTAAGGGAAAGTGTCCAGGATTGTAGCACATGGTATTATAGGAAAATTGCGAATGCTCTCTGCCTAGATTAAGGGGTTAGCTGTCTGTAGGGCAGGGCCCAGTCACTGGTGTCAGCTCCTGATCAGGCAAAGAAAGGAACCGTTGGGTATTTCCAGCTGCTGGATACTTTAGACTTTGGTTTTATTATTTACAGTACAGTATCATGTTCCTGTGGACATGAAAAGCTTATTTTGTTATTGGTTTTGAGGTATATTTAGGTTATTTTGTCCTTTTTTTTTCAGGTGAGAATCCTTCATGCCTGTGGTTTCAGTGTCCTCCTGACAAGTTACACTCACTCAGCTGTTGATAACATTTTGTTGAAACTGGCTCGTTTTAAGGTGGGCTTCCTGCGTCTGGGACGTTTCCAAAAGGTTCATCCTGACATTCGAAAATTCACAGATGAGGACATTTGTAGAAGGAAATCCATCCAAACCCTAACTGAGCTGGAAAGGCTGTATAAAAGTGAAGTAAGTAAGGCCTTGGTTTAGTTTGACTCTGCATCATGCTGCAATAATAGGTCCACAGTATCTAGGTGTCCTCTTTTATTTCTCTCAGGTGGCCAATTTTTTTGTGAATCTATTCTTTGACCTATCTAGCTGCAGAATACATCTCAGAGTAGTCTATTGGACAAGTCAGTGTACTCTATAAAACACAAAGGGTATACGTATGAGGAGTAGATACCCTGTTCACTTTTTATTTATTGTTTCACCTCCTTAACTGGCCAAAGTGCAAGTGACATGTTACCAAGGCAACATTTGACTGCGACATCAAGGAACCTTGGAAAACTAAAGTTATTGGGAAGTAGGGACAAACTCCTTACTGGAGTTGTGCCTAGCACAAAGGAAGATGATTGTGATTATTAGAGGCCAGATTACTACAGGAGTTCCTCTGGGTCATGTTCTTAGCCCAACCATCTTTAGCTGCTACATCAATGTCCTTCCTTCCAACATTGTGCCATTCACAACTTTCCCTGACGTTTAATGCATTGCGATTGCTGAATTCGCCACCTTTTTACACTCTGGGGGTTACTACTGACCTGAAATTTAATTAGGCCAGCCTCATAAATATTGTGGTGTGAGAGCAGGTCAGAGGCTGGGAATTCACCTTCTGACTTGCCCAAAACCTGTCCACCATCTAGAAGGTTCACGCCAGGAATGTGATGGAATACTCTCCACTTGTCTGAATACAACTCAAACAACGCCTGAGAGATTTGACGTTCTTCAACCTATTTGATTGATACCCCATCCACTAGCTTCAGCACTCCCTCCCATCACTACCGACAGACAGTCGCGACAGTATGTGTATCTAAGAATGCATTGCAGCAACTTACCAAGGCTCCTCTGATAGCACCTTCCAAACCCATGACCTGTACAGCTTAGAAGAGAAAGGGCAACAGGTCATGGATCACCGCTATATCCTAAAATCTGCTTTCAAGTTATGCACCATCCTTAAAATATATCGCTGTGATAAACATCTGTTGAGTTGCATTTTTTCAAAGTTATTTTACTTTTCTGATGAGTTTATTTAGGATCTTTTTGAGGACATAACAAACAGGGTGGATAAAGGGAACCAGTTGATGTAGATTATTTGGATTTCCAAAGTAGGTTATTCCACAGGATAAGAGCTCATGGTGTTGGTTGTGATTGAGGGTTCTATTTTGGCTGGAAGAACAGAAATGCGGAATATTGTTTAAATGGAACCAGATTAAAGAATGCTGCAGTACAGAGGGATCTGGGTGTTCTATACACAAATGAAAATGTAGGAACAGCAATTAAGAAGTCAAATGGAAAGAAAAATAGAAATCACTGGAAAAGCTCAGCGGTTCTGGTAGCATCTGTGGACAGATATCAGAGTTAACATTTTGGGTCTGGAATGTTGTTCGTTGCAATGGGATGGAGTTTACTACTGTCCAGGACAATTTCGAGACCATACCCACTCTGGAGTACTGTGTACAGATTTGGTCATCTTGCACATAGAGGGATTTACTTGCATTGGAAGCAACTAAATCACTTCCCCAACTCATGTACTTACCCGGCCCATCCCCTTCCTCATGACCTGTAGTCACCTTCGCTTTTTCTCCCATCCCTCCATGACCTGTAGTCACCTGTGCCCCCAAATCCCATGGTCACCCACATTCTCCATGCTGCGCTTTGTCACTTGCCTTGCACCCAGTACCCACAATCAAGTGCTGTCACCCCACCTTAGAATCATAGAACCCCTACAGTGTGGAAACAGGCCCTTTGGCCCAACAAGTCCACACCAAACCTCAGAGCATCCCACCCAGACTCATCTCCCTATAACCCACCTAATCTAGGGCAATTTAGCATGGCCAATTCACCTAACCTGCACATCTTTGGACTGTGGGAGGAAACAGGAGGAAACCCACGCAGACACGGGGAGAATGTGCAAACTCCGCCCAAGGCTGGAATCGAACCCAGATCCTTGGCACTGTGAGGCAGCAGTGTTAACCACTGAGCCACCATGCCGACCTCTCATGGTCACCCATCATCTTCCCTGACTCCAATTACCTACCTTAATTCCTGCAATCCTATGTACCAATAATCCAACTTACAACTCTTCAACCTTCTGATTTTTCTCATTGTCTCAACTTGTCTAATGGTTAGTTTCATGTTTGACACATCTTTCTGGGAATCTAATGCTTAGAATTACCAGAATGATTGATTAAATCTGAAATGTTGTCACTTGTATCATAAATGCTGTAAGTTCATTGTTATGGACCAGACCAAACCCCCTCAAAACATATCTAGGTAATTGCCTAGACCCTAACTTTTGTCTTATTTAAAGGTAAATGTAAGGCACTGACTTCCAGATGTAATTCAATTAGTCAAGCTTTAAGTAAAACACACTTTTTTTATTCTTACACCAAAGTTAAAATCCAAATCAAAAAAAAGGCTTAACTTTAACTTTCAAAATACCATAAGACATAGGACCAGAAATTAGGCCATTCAGCCTATCGTGTCTGTTCTGTCATTCAATCATGGCTGATAAGCTTCTCAACCCTATTCTCCTGCTTTCTCCCTGTAACCCTTGATCCCTTTGACAATCAAGAACCTATCTATCTCTGTCTTAAATATACTCAATGACCTGGCTTCCATAGCCTTCTGTGGCAGTGAATTCCATAGATTCACCACTCTCTGGCTGAAGAAGTTTCTCCTTATCTCCGTTCTAAAAGGTCTTCCCTTTACTCTAAGGCTGTTCCCTCGGGTCCTAGTCTCGCCTACCAATGGAAACATCTTCCCAACATCCACTCTATCTAAGCCATTCAGTATTCACCACTTTGTCTTGGGTGTCTTGAAAAACATTAAGGTAGACAAGTCCCTAGGGCCTGATGGGATATACCCCAGAATACCGAGAGGCAAGGGAAGAAATTGTTGGGGTCTTGAGGGAAATCTTTGTATCGTCACTGGCTACAGGGGAGGTCCCAGAGGATTGGAGAATAGTCCATGTTGTTCCTTTGTCTAAGAAGGGTGGCAAGGATAATCCAGCTAATTACAGGCCAGTGAGCCTTACGTCAGTGGTAGGGAAATTATTGGAGAGGATTCTTCGAGACAGGATTTACTCCCACTTGGAAATAAGTGGGCGTATTAGCAAGAGGCAACATGGTTTTGTGAAGGGGAGGTTGTGTCTCATTAACTTGGTTGAGCTTTTTGAGGAAGTAACGAAGATGATCAATGAGGGTAGGGCAGGACAGTGGATGTTGTCTACTTGGACTTCAGTAAGGCCTTTGACAAGGTCCCTCATGGCAGGCTGATACAAAAGGTAAAGTTGCACGGGGTCAGAGGTGAGCTTGCAAGATGGATAAAAAAACTGGCTCTTAGAAGACAGAGGGTAGCAGTGGAAGGGTTCGTTTCTGAACGGAGGGCTGTGACCAGTGGCATTCCTCAGGGATCAGTGTTGGGACCTTTGCTAATTGTAATATATATAAATGATTTGGAGGAAAACGTAACTGGTCTGATTAGTAAATTTGCCGATGACACAATGGTTGGTGGAATCGCAGATAGCGATGAGGACCGTCAAAGGATACAGCTGGATATAGATCAGTTGGTGACTTGGGCAGAGAGATGGCAGATGGTGTTTAATCCAGAAAAGTGTGAAGTAATGCATTTTGGAAGGTCTAATCCAGGTGGAAAATGTACAGTAAATGGTAGCACCCTTAAGAGTACTGATAGGCAGAGGGATCTGGGTGTACAGGTACACAGGTCACTGAAAGTGGCAGCGCAGGTGGAAAAGGTTGTCAACAAGGCATACGGCATGCTTGCCTTCATCGGCTGGGGCACTGAGTTTAAAAACTGGCAGGTAATGTTGCAGCTTTATACAACCTTAGGCCGCATTTGGAATGTTGTGTTCAATTCTGGTCGCTACACTACCACAGGATGTAGTGGCTTTGGAGAGGGTACAGAAAGGATTTGCCAGGATGTTGCCTGGTATGGAGGGCATTAGCTATGAGGAGAGGTTGGAGAAACTTGGGTTGTTCTCACTGGAACGACAGAGGTTGAGGGGCGACCTGATAGAGGTCTACAAGATTGGACAGACTAGACAGTCAGAAGCTTTTTTTCCATGGTGGAAGAGTCGATTACCAGGAGCCATGGGTTTAATGTGCGAGGGGCAAGGTTTAAAGGTGATGTCCGAGGCAAGTATTTTACATAAGGGATGGTGGATGCCTGGAACTCGCTGCTGGGGGAGGTAATGGAAGCAGATACTATAATGACTTTTAAACGGCGTCTTGACAAATACATGAATCGATGGGAATGGAGGGATACAGTCCCCAGAAGGGTAGGGGGTTTCTAGTTGTGACGGGCAGGCTTTGCGGGCTGAAGGGCCTGTTCCTGTGCTGTAATTTTCTTTGTTCTTTGTCTAGGCAATTCACTATTCTGAATACTTAACAAAATAATATACATATATTATATAATTATATATATTCTAATACTCATCAACTGTTCAACATAGCAGCATCCCATAAACACATCCTTGGCAAGGGAAAATTCAGCAAAACACATTTCCTTCACTTGGTATCTTCACCAGTCCTGGAGAAGGAATACCAACAGAATGAATCGAGCAGCTGAAAGAGTACTCAAGCTTTTGCAGCAGCAGCAGCGGGGAGGGCACTGCATCTAGCAGCTTCATTCCAAAACCCCACTTCCAACAACTAAAAGCAAAAGCCCAAAATCCTGGGTCTGTGTGAGCCTGACTCGACTCAGGTTTCTCTTGTCTACTTCAAAAAAAAACCAAAGCCATGGAGCAGACGTCTCAACACCAAGTTTGTAACACGTCTCTTCAAGAGGACCTGAACAGACAAATCCTTTTTAGAGGCACATATCATCACGTTAACATTTTTCTGCTCTAGTAGTAGTAGTAGTAGTAGTAGTAAAATTCAATCTTCATCAGACAGGTTAAGATTTTACTCACATCTGTATTGCTGCAAACTGAGACTTGCCTCTTAATTGCCATGCCTCTTAATTGCCATGCCTCTTAATTGCC
>NC_063351.1:1636735-1677501 GCF_021869965.1 Rhincodon typus
TGCCTCTTAATTGCCATGCCTCTTAATTGCCATGCCTCTTAATTGCCATGCCTCTTAATTGCCATGCCTCTTAATTGCCATGCCTCTTAATTGCCATGCCTCTTAATTGCCATGCCTCTTAATTGCCATGCCTCTTAATTTCCCTCAGATTTTCTCCCTGAAACCCTGTTTGAACTTTCCTAATATTTCTATTCCAATTTTTCTAATCCTTCTGGATTTAGAATAAAAAGTTAACAAGGTTCCCCTCTTTTTGGACATACTGATGACGTGACTTGATCTTTTTCTGTTGTGTATCTGACACTAACCTAGTCTGGCAGATAATAATCACTGAATGTAAACTAACTGAGCAAGGTTGTAGCTGTCTGACGTTGTTAAGCAACATATCAGAAGTAGAAGATAAACATTTCGTTGTTAAGCCAAGATAGTGTCAAGCTGGAGCTGGAAAATCACATCGGGAAGTGTGGTAGAGCACAGTCAGGGAGAGATTCAGAATGAATTGGACATATGTCTGACATGTGGAGATAACCATCAAGTCAGTGCAAGAGGACGATGACCAAGGTTTGGTCAAATGAGATCCAAATGGTGTTTAAACCTTGGAAGCAACCATAAATGGATTTACTTTGGTGACCACCAATGCCGTGTCTGCTTGGACAGACCAGCCACAGCTACATTGATGCTATCTCTGTTTGTTTGAAACAAATTTAAAGCCAGTCAGTTCTGCATCATGGCACCATTTGGTTCGTTCATTGCCCATCTTTGCTTCTAATCCATTTACCTATCTTGATATTGTTAATCAACTGTAACTGTAATCTTAAACATGTTAATTTCAATGGGGGAATAAGTTACCAGCTCATTGACTAGCTCTTCTGTAGAAATATCACTTTCTCATTTCACATCTGATTGGCATACTACTTCTTCCTAAGCTGGAGACCTTCTACTTCCTGTCTTTGAACTTCATTTTAGTCCCTGTGAAGAGAAAGCAAGTTAATGTTTCGAGGCCAGTGATCCTTCTCTTGACTCGACTCCATGTTAATTTCTTTTCTGTCCACAGATCCTGCCAGACCTGCTTAGTTTTTCCAGCAATTTCTGTTTTTCTTCCAGATTTCCAGCATCTGCAGTTCTTTGTTTCATCATTTATGAATTTTCTGCCTATCTGCCTGCTGTGTTATGCGGTATCTTGAGATGATCTGATAAACCTTCTTCCCCCACCCCTCAGACTATACCCATTACCCTAATGTCCTGTAATCTCAGACATCCCTCCTCACTGTTTTACATTTTCCTTGATTTGACGCCATGTGTACATGTACTTTTTTGTACAGAAATCTCAACAGAGGTATCTGCAATGCATCGCTATCCACTACCTGCTGATGCAAAAATATTCATTCTTTTGAACTTCTGTCAGCTGTCTCTTAGCAAATCAGTTTTGCCACATTCATTTAAACACAGTTCTTTATTTTATCTCTGGGAGATTGCTTTTGCATCTGAGGCCATTTCCAAAGCACTTGATTGGATGTGCGACAAGTGCCTGTAAACATGTGACAATGTAAACATCCTGATGTTTCACTGACAGTCACAGAAATGTCTGTCTGTGCCCCCGACTAGAGAGTCCCCTATTACAATCGATTGCTTGGACCCTGACATACCCTTCATTACAGTAGAGCCAGTCACACTACCAGAAACATGGCTATCAGTGCTGTACTGCCCTGAGAGGTCACTCCCCACTGCATCCAAAACAACATCCCTGTTTGAGATGGGGATAGCTGCAGGAGAGTCTTCCACTACCTGGCTACCCTTCTTACCATTCCTAGTGGTAAAATATCTACCTGACTGTCTGCGGTTTTTATACCTTCCTGAAACTACCATCTGTCTCACTCCCTTGCTCTTGCAAACTCTTCATTGCCTCTAACTGTCGCACCAATTGATCCATGCAGTTTTAAAAAAAAAAGCAGTGCCATGTGCTAATGAAAGTAGGAATAGGAAGATAGAACAAATGAATGCGTGGCTGAGGAGCTGGTGCAGGGGTAAACGATTCATATTTTTCGACCATTGGGATCTCTTCTGGGGTTCGCCTTTATAGGAGGGGCGGGTTCCACTGGAATCAGAAAGGGACCAGTATCTTTGCGGGGAGATTTGCTAGTTTAATGTTTTAACGAAGATCTGTAGCTCGGGTTGCAGTTGGAGTTGTTGGTTGGTTCACCGAGCTGACTGGTTTTCATGCAAACGTTTTGTCTCCCTTTTAGGTGATATTGTCAGTGCTGTGCAGCCTCCATTAAAGCACTGAGACAACAAGGTGCAGAGCTGGATGAACACAGCAGGCCAAGCAGCATCATAGGAGCAGAAAGGCTGACGTTTCGGGCCTACACCCTTCATCAGAAATCATTAAAGCACTGTTGTTCTGTCCTGCTCTGAACTTATATGGTCTGGGCAGTCTTGTTTCCAGTTTTGTACAGTAGTGGTATGTAGAAGGAGTCTGTTTCAACACGTTTGTTAATTGCACTGGTGTTGAAAACCAGGCCTCCAGGAATTCTCGTGCTTGTCTTTGTCTTGCTTGTCCTAGTACTGTCACTTCCTGTGCTGAGTGTATGGAGTGGATTGATCCATTGGTGAAGTGTTCAGGAATTTCAGGACAACATCAGGAACAGAAAAATCAATAAGGAAGAAATGATGGTATCCTTTGATGTTATAGCACTAGTCACCTCTATTGACATGACACTAGCAAAGGAAACACTGGCCACGTTTTTGGACAATCCGAAAAAAAAAAAAACCTCCAATGAAACCATCAGCAAGGACAACATGCTAAAATTACTAAACCAATGCCTTACCACACACTTCGCCTTCAATGACCAGGTATACGAACAAATTAATGGGAACACCCTTGGGTTCATCTATCTCGGATCTCATAGTGGAAGCTGTTATGCCAAGGCTGGAACACACAGCCCTCCCCTAGATCCAACCTAAATGATGGGTTAGGTACGTGGATGATACCTTCATGACCATTAAACAAGCAAAGTTAGAAGAAATGCATCACCATATTAACAGCATATTCACTGGGATCAAGGTCACCAGGGAAGAAGAGAACAACAATCAACTCCTGTTTCTAGACATAATGGTGGAACAAATGAACAATGGAGAATTCCTTACCAGCATATACAGAAAGACTACCCACAGACCAAATCCTGAATTACAACAGTTACCACCCCACTGTCCACAAACAGAGCTGTGTCAAGACTCTGTTTAACCAAGTGATAACTCACTGCAGCACTTTGGAACTGTGCAAAAATAAAGAGGAACACTTGTATAGAGTCTTTGCAAACAAGGGTCATCCTAACAGCTTTGTCCGCTGATGCCTGGCAAACAAACAACACCAAGAAGACGCTGGCAACACCCAACACACTGGCCACCCTACCCTATGTTAGAAACACGTGCGAACTGACTACAAGTCTCCTATGACCTCTTGGAATAAGGATAGCACACAAACCAACAGCCGCACTTTGCCAGTTACTCTCAGAGACAAAAGACCCCACACCCACAATGAGCAGGACAAATGTGATATAGAAAATACCATGCAGTAACTGTAACACTACACAGGACAGGTGGGCAGGAAACTCCACCAGGATGCATGAGCACCAATGGCATGACCAACTCTCCCTCATTTCAATACACTCCGACGTAGAGGATAGAAGTTTAACTGGGACAAAGTACAGTACTAGGACAAGCAAGACAAGGACGAGAAGTCCTGGAGGTCTGGTTTTCAACCACTGACGCAATTAACAAACTTTTTGAAATAGACCCAACTACATATCATTACAGTAAGAAACCAGAAACGACTGCCCACCATGACTGACCACACCATATAAATTCAGAGCAGGACAGAACAACAGCTCTTCAACGGAGGCTGCATAGCACTGATGATGTCACCTAGAAGGGAGACAAAACATTTGTATGAAGATCAGTCAGCTCGACAAACCAATCAACAACTCCAGATTTGCTAGTGAGACTCAGGAGGCTTTGAACTAGTGTGGGGGGGTGGGAACAAAAACAATAGAGAGAGAGAAGAGAAAAAGATGAGGCTGGTATACTTGATAAGGGGAGCAAGGCAGACAAGAGCTTGACAGAGAATGAGGTAAGACTGATGAATTAAACTGCATTTACTTCAATGCAAGAGGCCTGACAGGTAAGGCAGATTAACTCAGGGCATGGTTGGGAACATAGGACTGGAATATCGTAGCTATTACAGAAACATGGCTTGGGGATCGACAGACTAACAGCTTAATGTTCCAGGGTATAGCTGCTTTAGGATAGATACAAAAGGGAGGCAATAGAGGAGAGGGAAGTGGTGTTTTTGGTTGGGGATAATATTACTAGATGTACTTAGGGAGGATATTCCTGGGAGATCATCCAGTGAGGCTATAAGGGTGGAACTGAGAAATAACAAAGGGATAGTCACAATATTGGGATTGTATTATAGGCCCCCCCCCCCAATAGTCAATGGGAAATTAAGAAGCAAATATGTAAGGAGATCTCAGATATTTGTAAGAATAATACAGTTGTGGTGGTAGGGGATTTTAACTTTCCAAACATTAACTGGGACTGTCATTGTGTTAAGGCCTTGGATGGGGAGGAATTTGTTAAGTATGTAAGTATTGAATATGTGGATGTACCTACTAGACAAGGAGCAAATGCTTGACCTTCTTTTGGGAAATAAGGCAGGGCAAGTGACTGAGTTATCAGTGGAGGAGCGCTTTGGGGCAAGTGATCATAATTCTAGTTTTAAAATAGTTATGGAAAAGGATAGAACTGATCAAAAAGTTAGTTATAAATTGGAGCAAGGCCAACTTTGATGGTATAAGACAGGAACTTTCAAAAGTTGATTGGGGGGGCGTTTTTTGCAGGTAAAGGTACAGATGGGAAGTGGGAGGCCTTTAAAAATGAGATGGAGTGTTCAAAGACAGTATGTATCAGTTAGTGTGAAAGGCAAGGCTAGTAGGTGTAAGGAATGCTAGATGACTAAAGAAATTGAGGATCTGATCAAGAAAAAGAAAGTGGTGTATTTCAGGTATACATGGCTAGGATCAAGTGAATCCCCAGAAGGGTAAAAGGACAGTAGGAGTATACTTCAAAGGGAAATGAAGAGGACATAAAGGGGCCATGAGATATCTTTGGATTCTCCTGAACTCTTATTTGCCAAAGAGATTCTATAAGTGCATTAAAGGCAAAAGAGTAAACCGGGAGAGAATAGGGCTCCTTAAAGATTGAACAGAAACAAACATCACAGCACAGCACAGACAGCCTCTTCAAACAAAAATTCTACAGTACATGGTGAGCAGAATGCTAAAATAACAGCCTCATAAGCCCAAGATACAAAATGGTATTAGAAAAGAACTTGGGAGCAGCACGGTGGCTCAGTACTTAGCACTTCTGCCTCACAGCGCCAGGGACCCAGGTTCAATTCCAGCCTCGGGCGACTGAGTGTGTGGAGTTTGCACATTCTCCCCTGTCTGCGTGGGTTTCCTCCGGCTGCTCCAGTTTCCCCCCTCCATCCAAGAGATGTGCAGGCTAGATGGATTGGCAATGCTAATTTGCCTGTAGTGTTTAGGGATGTGAAGCTTAGGTGGGTTATGGAGGGAGATGGGTCTGAGTGGGATGTTCTAAGGGTCGGTGTGAACTTGTTGGGCCGAAGGGCCTGTTTCCACACTGTAGGGATTCTATGATCTATGAAAGATCAAAGTGGCTGTCTATGTGTGGAAATACAGGCGATGGGTGAGACACTAAACAAATATTTTGTCATTTTTACGATGGAGAAGGTCATGGAAGCTAGGGAACTTGGGGGAAAAAATACTGATGTCTTGAAAAGAGTTCATATTATAGAAAGAGGTGCTGAAAGTTTTAAAACAAAGATGGATAAATCCCCAGGACTTGATCAAGTGTTTCCCAGAACTTTGTGGGAAGCTAAGGAAGACGTTGCTGAAATATTTGTCGTCATCAGCTATGGGTAAGGTCCTAGAAGACTGGAGGTTGGCTAATGTGCCATTATTTAAGAAAGGCTGCAAAGGAAAAGCCAGGGAACTATATACTTGTGAACCTTATGTCGGTGGTGGGTAAATTGTTAGTGGGAATTCTGAGGGACAGGATTTACATGCAGTTGAAAAGGCAAGGACTGATTAGGGCTAGTCAACATAGCTTTTTGCTTGGGAAATTGTGTCTCACTAACTAGTTTGAGTTTTTTGAAGAGGTGACAAAGAAGGTTGACGAAAGCAGAGTGGAAGACATTGCCTATATGGACTTCAGAAGAGTGTTTGAAGGTTCTGCATGGTAAACCGGTTAGCAGGGTTCGATCACATCGGATCCAGGGGGAGCTAGCCAATTGGATACAAAATTGGCTTGAAGGTAGGAGACAGAGGAGAGTGCAATGGGACATTGATCAGATGGGCCAATAGGCCAAGGAGTGGCAGATGGAATTCAATTTAGATAAATGTGAGGTGTTGCATTTTGGTACAGCAAACCTGGGCAGAATTTGTACTGTTAGTGGTAGGGCCTTAGGGAGTGTTAATAGAACATAGAACATACAACAGTGCAGCACGGTACAGGCCCTTCGGTCCATGATGTTGTGCCGAACTTTTACCCTAAACCTAAGGTCTATCTAACCTCCACCCCTACCTTATGCTATCATCCATTACTATCTAATAGCTGCTTAAATGGCCCCAATGAGGCCGACTCCACTACCCTCTCCGGCAATGCATTCCATGCCCCAACCACTCTGAGTAAAGAACCTACGTCTGACGTCTCCCCTATATCTACCTCCACTCACTTTAAAACTATGCCCCCTCGTAATAGCTACCTCCACCCTAGGAATAAGTCTCTGGCTGTCCACTCTATCTATACCTCTGATCATTTTGTACACCTCTATCAAGTCACCTCTCATCCTTCATCGTTCGAAAGAGAAATGCCCTAGCTCTCTCAACCTTTCCTCGTGAGACCTTCCCTCCATTCCAGGCAACATGCTGGTAAATCTCCTCTGCACCTTTTCCAACGCTTCCACATCTTTCCTGTAATGAGGCAACCAGAACTGGACGCAGTACTCCAGATGTGGCCGAACCAGGCTTTTGTGTCGCTGGAGCATAACTTCACGGCTCTTGAACTCAATCCCTCTATTAATGAAAGCTAACACACCATACGCCGCCTTAACAACTCTATCGACCTGGGTGGCAGCTTTCAGGGAACTGTGGACGTGGACCCCAAGACACCTCTGCTCCGCCACACTGCCAAGAATCTTTCCGTTAACCCTGTATTCTGCTTTCAAGTTTGTCCTTCCAAAATGAATCACCTCATGCTTTTCAGGGTTAAACTCCATCTGCCACTTCTCAGCCCAGCTCTGCATCCTATCAATGTCCCTTTGTGACCCAGAACAACCCTCCACACTATCCACAACTCGACTCACCTTCGTATCGTCCACGAACTTACTAATCCACCCTTTCACTCCTACATCCAAATCATTTATAAAAATCACAAATAGAAGAGGACCCAGAACAGATCTTTGTGGTATACTACTCATAACTGAGCACCATGTTGAATATTTTCCGTCCACTGCCACCCTTTGTCTTCTAAGGGTCAGCCAGTTCTGAGTCCAATCTGCCACATTTTCCCCCTTCCCCATGCCTCCTTACTTTCTGCATGAGCCTACCATGGGGAACCTTATCAAATGCCTTACTTAAATCCACGTATACCACATCCTCTGCTCTACCTTCATCCACATGTTTGGTCACTTCTTCAAAGAATTCAATAAAGTTTGTGAGGCATGATCTACCTGTCACAAATCCATAAGTGTTGCTGAATAAAGAGACCTAGAAGTGCAGGAACATAGTTCCTTGAAGGCAGAGTTGCAGTTGGATGGACTGGTGAAGAAAGTATTTGGCACGCTTGCCTTCATTAGTCAAAATATTGAGAGTAAGCATTTGGATGTCATGTTGTGGATGTACAGGACTTTGCTGAGACCATTTTTAGAATGGTGCTTACAATTCTGTCACCCTTTTATAGGAAGGATGTTGTTAAACTCGAGAGCGTGCAGAAAAGACTTACAAGGATGTTGCCAGGACTGAAGAGTTTGAGTTATAGGGAGAGGCTAAATAGGCTGCAGGGTAATCTTATAAACATTTATAAAATCATGAGGAACAAGGTCTTTTTCCTGGGATGGGGGTGGGAGTCCAAAACTAGAGAGCGTAGGTTTAAGGTGAGAGGGAAAGATTTTAAAAAGGATCTGAAGGGTAACTTATTAACGCATAGGGTGGTGCATTTATGGAACGAGCTGCCAGAGGAAGTGGTGGCGGTACATGCGATTACAACATTTAAACGGCATCTGGATGGGTATATGAATAGGAAGGGTTTAGAGGGATATGGGCCAAATGCTGGAAAATGGGACTGGGTCAGATTGGGATGTGTGGTTGGACAAGTTAGACCAAAGGCTCTGTTTCTGTGCTGTACAACTCTAAGTCGGTCTTACCCCACTATGATCAATGGTACAGATGGTTTTAATGGTATGTCATTGTGTTTCAGCTGGTGGTTGCAACAACATGTATGGGAATGAAACACCCAATATTCAGTCAAAGGAGGTTTGACTTTTGTATTGTGGATGAGGCATCCCAGATCAACCAGCTGATCTGCCTGGGCCCTTTATTTGCTGCCGATCGGTTTGTATTGGTGGGAGATCATCAACAGCTACCGCCCATTGTTCAGAGCTCAGATGCCAGGTACGAACTTCAACTTTGTTTCAGTCTGACCCACATTTGAAAGGCAGCTTGTCTGCAATGAATTGTATTCAGCAGAGAAACCATCCTCATAGAAAGAACGTGTACAAAGTAAACTTGTTGCACTTGTACTGAGAACCAAAGGACTGTGTATGCTTGAAATCAGAAAGAAAAACAAATTGCCAGGAAAGTGCAGCAAGTCTGGTAGCATATGTGGAGAGAAAGCAGAGGTAACATTTTGGGTACAGTGACCCTTCTTCAGAACTGATTGTAGCTTGGAAAAGGTTAGTATATATCCTGAAGATGGGGAAGGAGTAGGAGTAAATGATAGGTGAAAATGGAGCCCAGAGAGAGACAATAACAGTTGGACAGACACGGTAATGGGTAAAGGTACTCCTAGGAGAATTAAGAGCTGCTAATGGGGACCATTGGTAGCTGGCAATGTGTTGGTTGTGGTAGCAGCCTATGAGATGACAAAGCCTGGTGTGTGGGGGTTGGCTGAAGGACATGAGAGAAAGTGCTCAGGCTCTAAAATTATTGAACTCTATATTGAGTCCTCAGTAGGACTTCAGGGTCCCCATGTGGAAAATGAGATGCAGTTCTTCAGCCTACACTGTGCTTCAGTGGAGTACCGCAGCAAGCCTGACACAAATGTTGGCCAGGGAACACTGGTGTGTGTTGAAGTGGCAGACAGATCATACGTGTGTTGTGCAAAGGGGTCACCCAGTCTGCGTTTCATTTCCTCAAAGTAGAGCAGATCAGATTGTGAGCAGTGAATATTGTAGACTAGATTGAGTGAAGTGCAGGTAAATTGCTGCTTCACCTGTAAGATGTGTCTGAGGCCTTGGATGGTGAAGAAGGAGGAGATAAATGGAGGGTGTTATACCTTCTGTGATGGCATGGGGTGTGGGAAGGTGTTGGGAGTGGACCAGGATATCCAAAAGGGAACGGTCCCAGCGGAAGGCTGACGAGGGAGTGGAGGGGAATATATCTGGTCATAGCCTCTCATTGGAGGTGGCAGAAATGGTGGCTAACAGTCCTTTGGAAGTGGATGCTGGTGGTGTGGTAAGTGAGGACCAGGGGTCCCTATCGTTTTATGGGAAGAGAAGAGGTGAGGGCCAAAGTTTGGGAGTTGGGTTGGACATAGCTGAAGGCCATGTCAACCATGCTTGTCAGCTACTAATGGTCCTCACTGGCAGCTCTTGATTCTTCCGGGCTGAGCATTACCCATTCCATTGTTTGCCCAACTCTTGTTTTTACCCTCTGGGCTTCATCTATACTTATCGTTTATTCCCACCCCATTTTCAGCATACATACCAACCTTTTCCTAGCTACAGTCAATTCTTATGAAGGGTCACTAGACCTGAAATGTTAACTCTATTTTCTCTCCACAGATGCTGCCAGACCTGCTGAGATTTTCCAGTAACTTCTGTTTTTGCACCTGAAATAGGCTAAGGCCAGTGTCATCATGGAGAGGTTAACCAGTATTGTGGGGGAGAGTTATGCTAATTTGTGAATTAAAGGAACTAGGGAGTTAGGGAGTAGATGTGTAGAGGGCTAGGAAGACAAACAGTATGAGAATAAAGAGTAGTTCTGAAAGGAGAGAGTCCAGACATCAGTGAAATGCAAAGTAGACTGAAGTGTTTGTAATGAATACATGGAACATGGGAAATAAAGTTGGTGAGCTGATCAGCATACTTTCCAAGGGAGCATTTTTGATATTGTGATAATAAAATGAGCAAGAATGGAAAACTTGCAATTTGTGCCAATAGTGTTCAGGAAGAAATTAAAGATTGCAATATTGGTTAAAAATAAACCTTAATGAAGAAGGATGAAAGGTACTCCTACTTAATATCCTGGGAATAATGATCTTGATTGTTCTAATTCAGACTTTGATTAATATTTAACACCTGTTTTGTGATTGCTTGTAATCTATATTACACATCTTGGTGGAGGAGCAAATTTCAGAAAAATATAAGAACATTCTATTGATAATTAGGGACTTAATTATTGTAGCATTGATGGGAGAAAACCGTGCAAACGGCAAGGAGGTGGAAGAACTCTTGAAATTGCACAATTAAAAATGTCATTAACAACAACAAAAAGAAAATTGCTGGAAAAGCTCAGCAGGTCTGGCAACATCTGTGGAGAAAAATCAGAGTTAACATTTTGGGTTGAGTGACCCTTCCTCAACTTTCATTACTTGTTTAGTTTCCAGCTCAGTGAAGTTAAAAATGATGCTGGATCTAATTCTGGTGAATGGAACTTATGGAGCATGCGTCAATGAGGAGGCATTGGGGAACAGAGATCATTCTAGCATTACATGTACTATTGGAAAAGGAGCAATCAAAATGTGAAGATATTTAAGTGGTTGAGGGGCTAATTTCAGAAAGTTGAGAGGATTTGACGCAAGTGAGTTAGGAACAAAGATAACCAGGTAAAACAGTAAATGAGATTATAGGAGGCTGTCAAAGAAGAAATAGTTCAGTTACAAAGGAGACTCATTCCTATGAGGGCGTAGGAAAGGAAGTGCATCTAAGTTTGAAGCTTTCTTGAAGACTAACCTTGCAAAATTTAAACAAGGCAACATGAGTGCTTTTGATTTTAGATTTATAGTACAATAGGGAGCAAATTCAAGCACCAAAGTATCAAAGCTAAGTTGAGAGGAGAACTGAAATCAGGAGCCAGAGAAACAGAGTAAAAATTTACAAGTGGCGTAAAAAGGTGCGCCGTCATCTTTACAAACATATAAATAGTAAGGAGTGCAAAGGAAGTCTGTGGCTGATAAAGGGTAAAGGTGATTTTGTGGAGACGAAGCTACAACGGAGGTACTAAATGAATACTTCCCATTTTTTCACCAAGAAGAAGTAATTTAAATGTTTTCAGTAATTTTGCATGACTTGATCAACAGGATTGTAACTTTGCGATTTAAAAAAAACCAAACATACCACGTGATTTCTCTTAGTTACTGCTTCCTCATTTGTGCTGGTTACTGCCTACAGCCAATATTCCCTTTAAAATTTAGTTGTTTCACGTGGTCATTATTTTTTGATGTGTTCACTCTCCGTTTTCATTTCTTTCACATTATTTATTACAGAGCAAGGTCTTGCACACCCATGTAGTTTAGTGGGAACATTGATTGCCCTCCCACAACCGCAATAGGGTTCCCCTTATCCTTACCTACCATCCCACCAGCATCCACATCCAGAAGATCATCAGATGCCATTTCCACCACCTCCAGCAAGATGCCATCACCAGACACACATTCCCCTCCCCTCCCTTGTCCGCCTTCCGCAGGGACCGTTCCCTCGGACACCCTGGTCCAAACTTCCTTCACCCCCAACACCTCCCCGCAGCCCTACGGGACCTTCCCCTATAACCGGCGAAGGTGCAACACCTGCCCATTTACCTCCTCCCTCCCCACTATCCAAGGGCTCAAACATACCTTCCAGGTGAAGTAACACTTCACCTGCACTTCCCAGAATCTAGTCTACTGCATTCGCTGCTCACAATGTGGTCTCCTCTACATTGGGAAAACGAAGCGTAGACTTGGCGACCACTTTGCAGAACATCTACGTTTTACTTGCAAAAAAGTCCCTGAACTACCCGTTGCCTACCACTTCAATGCACCACCCTGCTCCCTGGCCAACATCTCTGTCTCTGGCTTGCTGAGTGTTCCAGTGAAGCCCAACGCAAGCTGGAGGAACAACACCTCATTTTCCGCTTGGGGACCCTACAGCCCTCCGGACTCAATATTGAGTTCAATAATTTTAGGGCCTAAACTCTCCCATGTCCCAACCCCCCCACCCAACACACCAGGCTTTGTTATCACAATAGCCTGCCATTACACACCCCCTGTTGTTGGTCACTAACAGTCCCCATTGACAACTGTTCACCCTCCCAGCCTGATCAGTAGCAACTCCTTTGTCTGTCCAACTGTCTTTCTCTCTCTCTGTTCGGGCTCTATCCTATCGTTTACTCCCTACCCCACCCACCTCCCTATTTTCTACATATAAACTGACGTTTTCCCAGCCACTATCAGTTCTGAGGAAGGGTCACCAGACCCAAAACGTTAACTCTGTTTTCTCCTTCACAGATGCTGCCAGACCTGCTGAGCTTTTCCAGCAACTTTGTTTTTGTTCCTGATTTACAGAATCCGCAGATTTTTTGGTTTTTATTGATTTAATTATGTTTGATTCTAGGCAGTCATGTTCAGATTGTATACCAATTGCATACCTTATAGTTTAAGATGACCTTTTTTAAAATTTGAGGCCCAGCAATTTTGTTTTAAACACCCTACAACAACTGCTGGTTAGTATCCCAAGAAGTAGGGGCTGTTGTTCATGTGGTTATAGTGAGAGTTTTATGTTATTTAGAATGTAATCAACTGTATAATTTAATTCTTTCCTGCAACAATGTTTACAATCCTGAAACCTCACACCTCCCCTCTCTCATTCCCCACCATCTGCCATTCGTGGATCCCAAGACCCCACACTGTGATGTCTGGTGCCCTCCCCCCCACCACCCCAGTCTCTTCCTCACTCTTTGCTCCTGCACATGTACCATTGCTATTTTAGTGTGTTTGTGTCAACAGATCTCTGGGAATGGATGAGAGTTTGTTTAAACATCTGGAGCAGAATCTTGACGCGGTCGTTCAACTGAACGTTCAGTACAGAATGAACAGGTAGTTGCTTCAAATAAAACATTTGATTTGCTAAAAATGAATTCTGTTGTCTTATAACAATTTTTAAAATCTCTTCAGCACGATTATGTCACTCAGCAACAAGTTAATATATGAAGGAAAGTTGGTATGTGGGTCAGAACAAATAGCAACTGCAACTTTACAGCTGCCCAAGTGGAATGAGCTGCATGTACTTGGGCTGAAAGATACCTGGCTACAAGATGCCCTGGAGCCATATAAACCTGTTTGTTTCCTTGACACTGAAAAGGTGAGTTGAGACACATAATCACATCTGTGTTACTTCCAAACTCGACTGGCTGGTGTGCCACACTCTATTTCTCCCCCGAATAGGCCTGTTCATCCAAAACACTCTGCCTGTATAGAATCGTAGAATCATAGAATCTCTACAGTGTGGAAACAGGCCCTTCAGCCCAACAAGTCCACACTGAACCTCAGAGCATCCCACCCAGACCCATCCCCCGAGAACCCACCTAATCTACACCTCCCTGAACACTACGGGCAATTTAGCATGGCCAATCCACCTAACCTGCACATTTTTGGACTGTGGGAGGAAACCGGAGCACCCAGAGGAAACACGGGGAGAATGTGCAAACTCCACACACAGTCGCCCGAGGCTGGAATCGAACCCAGGTTCCTGGCGCTGTGCTCATTGAGCTACATTGACTTCCAGTCAAAAGCCTAGATTTTCAAATTTTTATCATCGTCTTTAGACTCCCCTCAGAGCCTGTGCTTCCCATAGCTCTTTAAATCTATCCATCTCATAACTGTTAGATATCTGCTTATCTCATTCTGACCTCTTGATCATTCCCAATTTTAATTCTCCAGTATTAGTAGCCTTGCTTTCTGCTGTATTTGCCCCAAGCAATGGTATTCCCTATTCCCACCTCTCTATTCTCCTTTAAAGTACTCCTCCAAAAGCTACCTCTTTTACCAATTTTTTGGGGCCTGCCCTAACATTAGCTTCTATAGCTTAGTGTCAGACTTTATGATGCTCCAGTGAAGTACCTTGGGATAGTGTGTTATGTTAAAGACACTGAATGTGGGTTACACACGTTTTCTGTTGATGGCATTTTCTTCTTTTACTAGTTGTCTGTACAGGTTATTTAATTTGAGGTTTGATATGTTTGCATTGCACCAAGGTACCAGCTCCAGAGAGAGATGAACAATATGGACTGAGCAACCTGACCGAAGCTGAGCTGGTGTATTGCCTGACAGCAGTGCTGGTAAAGGTATGAGTCCGTAGCTCTGAGGGAATTGTATGCTTCACACTGATCAATGCTAATGTGAAATATTGAAACCAAAAGCACATCTGGCAAAAATGGCAGTCATTATGTTCACGCATTTCATAACCTTACATTAAATAATATAGATTGATTGTTTTCTAATCTGGTTTTATAACCAATCAAATGACTGAGTGAGGTGTTTGTCTTGATTCTCTCCAATTCAGCCTCACTGGAGATAGCATTGTGTATGTAAGTATTTATGATGTGGAGGTGCTGGTGTTGGACTGGGGTGGACAAGGTCAGAAATGACATGACACCAGGTTATAGTCCAACAGATTTATTTGAAAACACAAGCTTTCGGAGCCTCAGTCCTCCTTCAGGTGTTACTGAGCGAGGTAGTATCAGGCACAGAATTTATAAGTAAAAGATCAAAGGTTCACACCATTAGTGAGGATGTACGAGATGTACACGGTGACACAATAGTTAGCGCTGCTGCCTCAGCACCAGGGACCTGGGTTCGATTCCACCCTCAGGTGACTATCTGTGTGGAGTTTGCACATCCTCCCCGTGTCTGTGTGGGTTTCCTCCGGGTCCTCTGGTTTCCTCCCACAGTCCAAAGATGTGCAGGGTAGGTGGATTGGCCATGCTAAATTGGCCGTAGTATTCAGGGATGTTTAGGTTAGGTGGGTTAGACATGGGGGAATGCAGGGGTAGGGGCTCGGTCTGGGTGGGATGCTCTTTGGAGGGGCGGTGTGGATTTGTTGGGCTGAATGGCCTGTTTCCACACTGTAGGGATTCTGTGAAAAATTCTGTGGAAAAAATACCTAAGATACTATTAAATCTTTAGTCAGTTAGAAGGTTTTAATTGACTAATATGTACATGTAAATTCCTGATGTCCTTTCAAGTCACCGTCCTGAGAGGACTAAAGGACTCAGTGTAAATAAAAGTTGACATTTTAGGTCAGACAATGCAGGTTAGGTGTGTGAGACCTTGTTTAGAATCTGTTTGTGTTTTAGTTTGGGGTTAGACTGATTTTATTTCTATAGTAGGAATTTATAAAGGCCACATTGACTGCCTATAAATTGTGTGCTTTTTGAACAAAATAAAATGTATCTACAAACACAAATTCATCCCACAGATTCTCGTGTGTGTGTGTGTCACCCACACACACACACTCACTCTCTGCGCTCCCCCCCTCATTCTCTCTCACAAACGTGCATGTGCATACAAATCTATGGGGTGAAATTGTATTTGCAGATACATTCTATTTTGTTCAAAAAGCACACAATTTATAGACAGTCAGTCAATATGATGTTTTATAAATTCCTACTTAAGAAATCAAACCAGTTTGACTCCAAACTAAAACACAAACAGATTCTAAACAAGGTCTCACACCTAATGCACATTGTCTGACCTAAAATATCACATCTTATTTATACTGATAAAACTTGAAAGGAATTTGGGGATTTACATGTACATACTAATCAATTAAAGCCTTTTAACTGATTAAAGATTTAACAGCATCTTAGGTTTGCTGAGTACATCCTCATGAATGGTGTGAACCTTTGATCATTTACTTATAAATTCTGCGTCCGATATTATCTCTCTCACTAACACCTGAAGGAGGATTGAGGCTCTGGAAGTATTTAGTGACGGATGGTATGCAGGAAATCAAATGAGATCATGACCAAGAAATCTATGGAGAAAATGAGGAAGTTGAACTTGAATGAAATATAAAAATCCATTAAGGGTTTTTAAAAATATGTAAAAAGGAAATGATTGGGCAATATGAATTTGCGTGTGCCTAAGGCAGAGACACAAGAAATTGTTATGCAGTAAGGAAATGACGGAGAACTTAAACAATGATTTAGTACCTGCCTTCAAAGCAGAGGTCTTGGAAGATTCCAGAAAATTTGGGAACTCCAGTGACCAAAACTCTTTTTGGGTTCATTCGGGCTACTCAGTTCCTGGTCTTATTACAGTCTTGGTTCAAACATGGACAAAGCTCCCCTCCAGAGGTGAGGTGGTAGTGACTGCCTTGGGTTTAACTATCTTAGACTTCCCTTCTCCATAAGATCTTAAGTGAACGTATTTGCTGCTGATCGTGCAATATTCAGTACCATTCACAATTACTGCATTCTAAGAAAAATAAACAAACAATGAAATTCACTGCTGAAGTGGTGGAGGCTTGTACAATTACAACATTTAAAAGGTATCTGGATGGGTACATGAATAGGAAGGATTAGAAGGGATTTCTGAAGAAGGGCCTAGGCCCAAAGCGTTGGCTTTCCTGCTCCTCTGATGCTGCTTGGTCTGCTGTGTTCATTCAGCTCTACACCTTGTTGTCTCAGGATTAGAAGGGATACGGGCCAAACGCTGGCAAATGGGACTAGATTAATTTTGGATATCTGGTTAGCATGGACAAGTTGGACCGAAGGGTCTATTTCCATGCCTGTACAGCTCTATGACTCAGATACTGTTTTCATATGCAGCAGCAGCATCCAAACTTGGACTGATGATAATAATCCAGACCTGGGCAAATAACCGCACCGCACACGTGCCGGGCAATGACAGTCTCCAACAGGAGAGAATCTAACCAGTACTTTTGATTTGTAATGGAATTACTATAGCTGAATTTCCTCACAATCAATATGCTTGCGGGTGGGGGGTGGCTACATTAATCAGAAACTGAACTGGATTGACCATATAAGTAATTTTGCTGCAAGAGCAGTTCAGAGGCAGGAAATTCTGCAGCACATAACGCAGCTCCTGTCTCCTAAAATTTTGGCCATCAACTACAAGGCACAAGTCAGGAGCGTGATGGATGGATGAGTGCAGCTCCAATAACACTCGGGCCTGACACCATCTAAAACAAAGCAATCTGCTTGATTGACATCCTATCCTCCACGTTGAACATTCACTCCTTCCACCACCGATGTAGCGTAACTCATCAAAGCTCCTTCAACAGCACCTTCTAAACCCCTGACTTCTACCATTTTGAAGGACAGGCGAACAGATGCAGGGAATACAAACACCTGCAAGTTCCCCTCCAAGTCACCCACCATCCTATCATGGAATTAGATTGTTGTTCCTTTTCTGTCAACTGTTCAAAATCCTAGAACTCCCTTCCTAACAGTCTCTCAGCACTGTAGGTGCAATAAAGGAGTCAGATTTCCTAAAGTGGAAAGGAAGCTGTGGATCATGTTTCTGTGGCTGACCCAGACTCTTGAACTTTTGTTTTGTGCATAGGTTGGCTGCAAGCCCTGTAACATTGGGATTATTGCACCTTATAGACAACAGCTTAAAGCTATCTGTGCTGTGTTGATGCGGGACAAGGCCTTCAGTGCTGTTGAGGTCAATACAGTGGACAAGTACCAGGGGAGAGACAAAAGTGTGATTATTGTATCCTTTGTTAAAAGTAACAGTGAGGGAAAGGTAAGTGATGTGTTAATGTGTATTAAAAACAATGCTATAAGCCTACTGTATAATTCAGTAGGAGGATGGTAACTCCAGAAAGCTAAACCTATTTCTAATATCCATCCACTCTTAAATTAGAACCTATGTGAAAATCATCTGTAATTTTAATTATTAGAAGTGAGCTGAACCATGTATTATGGGCTGTTAGTTTGATGACCTGTCAATTTCCAGTTAGGCTGGTTATATTGGAATGGAATGGAAATGGTTCCCAGATTTTAAAGGATGCTCAGTGATGAGATGAATTATAATTAGAGTGTTTACAGCTGTGGGAAATTGTTTTAAGTCTAGGTGTGTGGTCAGAGCCTACATAGCAAGAGAAACCAAGTGAAGTGAATTAAGAAATAGTAACTCAGGATGTCGAGCTGCAAGAAAATATGACACCGTTGGGGTCCTTGCTTTGCCCATTAAGAATATATGGGAAAGAAGAGGCTGCTGGACATCGAGAACAGTAGAGAGCTCAAAAGGGATTAAACACAGAATTGTTGAGAAAGAAAAACAAGATTTAATGGATTAAGACCATGAGATGTAGTTGGCAGAAACTGGCCATTCAACCCATCAAATCTGCTCTGCCATTCAATGAGATAATGGCTGATCTGATGACCCTCAACTCTTCTGCCTTTTCCCTATAACCCTTGATTCTCTTACTGATTAGCAATCAGTCTCCGCTTTGAATATACGTAATGCTCTGGGCTTGATAACCCTCTGCTCTAAAGAATTCCACAGGTTCACTACCCTTTGAGAGAAGAAATTCTGTCTCATCTTTGTCTTAAATGTGCAACCCTGTTTTGAGGGTTTATTACCTCTTGTCTTAGATTTGCCCACACGGAAAAACAAACTGTCCACATTTACCTGTTCAAGTCCTTTGAGCTTTTTGTATTTCAATAAGGTTGCCTCCCAGTCTTCCAAATTCCAATTAGTACAGGTTCAACCTACTTGGCATTTCCTCGTAAGACAGTGCCTCTGTAACCCAGTATCAGCCTATTGAACCTTCTCTGGATTGTCTCCAATGCCTGTATATCTTTCCTTGGATAAGAGATCCAAAACTGTTCACAGTATTCCAATATGGTATCCTTTCTTTATCAGTACCTCCTACCTTTATACTCCATTTGCTTTGAAATAAAAGCCAACATTCCATTTGACTTCACATTACTGGATGAACTTGAATGCTAGCTTTTTGTGATTTATGCTTCAAGACTTCCAAATCCTTCTGTCCTAGCTTTCTGCAGTCCTTCTCCATTTAAATAATATTTAGCTTCTCCAGTCTTCCTGCCAAAGTACATGACCTCACATTTTCCCCCATTATTTTCCATCTACCAAGTTTTTTGCCCACTTTGTTAACCTGTCTGTGTCCCTTTGCAGAAAAAGGGTCCAGACTTGCAACATCAGCTTTCCTGCTCCTCTGATGCTGCTTGGCCTGCTGTGTTCATCCAGCTCTACACCTTGTTATCTCAGATTCTCCAGCATCGGCAGTTCCTACTATCTCTCAGTTAATTGGGAGTTAAGATTGGGGAAAAAGTGACAAAAAAAATGTCAGATTGAGAAAGACTAGAAGTGGAGATATCAACAGAGGAAAATATGAACAGGAATAGACCATTCAAACCTGCTCCACCATTCTGATCATCCTACTCGGTTTGATCTCTTTAGCCCTAACAACTGTATGTATCTCCCTCTTGAGAGCATTCAGTGTTTTAGCCTCGATTGCATTCTGTGGCAGAAAATTGCACAGGCTCACCACTTTCTGGGTGAAGAAATTTCTCCTCTTCTCCCTCCTAAATGGCCAACCCTGTATTCTTAGACCATGACCTCCTGGTTCTGGACTCCCTGATCATTGGGAACATCCTCCCTGTGTTTACTCTGTCTAGTCCACTTACAATTTTATAGGTTTTTATGAGATTCCCATACTAAATCTTCTAAACTTCAGTGAATATAGTCTTAATGACCCAATCTCTGTTCATGTGTAAGTCCTGCCATCCCAGGAATGAGTCTGGTAAACCTAGTTGCACTTCTTCCATGGTCAGAACATTCTTCTTCCAATAACGGCACGGTGGCTCAGTGATTAGCAACGCTGTCTCATAGTCAGGTACCTGGGTTCAATTCCACCCTCAGGTGACTGTGTGGAGTTTGCACATTCTCCCCGTGTCTGTGTGGATTTTCCTCCAGATGCTTCGGTTTCCTCCCACAGTCCAAAGATGTGCAGGTTAGGTAGATTGGCCGTGCTAAATTGGCCATAGTGTCCAGGGATGTCCATGGGGCCAGGGTTGCTCTGGGTGGGATGCTCTTTGGAGGGTGGGTGTGGACTTGATGGGCCAAATGGCCTGCTTTGACACTGCTTCTGTGTTCTAAAAGAGATCAATACTGCACACAATATTCCATGAGTGGTCTCAAGGCCCTGTACATTTGCAGCAAGACATCCCTGCTTCTATATTCAAAGCTGAGCGGTGTTAGCTGCTGGTTAGAATTAAGAGACGCACTTAACAAAAAACCTAATTTTCTTCACCCTATCAAACTGATGTAACATTCTATCTTTGTACCCAGGGCTAGAATTTGAAATTGCTCACGGCAACTCAACAGAAGATGATGAATGATCAGGAGAGTGGAATGTGATATGGCTGTGGATTTTTTTTTTGAAAATCTGAACAAATCTTGGGGAAAGGGATAACAAAATTAGTCTGATAATTCAAAATATAATTAAGAATGAAACACAAACCTTGAAATTGCTTGACTTGTGAACACCTCTGTGGAATCTTCACACCAAACATGAATATTATAGATAACAACAATAACTGCACTGGATTTTCTTTAACAGCTTGGAGAGTTACTGAAGGACTGGCGAAGACTCAATGTAGCACTGACTCGCCCCAAGCACAAATTGATAATGGTGGGATGTATGTCGACGTTGTGCCAATTTGCTCCTTTTAAAAAATTATTTGATCACTTGAAGGCTGAACAAATGATATCCTTTACAAGTGATAATGTATTTATTGAATAAATGATGTAAAAAGTCAGATGAAGTACTGGGAATTGGGCTGAGGTACAACTGAGATTGAGAGTCACCTGTTATGACAGTAAGGATCTCTGTGTAGTCTAATGTGCAATTTAATTCCCCTTGCTCATGGGGATCTTGCCCATTAATTGGCAATTTCAGCCAGACAAGTAATAGAAATTTAAACAGAAATTTATGGAGAAACTTAGCAGTCTAGGCAGCGTCTAAAGAAGGGTCACTGGACGTAAAATGTTAACTTTGCTTTCTGTCCACAGATGCTGCCAGACCTGCTAAGTTTCTTAAACAATTTGTTTTTGTTTCAGATCTTCAGCACCCACAGCGCTTTATTAAAGTAATAGAAATTGTTGGTACATGAAATAAAATGCTGTGCCTGTGTCATGGGAGGTGCAGCTATCCTCTAGATATCTGCTTGTGGTTTTCTCTGCTCCAGTGGAAACAACTTCTGTTTCTCTCCACCTAGCTATCCTTTAATCCTTGCTGTTGTCCTGGTGAATTTGCACTACATTGTGTATCATTTTAATACATTTTCTGTATTAGTGCATTTAAAATGATACTGTCCTCTAACTGGTCAAACTATTGACTTGTACAGACTTTGTTCTTCACTCTTTGTCCCTATTCACAAATTCTAAAATGTTGGTGACTGTTAGTAGCTCATTTCCGTGTTCATGGAATTGTGTATCTAGACCATAACTTACTCTTTATTTTTCTATTTCGTTCTGCATCTTCCTGTACTTTGTTTTTCCTTTCTGAATGTACTAGGTCTCTCACATATTATATTGGAGCTGCTGCATGCCTGTATTATCTGGACTGGATGAGGCTAGACATTGTTCTGTCCTGTGGATGGGTGTAGGTATTGGGTTGTCCTGCACATGGGTTTGAGAGTAGCAGCCATGCGCCTTCCTTAAGCAAGTCTGAGCATAGTATTTCTTAAGTGTGAAGTGCTGAGTGAGATTACTTTTTGCTAAGTTTTCATGTTTTTGTTCAATAAGAAATTCATGACACAAATTACAACCCTAAACCTCCATCTTACCACTTTCTCAAGTCTGTTTGTGGGTGCTAAGACCCCACTAGGAATGCTGACAGAATGCTCTGCTGTGGGTTGATCGTGCCTCCTTGATGGATTGTTAATGCATGTGTATAGGATTGTGTGGAAAAGCCTGAGCACCCTTCTAACGGTTGATTATCTTTCTGCAAAGTAGCCTTAGTCATCACTGGTTACTGATTTCACTCATAGCTGGGTGATTCTGTGGACTTCAATCGCTGTATGGCACAGAGGTTTTCCTTAACTAGCTTCACATCATTGACCTACCTGCTGCAGCACATACAATCGTTGTTGCAAAGCATGTGCATTTGTCTTCCTGAAAAATGTGAATGTGGGGAGAACTGCTGTTTAGTGTCATGTGTCTATGAAAGGGATATACTTGCATCTTAATCGAACCTCTATCTCCCTCCTGGATAAGCACTGCCAATCTAGACTGACCTACGCCTGTCATTCAGGTGGACCTACTGCCTCTAAATATGAACCTAAACTAATTGATCAGAATTTCTCACGTTGTTTGGTTAGTTCTGAAGAAGTTTGAATTCAACTTTACTTGAATCGTAAAGACTGAAATCACTACCAGATTCTAAATTAAGTGGACTTAAGCTCAAAATTATGTTGCACCAACACACATCTCACTACTCAAACTCTATTAATGTATGACACTGCATCACATCATATTAATGTGTAATACCCAACATGTACATTATTGTAACACTGTGAAAGATTTGGAAATATTTCTGAGATCCTGTTGCCAAGATGAGCGATATTGGTGGTTAACTTCCAGAGCTTAAAAGAGATTGTAAAGTCAGTGTAGATTTCACTTGGTCAATGTATATCCAAACTCAACATCTCAGTTTGTCTTTTCATGGCTTTGATGTGCACAACTGAACCATTTTGTTTCTCATTTATTGCAGTGCCTTTGTGGCTTGTGGACATGATTGGTGAATTAAATCCTTGCCATTTAAGGGGTAGGCTGCAGGGATGGAGGAGGAATGGGGAGCTGTATGTTCACTGCAGTGTAGAAAATCTTGTGGTACACCAGAATGGGTAGCTACGTGCTTATGTACTGTTGGTCTGGTAGAATGCTATTTCTGGGCTGCTGCTTATATCATTTAAGATTGTTGAGACTTCCTGGACCAGTTGGGAACTGATTACCATTATGGAGTTCCCAGCACATTAACCTGGTGTACCTATTTTAATACATATTTGTAGCTGCACAACAATTTCAATAAAGTTTACAAAAATTAATCAAAACGGACATTTTCATTTTTACATTGAAACACTCTGATTTTGTCCTGCGACTGAGAAGGGGGACCTTTTAGGGATCGCAGTATCATAAAATTTAGGCTAGGTATGGAAAAGGACAAAGAACAATCCGGAGAAGGAATAATTAATGGGAGGGAAAGCCAATGGGGTAAGAATAGATCAGACAGATAAATAGGAATTAAAATGTTGGCAGACAAGACTGTAACTGTAGAAACTATAAAATTACAGTCAGTTCAGGCACACACGCTGGAGGAAGCATTAGCAAAATAGCTGTCACTTTCCACTAGTTATAATCTTCAAGTCTTCTTTAGACTTGGTGATGCCAGAAGACAGTAAAATTTTAACTATGACACCCTAGTTTGAAAAGAAAGTGTAAAAGAACAGCAACTATAGGCCAACTGTTTAACTTTGGTGAGGAAACTTCTAGAAATGATTAATTGGGACAAATGTGAGTTAATTACATAAAGTCAGTTTGAATTTGTATGGTATCATGCTTAACTCACTCACTTCAGTGTTTTTAAGAAGTAACACAAACGTTTGCTGACAATAATTCAGTTGATTCCAAAAGGCATTTGATAAAGTGCCATATGATAGTTTTGTCAGAAAAGGTAACACTCATAGAATAAAAGGCATTGTAGCTACATGGATATGGAATTGGTTTACTGACAGAAAACAGTGTAATGATTTTTTCTTGGACTAGAATGTCAAAGTTTTTTGTGGAATCATTGCAGCAGATGAGATTTAATGCAAAGAAGCGTGACTGATTCACTTTTCTAAGAAGAATGCAGAGAGATGGTATAGTTTTAAAGGGAGTGTAGTAACAGTAACTTCTGTGTGTACAACAACCTTTGTTTGAACCAGGACTCTTGATAAACCGACAAAAATTATACACTGAAATACTGGAAGTTTACTGTATTATTGTTATATCTGAGTAGTTGGCCAAGGGTGCGATTGAGAAGGCTCCCTACCAGTAAGTTTTATCTAAGGCATAGTTGCATTATTATAAGTGATTTATGCTGTAAATAAAAATGTGTGCGTATACCCCCTGCATAGAGTTTCTGTTACTTGGTGTGTGTTTTTATGTTGATTATGTGGACCTCTTGTTATGGACCTCCTCAAAATATATTAAGAAGATAGTCTAGACCCTAACTTTTTCTTATTTTAAAGGCAAGTGTAAGGTTCTGCATTCCAGATGCAACTGAATTGGTCAAATTAATTGATGGTAAGCAAAACACAATTTATTCATACATTCTAGTTAAAATACAACAGAGAAAAGAATTGGATCCATTGGAAAACTTAACAGAATAATAGATTCAGTAATTATTATTAATTAACTGTTCCAATATAATAACAACCATAAACGTACACTCTGAAAAAGGCAAAATCAGAAAACCGATCGTCTCATATGCAACTCCAGTAGCCCAGGAAGAAAAACATCAACAGAACTCAGAGTACAGCAGGGAGAGGTGTACTACAATAATAGACCCAGCAACAACTGCTACTGAAAATCTAAGAAATTAAAAATCCTAGTTGAGAGCTTGACCAGTCCCATTCAGGCTGCTTCTATTGTTCCAGATTTTGAATAAGAGCCCAAAGCTTTGCAAGCTGTTTACTTTAACAGTTTTCAATGAACATCTCAGCAGCTCTGTCTTAAAACTATTCTTTACACAAAAAGGACAAAATAGATCTCTCAAAGCCACAGTATTGTCACGCTCTTGATCAACCGGCACACTCCTGGTTATAAAGATGCTGGTTAATAAAACGTTTGCGGTATAAGTAATTGACCATGGCAGGGCAGAATATACAGTATGCTCAGCTTTAAGCAGGGAATACAGTACAAAAGCAAGGACTTCATAAATCTTTGTAGAACACTGATCTTAACGAGAGCATTGAGTTTAGTTTTCAGTGCCATACTTTAGAAGGGATGTGAAGGCACTAAATAGCTGCAGTCAAGTTTCATGAGAATGATTCCAGGGATGGGAACTTCAGTTATATAAACTGGGAAAGCTGGAACTGTTATGCTCGAAGGAGAGAAATTTGAGTGTCTTGAGACTGGACAGAGTATCAAAGGAGAAACTGTTCTCAGTTATGGAAAGATCAAAAACCAGATTGCATAGATTTAAGGTAAAAGCTGCAATGGCAACAAAGGTAAAACTTTTTTATACAGTGAGGATTTGGAATGCATTGCCATTGCCTGAGAATGTGGTGGAGGCGGGCTCCATGCAGTCAAGGGAGCTGGATTGTTATCTAAAATGTACAGGACGAGGTGTGAAGACAGGGGAATATTGGATGAAATGCTCCTGCAAATAGTCAGCAGACGTAACATCAAATATCCTCATTCTGTGCTGTAAACTTTCTATTGTCTCCTTTACTCTGCCTCCAAATTTACCTCCTACCTGTCGCCCCATTCTGCTTGAACCTTTGCTCCTTCACTATACTTCTGGCCTCCACCCCCATGAAAGAGAACTTCATATCTATTCTATTGATTTGGATCACCTAGAATTTGCTGGAGCAAAATACCTTGCTATGTGTCCCATTACACTTTTCCCATTGGTTATACTGTTTTGTACTGCAGACTTCTGGAACTGGGAATTGATAATGATAGTATAGGATATTTGAGGCCATAGTTAAAGTAGATTTAGATTTGATTTACACTACTGTCATGTGTACTCAAGTATGAAAGTACAGGAGTACAGTGAAAAGTTTCAATGTTGCCACACAGTTGTTAGTTACAAGTATCTAGATACAAAAACTTAAGAACAAGGGAGAAAGAAATAAGGAATAAAGTTAAAAGTTAAACATTACAGTCACTCAGTACAGTGTTTAAACAAAAATCAAAAGTTTAATATTACAGTCATTCTTAATACTATGTTGAAAAATAAAGAAATAAAGGTAAAAATTCATTGTGGTCTTTAAGTGCTTAAGTCCATCTCTTTAACGTGTTATAATTCTGGGCCAGGCTACAAATTCCTATTACAACCTGCCTGGTGATGCTTTTTTAAAATTGAGAACATTTGAAATCAGATACTTGCCAAGCAAATAAAACCGTAAAATTCCATGGTTTTGAGCGAACAAAAATAGACTTTACTATACAAAGTGAGAAAAGTAAAACAATCTAAAATAGCAATGCAGCTTATATTCTAACACCCAGAATTAATGAGGTAAATAAGGGTAACGGACTAACTTGGTCAAACACCTCACAGAACGTATCAAATAAGAAATGTGGTCAAGATAGGTCCTACGGATTTCTCAGTAATTTCCCCTCCCATACATTCACGATACAGTTGCCAAATCTTATACATGGAATTCCAAAGCTTTTTTTTTTTAAACACCCAGTTTCAGAAGTTCCTCAAAAGCCATTCCATCATGGACTGCCTCAACTACAACTCAAGTCCCATGGTTCACTTTTTTTTTTCCTGGCCCTATGCTCCACTGCTTACTGATAGGCATAATTCCAACTGAGTCATATAGCACGTTTTTAAAAAAAAAAAAAAAAATCCTTCAGTCCAACTAGGCCATGTCGACATGTTCCTAAACTAAACTAGTCCTACCTGCCTGCATTTGGCCCATATTCTTCCAAATCTTTCCTATTTTGCACTTGATCAAATGTATTTTAAATGTAAGTGTTCCTTTATCTTTCACTTCCCTTGGTAGTTCATTCCACACACTAACCACTCTGTGTAAAAACAAAAGACTGCCCCTCATGTCCTTTCTAAATCTTTCTCCTCTCACATTAAAAAAAGCCTCCTAGTTTTGAACTCCCCCACTTTGGGGAAAAGACCTTTGTTATTCACCTTATCTATGCCTCTCATGATTTTATAAACCTCTATAAGGTCACCCCTCAGCCTCCTATGCTCCAGTGAAAGAAGTCTCAGCCTATCCAACTTCTCCTTATAACTCAAACGCTCCATTCCTGGCAACATCCTGCTAAATCTTTTCTGAACCCTTGCTAGCATAATAATATCCTTCCTATAGCAGGATGACCAGAACTGTACACAGTACTCCAGAAGAGGCCTCACCAATGTCCTGCACAATCTCTACATAATGTCCCAACTCCTATATTCAAAGGTCTGAGCAATAAAGACGTGTGCTAAACTCATTTTAAACACTCTGTTTACCCGTGATGCAAATTTCAAAGAATTACGTTCCTGAACCCCTAGGTCTCTGTTTGACAACGCTACCCAGGGCCCTACCATTAATTGTACAAGTCCAGCCCTTGTGTGTTTTACCAAAATGCAATGCATTGCATTTATCCAAATTGAACTCGATCTGCCACTCATCAGCCCATTGACCAATTGATCAAGATCTCTGTGTAATCTTAGATAACCACTTCACTGTCCAGTACACCATCAATTTTGGTGTAACATAGTCATATTCAAATTATTTATATAAATGAGAAAGAAAAGTGAACCCAGTACCGATCCCGGTCAAACACTACTGGTCACAGGGCTTCAGTTTGAAAAACAACTCTTCATCATCAACCTTTGTCTCCTACCGTAAGGCCCATTTTATATCAAATTGGCAAGGTCACCCTGAATCCTATGTAATCTAACTTAACTAATTAGTCCATCATTCATAACTTTATCAAAGGCTTTACTAAAATCCATGTAAACAATGTCCACTCTGCCCTCTTCAATCTTCTTGGTTACCTGCTCAAAAAAACTCAATCATGTTTGAGATATATGGTTTCCTTGGCACAAAACCATGCTGACTATTTCTAATCATTCTTTGCCTCTCCAAATGCATGTAAATCTTATCTTTAAGAATCACCTCCAATAACTTGCCCACCACCGATATCAGACTTTCAAATCTATAGTTTCCAGTCTTCTCCTTACGGACTTTCTTAAATAAAGGCCCAACATTAGCCATCCTCCAGTCCTCTGGCACCTCAATTGTGGTCAGAGATGGTACAAATATTTCTGCTAGGGGCCCTGCAATTTCCTCCATGATTTCCCACAACGTCCTGGGATACACTTGATCAGGTCCTGGAGATTTATTCACCTTTATGTTTTCTAAGACCTCACATACTTCCTCCTCTGTAACGTGAACTGTTTTCAAAACATCAATATTTATTTCCCCAAGTTCTCCACCCTCCATTTCTTTCTCCACAGTAAAAACTGATGCAAAATATTCATATAATCTCTCTCATCTCCTGAGGTTCAGGTTTGAGTTATGAAGAAAGGGCTGAATAGGCTGGGACATTTACAATACAATGCAGGAAGTTGAGAGGAGACCTTATAGAAGTTTATAAAATAATGAGGGGTATAGACAGAGTTAGTCGTAGTTGTCTTTTCTCCAGAATGGGGTATTTCAAGGATGAGGGGACACATTTTTAAGGTTAGAGGAGAGATTTTAAAAAAAGGGGCAAATCTTTTACAGAGGGTGGTTTGCGTGTGAAATGGCAAGAGGAACTGGTGGTGTGGGCATAATTACAAAATTTAAAAGACATTTGGATAACTACATGAATAGGAAATGTTTGCAGGGATATGGGCCAGGACCAGGCAGGCGGAACTAGTTTAGTTTGGTATGAACTGGTTGGACCGAAGGGTTTGTTTTCTTGCTATATGACTCCATGATGAAGATGACCTGGTTGATCTCTAAAGGGCTCTACTCTCTCTCTAGTTGATCTCTTGCTCCTAATGTACTTGCAGAATCTCTCTGGATTATGCTTAAGCTTATCTGCCAAGGCTATCACATATCCCCTCTTAAGAAATGTTTATACTCTTGTATGTTGTTTATGCTGTTTATACTCTTCAAGAGCTTCATTTGATCCCACTTGTCTTTTTTATTCTTGAGTAGAACCTCAATACCTTCATCCATTGTTCCCTAATCTTACCAGCCTCACCTTTAACTCTACCAGGAATGTAATGCCTCTTAAACTCTTGTTATCACACTTTTGAAAGCCTCCCACTTGTCAGTCATCTCTTTACCTGCAAACAGTGTACTCAATCAACTTTTGAAAGTTTTTGTCTTATACCATTAAAAACTTGCCTTATTCCAATTAAGAACTTTAACTTTTATGTAAGGCTTAGCTTTTTCCATAACTATTTTAAAACTAATAGAACTATGTTCAGTTAACTTTGCCAAACTGGTATAACTGCTAAACTTCTCTTGAGTTCTAATGTTTCTCAACTGCACCAAACAAATAATGTTTGAGGGCTTCCCTTACCCGCTACTGTCAGCCACAGTGAAATTTCAAGTGTTTGCAGACTTCTTCTTTGCCCCAACAGCTCCTAAGTCTTTTCCTGAGTCTGAACACCAATATTTAGTTATACCTACTGACTTCCAGAATGTTTGTGTGTTCTAACTACACGGAACTATAAGCTGCTCCCGAGATTTCTGTCTGAACCTCAACAACAGAAAGCTAGTGACCTCCAGCCACCCATCAGCAGCACAGTGCAAAGGGACAATTTTCCTGTCGTCTGCTCTCTTTAACTAACTCTAAAACTGACTAACTTTTGAACTTCTGTGCACTGACCCTTGAATTAATCCCAATGTTCTATTGAAAACCTTGCTATAATCCTTGATCTATGGACCGAATATAACAATTATCCTTTCTGGCGAATGTAGCAACATTGGAACACCCTGTTCCCTAAAATAGCACAATATTTATGGATTGCTGTCTTAAATAGTAAAAATGAATAAACAAATTATAATCCAATGAGATTTCAGATTAGAAAGGCACATTGTGCTGAATGGCGCTCTCCTGTGCTGTGTGACCACACAGCATGAAAGAGAAACAAAATTACAGGAAGAAATGAGATGAATTAGTCAGTTGATTGACAAATGAATCAGAGAATGAAATGGATATGGAAATGTTAAAAATTAAATTTTTAACGAGTTCCTCAGTTTCTACTATTCCCATTCTGTCCTTTATTTATACTGAATTTTATTCTGCCTTCTCCGGTTTTATTTGGGATTGCCACAATCATGTCAGTCACTCATAGCTCACTTAATTGCAATGTGTTTAATTCTCATATCACATTCTTCAACTTACACTTACACTTCTCGTTGCTGCAGTAAGCAGTCAACATTATCAAAGACCCCTCCCACTCCAGTAATGCTCTCCTTCAATCTCTTCCTTCAGGCAGAAGATATAGAAGCTTGAAAGCACACACCAACAGGTTCAAGAACAGCTTCATCCCTGCTGTTTATTAGACTGCTGAATGGACCTAACTTCAAATAATGTTGATCTTGCTTTGTGCACCTCCTGTGCAGCTGTAACCTTGTATGCCTCATTCTGTTGAAGTGCCCTGTGATCTGTATGTCCTTGATTGCTGTGATCTGCCTGTACTGCTTGCAAAACAAAACTTTTTGCTGTAGGTACATGAGTACAATAAATCAAATCAAATCTTGTCTTAGGCCTTCATTGTCATCTCCTTCCTAGCTGTCCCATCTCCATCACCCACCTGTATATTTTCTCTTTCTCTGCAACAGGTGACTAGATCATTTTAATTTCTTCTCTGCTACTTTATTTGCTTTCCCCGTCATTACTAACACTTACCCACCCCCACCCCATATTCTGGTTCCTGATTTTGTTTGTTCATGTTATTCCACATCCACTTCTCAGCAGAGGAACTCCAGTGTGGGGAGTTGGGATTGTTCTCCTTGAAGGCAGCTAAGGGAAGATTTAAAGAAGTTTTCAAAATCACAAGTGGGCTAGATAGACAGAGAGAAGCTATTCCTGTTCATAATAACAAGAGGGGCACGGATTTAAAAGTGATGTGCAGATGAAACAAGGGTGTTACGAGAGAGAACTTTTTCACACAGCAAGTCATTAAGGTCTGGAATGCACTGCCTGGAAATGTGGTGGAGGTAGGTTAAATTGAGACATTCAAGAAAGGCAGTGGAAGATTATTTGGTGTGCAGGGATATGGGGAAAGGCGGGTGATTGGCACAAGGTAATTGAATGGGTCGAATGGCCTCCTACACTGCAACAGTTCTATGGTTCTATGATTCAATAGTGCAAAGCAAGACTGTCAGGCTGCTTCCTGTGAGTAAGCCTCTTATAAAGGAAGAAATTTAATCTTCTGGCTTGGATCCATTTAACACTGACTAAAAAATGATGTCTCAATCTCCGCTGATGAGTTACTCAACATCAATTGCCATTGGCAGGAGAGTTATAAACTTCCACCACCCATTTCAAACGAGAGCTGAATATGTATTTAAAAGTGATGAATTCAGAGGGCTAACAAGAGAGGACTGAAGAATGGGACTTGCGGGGTAGCTCTTTTGGGAACCAGTGTAGACACGATGGGTTGAATGGCCTCCTCTTGTATTGTCAAATTCTATAATTCACATCTTATTAGTCACTGTTTCTCTCTTCGTGATGTTGCCTATCATATTGCAAGACCAGTCTCTCAAGTGTTTTGTAGATTATTCCTTTCAGTTTCCTGTCACATAAGACTACAATTCCTGCAAAGCTGAGATCTAATATTTTCTATTCTACCATCTTAGCAGAGGGACAATCTATTTGCGGTGTACAAGGTTATGAGGATCATGGATACAGCGGATAAGGAGCAGCTTTAGTTGACGGGTCAGTCATGAGGAAACACAGGTTCAAGGTGAGGGGTAGGAGGTTGGTTGGGGGGGCTGTGGTGGATTGTGAGGAAAACCTTTTTTACCCAAAGGATAATGACTGTTTGGAATGCGCTGCCTGGAAAGCTGGAAGAGGTGAGTTGCCTCAGATCCTTTAAAAAGTACCTCTATGAGCCCTTGGCATTTCATAACATTCAAGGCTATGGGCCAAGTGATGGTAAATGGGATTAGGTTAAAGATCAGGGTTTCTTACTGCAGACTTGATGGGCCGAAGGGTCTCTTCTGCACTATATGATTCTAGATGATCTTCTGTAAACGCTGACTCCACATAGTTGAAATGATTCACCATCGCCAAGTTTGCAAACATAATCTTTACCCCTTTACTCTAATTAGCACATTTAAATCTTGCCAGATTTGAGATTCTTTAACATTCTAACTCTCACAGAGATATTGGTGTCATCTGCAAATGTGCTGACTATACACTGGCCAAGCTGCTGCCAAAATCCATGAAGTAATGGGCTGAAGTGGCATTTGGAGGGATAAATTTCCTCATTAAAAGGCTTCTTAATCTGTTAAGCACTAATCCAGTGCAAAAGATCACATTTATGATCATTGGAAAAGGGCCCATGAGAACTGACATTAGAGTATCTATAACAGTAATTTGTGCTGTATAAATTTGCTAAGGGTTTTTGAGTCCTTTAGGATAGTAGATGATGAAAATCAGGTAGACATGGCTGCCTAGACTTTAAGGTCTTCAATAAGGTACCACATGCTAAATTTCTCTGTGATCTTGGGTAATCGAGTACAGGTGTAAAGTTGTACAGAGCCTTGCTGAGACCTCACCTGGACTACTGTGTAGTTTTGGTCTCCTTATCTAAAGAAGAACAAACTGGAGGGAATGCAATGAGGGTTTACCAGGTTAATTCCTGGAATGGTGGGATTGTTTTATAATGAGTGATTCATGAAACTGGGTCTGTATTCCTTAGTGGTTTGAAGAACGAGGGATGACCTTACTGAAACGTAAAACTGACTGTGACAGGCAGAACGTAGATAGGATGTTTCTCCTTACTGGTGAATCCAAAACCAGGGTACATAAATGGCCTGCCTCTTATCTTGAGATTAAGACTAAAGTGAGGAGACATTTCTTCAATCAGAAGGTCAGTAATCATTGGAATTCTCCTACCCAGAGGGCTTTGGAAACTCAATTGGTGAGCTTGCTCAAGGCAGAAATCCACAGATTTCTGGAGACTATTGGCATTGAGGGATATGGAGATAGCAGGAAAATGACATTGAAGATAGATGACCATTGTTACTCAGGATACGATGAGAAGGAAAAGGCAGGCTTTTAGCAGGTGCAAGGGAGACAAATCAACAGAGGCATTAATGAAGTACAGACAGTGCAAGGTGAACCTCAGGAAAGGAAGGCAAAGAAAGGATATGAGAAAACTCTGGTTAAAAATAAAGAAAATCTCAAAGATATTCTATAAACGTATCAATGGGAAGAGGATAACCAGGAAAGAGTAGGGCACATTAAGGACAAAGAGGACAATCAGTGGGTGGAGCCCAAGGAAATTGATAAACTGTTGACTCAATACTTCACATCCATCTTCATCCAAAAAAAAAGGATGAAGCTATGGAACTCCAGTGGAGAGAATGCAAAGGTGTGTTGGCAAGCTTAAAGTGAGCAGATCTTCAGATCCAGATGAGTTGTGTCCCAAGCTGCTGTGCTAGGCAAGAGAGGAGATTGCAGGGGCATTGACCCAAAATTTTTAATTCCTCTCTGGCCAGGAGGGACGTGTCAGGGGACTGGAGAACATCTAATGTAGTGCTGTTAATTTAAGAAGGCTTATTGAGTCATAGAGTTATATACTATAAAAATACACCCTTAGGTCCAACTCGTCCATGCTGACAAGATATCCTAAACTGAACTCGTCCCATTTGCCAACATTTGGCCCATATCCCTCTAAACCTTTCTGTTCATATACTCATCCAGGTGCCTTTCAAATGTTGTAATTGTATCAGCCTCCACCACCTCCTCTGGCAGCTCGTTCTATACATGCACCACCCTCTGCATGAAAAAAGTTGCCTCTCAGATCCCTTTTAAATCTTTTCCCGCTTACCTTAAACCTATGCCCTCTAGTTTTGGACTCCCCCACCCTAGGAAAAAGACCATGGTTATTCACCCCAGCCATGCCCCTCATGATTTTGTAAAATTCCATGAGCTCACCACTCAGCTGCTCCAGGGAAAAAAGCCCCAGCCTATTCAGCTTCTCCTTTAGCTCAAACCCTCCCATCCTGGCAACATTCATGTAAATCTTTTCTGAACCTTTTCAAGTTTAATAATATCTTTCCTATTGCAGGGAGACCAGAATTGAATATAGTTTTCTAAAAGTGGACTTACCAATGTCCTGTACATTGTTACCAAGATAAGCCAGAGAATTATAGATCAGTAATTCTCACGTCAGTGGTAGGGAAACTTGCAGAAATTCTGAAGGGCAGCATCTATCCCCACTTGGAAGAGCAAGACTTGATCAGGGATGCTCAACATGACTTTGTCAGAGGGAAATCATAGCTAACAAATTTGATTGATTTTATTTTGAGGAGGTGACTAGGTGTGTAGATGATGGTAGTGCAGTTGATGTATTTTATATGGATTTCAGCAAAGCCTTTGAGAAGATCCCACATAGGAGAATTAACAAAAAGACAAATGCGTATGAGAGACAGGGTAATTTCATAAAGTGGATTCAAAACTGGCTCAGCTGTAGGAGACAGGGTGATAACAGAAGGCACCTTTGGTGACTAGAAGCCAATGTCAAATGGCATACGACAGGGATCTGTGTTAGGTCCACTATTATTCATTATTTATATAAATTACATAGATGACTGTGGGGGATTAGATTATTAAATTTGTGGATGACACAAAGATAATTCAGATGGTTAACAGTGAGGTTGCTTGGGCTACAATAAAATATAAACGGGATAGTCAAATGGGCAGATAAGTGGCAGATAGAATTTAACCCTGAAAAGTGTGCGGTGATCCACTTTGGAAGGAGTAATTTGACAAGAAAGTATTCAATGAATGGCATAACACCAGGAAGTTCTGTGGAAAAAAGGGACCTGAGTGTTTGTCCATAGATTTCTGAAGGCAGAAGGGCATGTTAGTTGGGTGCTGAAAAAGGCATATGGGACACTTGCTTTTATTAATCGAGGCATAGATTACAAAAGCAGGGAAGTCATGTTGGCGTTGTATAGAACTTTGGTGAGGCCACAGCTAGAATACTGCATGTAGTTCTGATTGCCACAGTTACATGAAAGATGTAATTGCACTGGAGCGGGTGCAGAGGAGATTCACCAGACTGCTACCTGGAATGGAACATTTAAGTTATGAGGAAAGGGTGGACAGGCTTAGGTAGTTTTCTTTGGAGCAAAGAAACATCTAGTTGAGGTGTACAAGTGTTGATAAGGAGCAACTGTTCCCTTTAGTTGAAGGGTCAGTCATGAGGGGACACAGGTTCAAGGTGAGGGGCAGGAGCTTTGGGGAGGGATGTGAGGAAAATCTTTTTTACACAGAGGATGGTGACTTTAAAAAGTACGTGGATCAGCACTTGGTACATCATAACATTCAAAGATATGGGCAAAGTTTTGGGAAATGGAATTAGGTTAAAGATCAGGCATTTCTTGTGTTGGTACAGACTTGATGGGCTGAAGGGCCTCTTCTGCGCTGTATGATTCTAGATGATCAGCTGTGATCTAATTAAATGGTGGAGCAGGCTCAACTGCTAAATGGCCTACTATGTTCAGTAGAAATTGAAATGATGGCTCAAAATAGGTTTCGATCCCATAGCGAAGTAACCGTAGGCAACTGATGTGGTTCAGCTTGAAGATATACTGCTCATTGTTCCCCAAAGGATTGCTTCCAAACCGTTACTCCTCACAATTTTTATTAAGGACTTAGATGGGAAATCTTGGGAGTATGGGCAGTACATGTGCAGATAACACCAAACTGTGCAGTGGTTAAGATAGCAGAGAGGAGTACAATCAAATCCAACATGATTTATACAGAGTGCAAAATACAGAGGTTGCTAAAGTGTAAAAATAAAAGCAAAATATTGAAAACATTTAACAGGTCTGACATCTGTAGGGAAGAAAAATATTTCAGATCAATAACATTTCTACCAGTACAAGTTTAGATGTGTTAGGGGATGGGTCAAATTACCATTGGTAAATGGTGTTTAGATCAGCTAAATGTGTGGACATCATGGACATCCAGTGCACCAATCCTTAATGATGAGGGAGTACAGTAGGTCAGCGCAAAAGATATGGCTGAAGTATCTGTGACAGTCTTCAGCCGCAAGTACAGAAGTGGATGGTCCATTTTGGCATCCTGAAGAGATCTCCAACATTACGGATGTCAGGCTTCTGCAAGAAATGACTGAAGGCACTGATTACAGAAAAAGCTTTAGGCCCTGATAATATTCTGGCAATAGTCCAGAAGATTTGTGCTCCAAAACTTGCTGTGCTCCTAGCCAAGATGTTCAGTAGTTATAACATTAGCATCTACACAGCAATGTACAAAATTGCCCAGGTAAGCACTGCACACAAAAAGCAGGACAAATCCAACCCAGCCAAGTCCCTGACCCATCAGTCTCCTCTTGATCATCAGTAAAATGATGGGAGGGGTCATAAACAAGTGCCGCTTCGTAGCACTGTTAAACCATAACTTAATGTCGCTCAGTTAGGGAACTACCAGCATCACTCAGCTCCCGTTATCATTACATCCTTGGTCCAAACATGGACTTAAGAGCTAAATATCAGAGATGAGATGAGGGTAAGAGTGACTGCCCTTGACATCAAGGCTGCATTTGAAAGAGTATGGCATCAAGGAGCTATCGAAAATTAGAGTCATTAAAATCAGGGGGAAAATTTCTCCACTGGTTGCAGTCATTACCTAGCACAACGGAAGATGGTTGTGGTTGTTGGAGGTCAGTCATCTCAGTGTTTTCTTTAATTCATTCATGGGATGAGGTAATTGCTGGCTAGGCCAGCATTTATTGTCCATCACTAATTGCCTAGAGGGTAGTTAAGAGTCAACCACATTGCTGGTGGGAATGGAGTCACAAGTAGGCCAGACCAGGTAAGGATGGCAATTTCCTTCCCTAAAGGACATTAGTGAACCAGACGCGTTTTTCCATCAATTGATTCAAGGTCATCATTAGTCTCTTTTATTACAGATCTTTCCTGAATTCAAATTCCAACAATGGCCATGGTGGGATTCAAACCCAGGTCCCCAGAACATTACCTGGGTCTCTGGATTAACAGTCCAGTGATAATACCACTAGGCCACTGCCTCCCTGGTTATGCAGAAATTCCTTCGTAGTGTCCTCGACCCAACATCTTCAGCTGCTTTATTAATGATCTTTCTTTCATCATAAAGTCAGAAGTGGGGATGTCTGTTGATGTTTGCACAATGTTCAGCCTCATATGTGACTCCTCACATTCTGGATACTGAAGCAGTCCATGTTCAAATGCAGCAAGACATGGACAACATGTAGTATGGACTAACAAGTAGCAAGTGATATTCATGCCATGCAAGTTCCCAAGAAGTGAGAATCTAACCTTCTTCCCTTGACGTGAAATGGCATTACCAGTACTGAATCCCGCACTATCATAGCAATATAGAAACATAGAAAATAGGAGGAGTAGGCCATTCAGTATGATCATGGATGATCAGTAGTCAGCACCCTGTTCACATTTTCTCCCCATACCCTTTGATCCTAGGGGTTACCATTAACCAAAAATTGAATTGGGCTAGGTACATAATTACTGTGGCCCTAAGAACAGGTCACAGGCTGGAAATCCTGTATGAGTAACTTACTGCTGGTTCCCCAAAGCCTGTCCACGATCAACAGATCACAAGTCACGAGTGTGAAGGAATACTCCTTAATTGTCTGGATGAATCCTGCTCTAACAATTCTCAAGAAGCTTGACATGAAAGATTAAACAGACCGGACTTTTATTCTCGAGTTTAGAAGAATTATCGTGATCTCATTCAAACTTACAGATTTCTAACAGGGATCAACAGGGTACAGCAGGCAAGATACTTCCCCTGGATAAGGCATCTAGAACTAGGGACACAGTCTCAGAATAAGGAGCAAGCCATTTAGGACAGATGAGCAGGAATTCTTTCACTCAGGTGGTAAATTCTTGGAATTCACCACTCTAGAGGGCTGTCGTGGCTCAGTTGTCAGCTATGTTCAAGACCAAGATTGATGGATTTTGACACATGCAAAAGGATATCTGGACAGTGGAGGAAAATAGTGTTGAGACTGGATGATTTAGACACGATCACAGTCTAAAGATACAGGATAAGTCATTCAGGATTTTGATAAGGAAAAATGTGTTCACCCAGAAAGTAGTGAGCCTGTGAAATTCTCTGCCACCGAAAATAGTTAAGGCCAAAATATTACATGTTTTCAAGAGACTTACAAAAATTCTTAGGGCTAATGGATCAATGCATATGGGGTGAAAATGGGAACAAAGTACTGAGTTGGGATGATCATATTGAATAGAAGAATAGGCTCAAGTGGCCTACTCCCATTTTCTACATCTCTATCTTACTGAATGCTGGAACAGATTTAAGGGCTAAACAGCCTAGTCCTGCTCCTATTATTTGTATTTTTAATACACATCATATTGTGGACAACTAAGAGGTGATGAGCGAGCTGAAAGGTTCTTTCATCATCTTTCTCCTCCACCCATAACAATAATGAATAAGGCAAATTGGTAGCCTCATAACTGATTGCCATGTTTATTTTGTTGAAAGCAACTCTTGTATTAAATTTCACCTGCTACTTGTCCATCCATCCCTAGCCTCTTAACTATCGTCCTCAAATTTTGACTGTCTGCAAATTTTGTACACCTAACTCCAGATTATTAACATTTGTCAACAAAAACAACGGTCTGAACACTGACCACCTGGGAATCCCATGCATACTATTCTCCAATCCAAAAAAACATTTACAACTGTTTTGCTGTTTGTCACTCAGCAATTTTGTATCCATGCTGCTATTGGCTCTTTTATTAAATGGGTTGTAATTTTGCTAAAAGCTTGCTACATGGCACTTCATCAAATGTCTCTTGGATGTCCATCATACATAAAATGTCATCCACATTACTCATCAAAAACTCAAGCAAGTTAGCTAAACAGAATGTGACATGAACAAATTCTTGATGGGCTTTCTTACGTAGGCCATATTTGTCAACTTCACTATTAATTTTGTCCAAAACCATTGCTTTCACCTCTGCTGACTGACCTGTAGTCAATGGGCTTAATCTTTAAACCCTGTTTTGAATAAAGGCAAAATATTTGAAACTCTCCAATCCTCTGATACCACTCATTTCCATGAGGATTGGATGATATTGTCAATGTCTCTGCAATTTCCACCATTATCTTCCTCAGTATCATAGAATTCCTACAGTGTGAAAGCTGACCAATCAGCCCATCAAGTCCACACCAACCCCTCCAAAGAGTATCCCACCCAAAATTATCCTCCTATCCTATCCCTGTAACCATGGCTAATCCACCTAACCTGCACATCCTTGAACACTGGGCGTAATTTAGCATGTCCAACCCACCTAATCTGCTGGTGCTGTAAAGCAGCAGTGCTCATACCACCCCCTTGGATGCATATCATTCAGTCTTGGCGTTTTACTAATTTTTAGCCCATCCAATATCTCAAATCTTTTACTATGATTTCGGCAACATCATCAGTAAAGAAAGGTACCTCCTCAGGTATGCCCTTACCTTTGTGCACTTTGGTTCTTAATTAGCCTCAACCTTTTTAACCACACGTTTATGCATATATCTGGCTAAGTTACCAAATTAACTCCACTACTCAAAATAAAAGAAAAAAAACAGAAAGTTAGAGATCAGTTTGCCCAAAGACAATCATCAGTACAAGCCTGGAACGTAAGGCTTAACCATCAAACATTCCTCCATTTCACCCCCTCATCTTCCATTTTGTTCTCATCTCCCTTCCCCTGTTTTTTTGGCTCTAAGCTGGTTTAAAATCTATCACATCTAAAAATTTCTAAAAGAAAAGACCGTCACTCTAAAGCATTAACTCTATTCTGCTTTTTCTGCAGATACTTGCACGCCCTGGTGAATATTTCCAGAAATTTCTTTAGAACCTCCGGGGACAAGACAGCTCTGATTGACAATATTTTGACCAATCCCCGTGAGGAAGGCGGGGTCGCAGGGACGGACGGGATTTGCACCAATGTCCTAGGTACATCAGAGATGATTGACAACCACTAAGCCAATGATCGAGCGATATTGTGGAGATTGTCAGCCTCTAGACCAATGTGTGACAGATAGTGGACCGTGGTACAGGTAGATTCTCGCGAGAATAGCCGGCGGGCTGGAGCCAGCGCCATTTTGTGGTGTTCCTGGGCGCGGTTGTTGGAGGTAGTGTGGTAGTGCCAACGTAATTTGTCTGTGTTCTGAACGCTCAGGTCGGAACCATTCGATACGATGGCACAGGAGGACGGTAATCAGCACCGAGATGTTTTCAGTGCTGGAGATGAGTGCGGCTCCGGGCCTTGTTCCCCGGGCTTTTCTTCCGGTTTGTGAGCGTCTTTCGTCCGCGGCACAACGAGACTTCGGGATGTCTATTTGATGTTTGGGGGGGAGGGAAGGGAATGTTGATGGTGGTGAGGGAATGGTGGGCCGGGGAGGGATGGAAGAGGATATGTCGGTGGTGGGCGGGGGGG